>NC_088105.1:4834648-5137678 GCF_036370855.1 Dromaius novaehollandiae | reverse complement strand
AGACAGAAGTTCAGAAGCACCCCGACAAAGCAAACATAACTGGCATACCCGAGCCCACATGTAACATGTTTCTAACTGAGTTTCCAAAGTAGTGGCAGGCTCCTGTATTTCATGTAGGTTTTTTTTGTTTTGTATAAGTAATTTTTATAACCAGTAGTATCAGCTCACCATCTCCTCCTCATTTACCATTGAGGGGATGCAAAGATGTGAAAATAGGTCTAATCCTTATGAGGAGTCTCCGTTATCTTCCTGAGGTTATACTCAGCTCTGTCAGGCCACAGTGGGTGGATAAAAATGTGAGGAATGTGAGTAGTTGGCAGAAGTTTAGAACAGCTTCAGAAAACTTCATCCTTCATACCCCGAGATAATTTTTTTGTTAACCTAGGAGTTTGACAAGCCCTTGGTTACAGCCATGCTACCAGGCAGTGCTGTAATCTGTTATTCCTATGACTGTTCCAAGTCATGTGGTTATGCTAAAAACCCATCTTCATTTGTTTTAAAGCAGCAGACACATGCTAGAGTTAATTCCATCTAATCTGTGCCAGAGGTAATAAAATTAATGAAGATACTCACATACATTTAATATGCACCTGGCACTGATGGCTGCCTCTGAGAAGAGATATGTAACTCAATGTGCTCTCTCTGAGTCACTGAAGCTGTTTTTCCTAGGGCTTTAAAAGAAGGGTATCAAGCTAAATGAGACAAGCAGAATATCTGGTCTGATTAGGAGCATTTTTCCTTGCAAAAAGTGCAATGACTTTACAAGCAGATCCTACTTACAGAGCATCAAGTTAATCTTAACATCCACCATCCGCAACTGAATCCGCTGTTTTTAATTATGTCCTAAGTATGGCTGAAATATTTAAAAATCGCAAGAAGTCTGCCTCAGTTGTCTAAGTGGAGCAAGCAGATTATCAGGAGGAAGATGAACTTTTTTTTTGGCTTAGATAGGAGAATGATGGATAGTAGAGTTTCTTTTCAATTCTCACTCAAATTATAGGCCTGCTTTTCAACTCTCATTCAGTTTTCTCGGACTCCAAGGCAGATCTCTCAAATTATCAGTGACCATTTAAAATTACTTACAGGTAAATACCTTGTCAGTTTATATTAGATTTAGTAGGCAGCTTAAAAAGCAGACTGTGATATTCTGCCTATTACATTCTGGTGTAGCTATTAGTTAGGTCATTCGTAGGAAATATTAAATGGGTGTACAATGCATCATATATTCAAATTAGGTTCTGTTGTGAAAAGCTGCAGCGGCTTCACAGTCCAAGCCATTATTCAGGACATTCTTGGAAGTTACAATAATTTAGTAGATGTGATTAGAGGAAAAAGAAAGGTTTAGACTAAAGAAACTATGGTGCAAATACACTGCTCATGTAAATTATTTACTGGCTTTTAACACAGACTTTTCAGTCACTTTTGGCAGCCAATCCTCATGACCTGAATTAAAAAAAAAAACAAAACCAGCTAATTTTAAAATCATGCCATTCACAGTGACTTCAAACTGGACAAAATAGTCTTTGGTGTTGTTACGGGACTCTTATTTTCCCAGAATGGTGGCTTTCAAACACTTAGGGAAAAAGTCTCAACCTAGCACCTTTGCTATTACCCAATAAAAGAGGTAAACGGCCTGTGTCCCACCTCCATGATAAAACTTGAAGCTGAAATCAGGTGCCAGCAGGGGAAAGTCTAAAGAGCACCATACATAATGCCTGCAGGCTAGAAGCAATTCTGAAGGTAAAAGAGCAAAATGAAAATATCATTGAGTTATAAAATAGATGAAATTCTCATTAAATAAATAAATAAATAATCTATGCGGACATGAATAAATCAGGTCACAGGGGAAAAATAACTTTTCCCATATTTCTCCCCATGTTAGAAGGTAATTTGAAGTAAATGCACATTCAAGATTGCAAATATTTTTAGGGAATTGTGATACTGATAGTGTCAAGGTACAGATTAAGATAACTTTTTCTGGTCACTGAGCTCCTGAAATAGGCAGGAATTTCAGGAAATGTTTGGAAATGGTTAGTTTTGCATAGTAGCATGACTATGGTTAACCTCCTCATGAGATTCAAGATATTCGGTTAATGATGTAAATGGCACAGAAGTGGACAACTGCTGTATATTTACAATGTCTTGTTGGCACTGAGCTGCCAGCAGGATTTGTGTCCTGTGGGAAAGTTGGAAATATCATAATTTTAATCAATTATGCAAAATAACTAGTTTTTCTATTCAATAGAAATTCCAATAAATTTGAATTAAGAAACATTAAATTATTTCATTTTCAAAAGGAAAATCATATTGCTATATAACAAAACAATGCATCTGACAGGCTTAAACTACCAAATATGGTATGAATAAGATTGACATTTACATTTAAATAAAAATACAGAAGTCTAAACAAGTCAAAATGCTACAATAAAATCTTTAATGTCTCCATCATAATTAAACATTTTACCATTATCAAAGCAACATATTAATTGTTAAGGAGTTAAACAACTCAAAACAATTCATTTCAAATTATTTTCATAAAAATTGTCATCAAAATCAACACATTTCCTTTAATTTAGAGAATTAAGTTTCTAAAGAAAAACAAGTCAGTCAAAAAGATTTTATATTAGATCTGTATCTATCTTTTCTAAACCTAAGTTTTTAAATTACAGTAATTTAAATTTATTAAATCGACCTTTTTTTTTCCATTTAAACCCTCCAAAGTTGAGCTGTTTTTGCAATAAAAGAGAATTTTTGACATTTGGATTGCATGTACAGTGTAAAATAGTGAATAGAAATGTTGTGGGTATTAATATAGGTTAGCAGCTTTCATCTGCAGTCGGATTTAAGTTATTAAAACAAGTCCAATTCCAGATAATCTTATCTTCCCTGCTACTATTTTGACCTGAGTTAGAATAGCCGGATTGTGTAACCTGAATTAAGAGTACCCTCTGGTCTTCTGCACTTGTAGTGTTCCCTCCTAGTCGTCTTCACCTGAATTCAGCTATGGCAAAGCAGCTTTACCTTCAGTAAAATGGGGGCAAAAAGAGAAATGAAATGAGAGGGGATTTGAGCCACCAATATTATTTCCTTTGCTATGTTTGGGTTGTAGTTCTCTTTGAGGATATAACTTCTGTTTCTTTGGAATAACTTTTGACAGAAGCTATGATTTAAAATGCAGGCATATTTGGAATATTGCTACCTGCAATGTGAAAGAAAATTGCTAAGAAAATATTGGTTTCTAGTTATGCTTCACCCATTTCGATGGCAGGCATGGATTTAGAGGGTAGGCATGCACCTCATTATTGCAGGTTCAATGTGCACACTTTTGGGAATGTGGAAGTGAGCCACAGAGTCTTTACCACCTACATTTACTAAGGATATACTGAAGCCAATAACTAATTACAGTCACTCTTCACCCCTTTTCTCCCCCACAAATAAAATGTGTTTCCTTTTGATTAAATGAACTACTCATCTAATTATGGGAAAGAGCTATATCTAATAGCAATCCAATTAGAGTTTTGTCAGGGAGAAATAACTCTTGACACTAAGAAGCTGTTTGCTGCTTTTCTTGCATGGTAGCTATTAATCTCTTCAGGACTAACATGCTCATATTATTAAAATCTACTCAGCCCAGCATTTGTACCACAAGCCTCATTGAAACTGCTTAAGTGCAGAGAATAACAGTATTTTAGTGGTCCCTTAAGTTTCACTCTAAAGTTAGTCCTTTGCAGTTCTCAATAGATGTATACATGCATATACCTATACACGTATATTTATTTCTCATTTAATCTTCATCTCTAGTCTTGCTTGTCACTTCAGTGCTCTACCCAAGTCTTTTCATTTATCACATTTCTCAGTGGCCACAGGCTGCCAACCTCTGTGGCTCCTTCTTACATCAGCCAGCCATCATGTTCAAGTGGCCACCACATGAGATTTGGATGCTGGGCAGAAACTGGAGCAAACATCTTTCTAACCAATTTGCAACTGTGAGACACTGCAATATAATTATCTGCAGCTTGTAAAGTGTACCACACGATTCTGTCTATAACATACCCATGTCTGCATCCTAAGAAAAAGAAAAAAAAAATCTGTGAAACACATCTTGGAATAAATTGATGACAGTATTCCACCAGATAGAAAGATCCATTTAGAAAAAATGTTGTATTATTTAGCATGTTGCAGGTTGGGTTCTTAGGCTAGCATTTTAATTTAAGTGCAAAGTAGGGGCATGGAAAATTCATTTGAAAGAAATGCCAAAGCCATGAAGAAGGTGAGAACTGGACAATTTTCTTCCAAAAAAATGTTTGTGGCTCATAGAGCTGATCAGCCAAGTAGGGTGGTATGGCTGACAACAGGTCAAGGCTGCACCTTAGCTGAGATGGACAACACTAAAAAATTCTTTGAGAACATTTTTCCATCTAAACACAACCACAAATGTTCAGCATTTTGAAACAAATTTTTCAATAGTGGTATCCAATCCAATTCTTGTTAAACTAGATGAAAAGACTCCCACTGGTTTCCGCAGAACTGGATCAGGCCCAGGATGACAGACTGGGTTACAAACCATGCCGTTCTGTAACAAAAGAAAAATTATCTGAATATGAAAGACCTACTCCAAGTCTGTCAAATATAAAATAGGTGGCTTAGACCACATTAGTTGACTGATCGCTCTGTGACCAATACCTATTGCACATATCAGACACAGCTCTAGTTCATATTTACACTGTAGCTGCCAATTCACCGGGCTCCTGCCTACTGTTTAGATTAAAGAACAGTTGCAAGGCAGGATCAATCTCTGTGGCTATTTTTAGGTAGTGAAGTTAATCAAAGTTTTACTTTGCAGTCCTCTCATGGATCTTGTCTTGGAGAGATCCATTACTGTCATACGCAAGTCTGCTGCTTCAGGTTTAATTTACATATCTGACTCTTCTCATGATGAGCATGGCTTGTACATTTATTAGCTATTTGTTTACAGTTCATTCCGGAAATGTTTTACTACTTTAATTTGTTTTGTTTAGTGGTATGTTCTTTGCTGTTTCTTCTGTTCCACAAATCTAAATCATGGTCATCCTATATTTCTGTCATGGATCAAATTAAAAATGTTGTGTGTGATAGGAATATTCTTCATGATCATTTTTGTTACAAACTTTTATGCTGCCTAAATCAGACTTTGAGAGTCTTTTTCAAGCCTTTGGACAGATGGTTAATTCCCCATTTGTTAAATGTTTATCTAGTCATAAATATTATTTTTATGAGAACTTTAAAATTTTTTTTTACAGTATCATGATGCTCTTGCATTGACTAACAACATAGAAATACAAATAAATATTTTTTTTTCCAGAGATTTAAAACTCTTAAAGGTAGCGGGGCAGGGGATTTTAATCTGGGTGCATTGGGGTGTATTTCAAGCTCTGCCAGAGTCTGAACAATGATTCAGCTGAACTATTTTATTCTGTGACTTGATTTCCCATCTCATAAGACTATTCTCCTTGGAAAGGTATTAGAGACTATCAATTTATGTAATGCAGCTAAATACAATTCTTCCTGTATATGTATGCCAGTCTGTTTTTTAGTGGCATCTGTTACTTAAAAGAAGGTTGATTACAGATTGATGCCCATGTCCAGACAAGCTGGAGGTCAGTCCAATATAAAATGGAATTTCCCAATTCCTTGGTGTTTCTGAGCAAGCCTCCGAAGAACCGTCTTTTTCTAGAATGTAATTTTAAAAGGCCAGTGAAAAAGAGTCAGCTTTAAAGTATATGCTCTATAGCTCAGTGTTAACAGTAGCTGGGAACATTCTTCCTACTGATTGCAGCATTACCAAAATACCACAATAATATTCATACTGCAGTGTACAGCAGCGGTGCTTTGCAGTTTTGGATCCTAGGAGGATCTTTTTGAGCATGATTTGACTTAGCCATGCTTCAGAGAGTTTTCAGTGACTATAGTTACCAGGTATGAGTCTAACAACCTCGTGCTGTATCCACATACCTGCTAGTCAGAGGAGGGTGACCAGATGACAGCAAAGAGGGATGCTAAGATAATAAAGTTGCAGCCTGCCACTGAGATCCATTTCTGTAGTTTTCATTCACCAACATATTCTGACCAGGGTTCTATTTCAGCGTATACATAAAATGTTTAAGTTCACCTGACAAGAAGCCCCAGTGGCTCTAAAGATAGCTACCACTCTTGAACAGGGCAGATACAATATTTCTCACAAAGGTTGACAGCTTTGAATTGCTAGGTCTGCTGTTTTCCATCTGCAGCACCCACCACCGCCTCAGGTGGACCTCTTATTTTTCTAAAAGATTGCTGAATGAAAGCCAGAATTAACCTGGGACCCAAGTGTTTGTTATGAACACAGGTTTCTTTATTTAATCTTTCTCATATTTCTTTGCTCCGTTCTTATGAAGTTGCTGACAGCAAATATTACTTGTCCTATCTGAGCTCTGTTATTAGTTTTGATGGGTCTTTTTTTCCAGTTAGCCATTTTCCTCTTCATTTCTTTTATACAGCTTGGTTTTATTCACCCCAGCCTCAGAAAAATGACTTAACTCACAACTGTTGATGAGTCACTAGATGCAGAAAGATGGAGGAAAGCATTCCTTTTTGGCAAGAGAACAAAATACTACAGTAAGGGATCCTATCAACTGCAGATATTTGCATGGCATCATGGTATGTAATCTAGTCTTGCAGAATTCAGATACATAGGGAAAAAAATGACTCATTCAATATCCTACAGGGTGTAACTTGAGCAGAAGAAGAAATTGGACTGGTGTCTCATGCCTTGTATCCAAGTCTTTGTATTCTTTTTCTCAACTGTATGTAAGCTAGCTCCCAGTGTGAGAAAGTATTTTTTCAACAAAACTGAAAATATCTTCTTATGATACTTAAAAGTGTGGAAAGGATGCTCAGCACTGAGAGAAAAAGCATATAAGTGAATGCTTGAGACTACACTGAACTGTCTCATTAGCTCTCAGCGTATTTATCTTATTGCTCTAGCATGAAGGCAGTGGGGGTTGAACGATATGAAACATAAAGAGGAATTATAAAAAGATAGCTGAAGAAGAAAAATTTTCTACCTGTGCTATGAGTTGTTTTTCTCCTCTGAAGCCTCCTCTTAGTGTATTTGGCATGTTCTGAGGTTGTATACTACCAGCTAAGCTGAAAATATGGGGCCAATTTTTCCTTTGTTACATCTGTGTTGCCACTGAAGCTGGCACAGAATAGACAGCAAGTGCGTTCAGTGGTGAAAATGAGAGACAAGACACTATGCCACTGAGTTATATCCCTGACTCTACCACTAACTCAATGTCACAAGTCACTTATCAATCAGTAAACAGATGAAAAAGTGGTTAACCCTCTCCCCTGCCTGTTGTGTGCTCCTGATGAATGAATCTCTTTCTTTCTGCTCCTTCCCTCTTCTCCCTGAGGATGTAAAAGATATTACACCAAAAGGTTGTAGCAGATCAAATACGAGTTTTGTCATTGTTTAGTTGAGCTGTTGAATTTCTTTTCAGGAAGCATGTGACAGCAAGACCCTTTTCTATGTTTTCCGTATTAAAAAAATAACCATCTGGGCCTGGAAGAAGATGAAGAAAGGTTAAAATCCATTAGGCAATCATAAGACATTTTGAAATGAAGTATCACGTACAGATTTATATTGCTTCCTTCTGTCCAACAATCCAGCTATTAGTTTGTTGTAATGTCTTTCCTTTAGCTAAACTTCTTATTTCTTCAAGAACTCAGTAGCTGCACACAGAAAAAGTGCATTTGCTTCCTGTGGAGCAAGATGAGGTGGATTTTTGCCAGGAACCAGTTAATTCATATTTTGGTTTTAAGCTTGTTCAACAAGCACCTAGAGAGAGGAAGAGGCCCCAATGCTTTTGGGAAAGAACTTCTGAACTTTGCAGAAAATGTGTTCTTAGAGCACCAGTCTAAGCTTTACTAAGTACCTTTTTCTTGCTGCAGAAAGAAATGGTCTCTGTGTGAAAAGCTAATGTACTTAGGGCAGGGGATCAGGGGAAAAGCAGCAGAACTGTCACGTTCTGATGTGCTCTTTGAATGAAAAACAAGCAAACAAACAAAAAAAACCCCAAAATGCCTTCAGAAGCGAATTGCACTTATCTTCCCTCTGCTCTTGAGTCTGCTCCCTTCTGGCATAGCTCTTGCTCCTTTCTTTAGTTGTACTTCCTGACCTGCCTAACAATCATCTATAGGAGAGGTAATATCAGTTGTCATTACTTCTTCCCTTTCTCTCTTCTCTTTTTTTTGTTTGTTTTGGGGGTTTTTTTTGGTTTGTTCATTTGTTTTCCAGCCATTGGTTCAAAAGAATTCATGGTGAAGTAAGAGGTTCAGAGTCGAGGCTGGTCTGTAGACAATCAGTGAATGTGTATTTGCTTTTCATAAGGTGTGAATAACAAAAGTCCTGCCAAACTTTTAGAAAAAATTCCAGTACTCATAGCAACCAGATGTCAAGAGACTTAGATGAGTATATTGGTCACCCTTATTTTCACACACATGCGCTTACATGATCCTTTCAAAAGCAGAGCTGAGAGATGTGGAAATTAAACTGATAGATGCTGTTGGGGAGGAAAGGGCAGGATCCAACAGCTTTCTTGCCTGTTGAGATGAAAACATCACTATTAGGTTCTTGCGGGAACAGATGCACTCCACACCAGGTGAGATCCTCAAAGAACTGGAGGCTCAGTTTATCTTTCATGGATTCTTTGGGCCTTTAGGAAAAGAAAACAACTGTGTGATACGATAATGGCAGTTCTCCTGAGATTTAATATTATGAAGAATGTTTGGAGCTATAGAAGTAGGGTGAGACATTCATGGAAAGACTTGTATTCCTGCTTGATGGGCTGCAGACAAGTATGAGAGGTCCTAGCCTTTTGGGAGTAAGGCTAATGCAACTAATAAGATTTAAACTAAGAAATGAAGGGAAAATTTGGAACAAGTTTGCTTTGTCTCCCTGACTTCACATGAGAAAGAAAATCAAATGAGAATACAGTGATGAATAGAATGCCAGAGCAAAGTAGATGGACAGCAAGGAGAAAGAAAGGATTAATATAAAACAAGTAAGATACTAAACACATTTAGTGAAAGGTTGATAAACACTCTGGGAGAACAACTAAGTGAGATCACTGAGAGACAGCTGAAATATTTGTACACTAATGCAAGTAAGCTGAATAGGAAAACAAGGTAGTGGTGAGGTACCTGAAATGCAGTATTACAGTCATAACAGAAATTCAGGAAATCAAAAACTACTTAAGCACCTAAAGGCTTTTGTGGAGCTAGCCCTTCAGATAGACCTGACTGCTTGCTGGTGTCTTCCCATAGGCTTCAGTGAAGGAAGAGTGCTGAATTGTCCCATCATGATCCCATGCTACCTTTTTATTACTTAAACTGTCAGAAAATATTAGCTAAAATACAACTGTCTACTTTACCTAGATAAGTTCTGCATTTCTGCTATTTCACCCATAGAGAGGATAACGGCATACACAGGGGTGTGTACATCTCAGTGCAGACTTCAGGCCACCAATCGAAACCAAATTATAAAAAAACTTTTGAATTTCTAATACACTTAGAGGGAGAGAGATGGCCATTCAACTGAGGCCAGTGGAAAACCTGCCAAAAAGGCTAAGTAGCCAGTAAGGCTACTAAACACTTTCCTTTTTTGCGCTTTCCTAATATTCCCGCACACATCAAGTTGGAACCAGTTTGTGGGCATGTCACCCTGCCACAGCAGACTGGGAGACAAGATCTCAGTGTGATATGAAGTAACAGAAATATCATGTGGGGAAAAAACAAAATACTGCTTCTAGATGAGATGAGCTTTGGTTCAGCTGCTTCTGTATCCTGTGGCTCAGGTACTTTGGCATGGTGGAGTGGAAGGGAATTGGTGCTTACTGGATCTCCTCAAAAGCATTTCAGAATACAAAAAAGCAATGAGAAACATTTGTTATTGGTACTGACACTGAGATAGATTTTTGTTTGGTCCAGGGCAGCAGATTATCTTGAACTTCACCAGAATCATGATGATTTGTCCTAGTATCTTTAAGACACAGTTCATGGACTGATATGGTGTGTGAAAACTGCAGCAACCTGTAAAAGACTTACAAAATAAAATTTCTGTTACTGTTTAGTGCTCAGGCACCAGGGCACGGCAAACAACATTGCTATGTTATTTGCTGTTTAATTACAGGCAAATGCAATGACAAAAAACAAGCAAAACAAAAATGACAAAGAAACACTCACAAAACCAGACAACCTGACTGATTATCAGATAGAGATATTTCAGCTGTAACTATTTTTGTTGTTGCTTTTGTTCTGCTCTGCAGTCTTGTACACCAGCCACCTTTCTTCACGGGGAATACTGCTTCCATAGGTCACTCCTGTTTAATCCTCAGATAAGGTAGATACTGGATCATCTGGCTTATGTTCAAACCAGAGCTTGATGCTACAAGCTAGAAATCAGGGAAAAAAAAATAATGGGAGTCTATGTTTATTATAATGGTTGCTTACCTTGCTGCCAATATCTTCAATGTTACTATATTTTAAAGCCAGTTTATTTCTAAAGTAGAAAATATTTTGTATATGAAGTAATGACTTCACAGTCTTCTGTAAATAGATATGAAGCCACCCTGACTGTTTTCTGAGCCCAGGTACCTCAGAGCTCTTACTATTGTGCTAGTGCATAGCTGATCATAAATTAATCTATGTCCTGTCCACTCAGGTGGAACAGAAAATCATGCCAGCTAACAGTTGCACCATTTCTTCTTTAGGATTGTTTTGAAACCTGGTTCACCCACAGGCTGATCACCAAAGACAACAAATCCACACCTTAAATGTCCATAAAATCAGGGCTCAAAGTGTGTTGGTCCACTGTCTCCAACTCTCAGAAGTAAAGATTGGTATATGACATAAGTATCTTCACCCAGACATGCCACCATTCATGCAACTAACCAAGAAGTGTAATATCCATCAGAAGTTAATTAAAAAGAATGCAGCAAGTTTTTGAAGCTTTTTGCATACATTTGTTGCATTGTTAATTAAGCAATTATGACCTAGGAAGTAGTATCTATTTATCATAACTTGGCTAACATTAAATTCTATTTTCCCAAAATGGGAGAATTGTCATGCAACTGCAGTTGTTAGACCTAGTTTTAGGCCCCAAATCAAAAAAATAATTTTAGCATGCTTTATTATGCACTATAATACAAATTAATTACTCCAGGGGCTGTTATATTGTGAAATTAAATGGGACACTTTTCATTAACTGGTTCTAATTTATTGCAGGTTTTTGATACTATGTTGCCACAGGTGGACATGAATTCTAATTACCTGGTGACAAGAGGCAGACTTCAATTCAGATACTCTTGTGTAGCCTCCTTATCAAGAGGTAGACTGAGTAGCTAGTATAAAAAGTGCATTTCCTTAAATATTCATTGAGGTTTTTTACAATTCCATTAAAACACATAGACACACACGCACACACAAGGAGTTGGCAGTATCCTATTAATCTCTGCTCCATTCTGTTATGGAGCACTGAACTGTGCAGCCAGTTCTACTGGAAGTATTTCTGAATACAGTCTAACAGGGAATCCAGATGATTTTTATGCATTAAACAATGCTACTGAGTAGGTTAGACTTATTAGCTTAATCATTTTTATTTTGCTGGACTATCCCATTTGTCATCCTATGTTTTGCATTCTGTTATGTGCCCTGACATCCAGAAAGCACTATACCTTACTTCTTATGCAGGTGGTGAAACCAATATTCATAAAAAGTGAGTTCACTTCACACACACGAGTTTTCCGAGCAAACTGCAGACAAAAAAATATGTATTTTTTGAATTAATATTTCTTACCTTACTGTGGAGAACCATTCATATTGCAGAGGAGCCTACGATAAGAATTAGAGCCTCATTTGTGCTGCAGGCTGAACAAACGTGGATACAGAGGCCATCCCTGCTTGCTATGGCTTGCAGTTTAAAAAGCCTAAAGATACAGATTGACAACAGTTTGCAAAGCAGAGTAACAATCTGAGGAACAAAAAAAAAGCTTTGTTTTTCCAGTTAGGTTTTTCCATTGTATTTCAGGTAGGCTAACAAATACCAGAATGGGCATGAAATACCGTCAACACCTACATCCCATGAAATACCATCAATATCTACATCCAGTAAGCATGGTGTGTGCATGTATGCATGTGTGTGTATGTGCACGTGCACAGCCATTCAAGCACAAGAAAGAATGAACAGGGCAGAGAAAAAGAGTGTGTCAGTGATAAAGAGTGAGAATATGTGCCAATAATGCTTTATAAACACTTGATGAAGAATCCAATGGAGTCTCCATGCAGATATTTATTAGGAGACTTTCTTCTTGCCATTAGTCTCCAGCACAGCTTTTCCAGTTACTCACTGAGTGTGCAGTAGAGAAAGTTAAATATAGATAGGTGCTACAGCTTTGAACAATATCATCCATACAAAGCTGTGAACAATATAAAACTGTGATTTTTTTTTTTCTTGCTTCCACTCTTGACTTTGATAAGAGTTATGAAAAATTAAGTCAGCATTTTTCCTGTCAAGCATTAGTGTGCTCCATTTGTCCTGAATGAATACACCAGGCATAAGGTGGTAGATGCAATCAAGTGAAACAAAAAAAGCTCAGACTCAGGTTACGGGACAAACACTGTGATATTATACTTACAGAGAAAGGACTGATTCCATGAAAGCAAGAAAAAATGTGGTGCCATTTTAAATGATGTAATAGAGTCCAAAATAAACATGAACTGCTTCTAATTTAGGAAATCCCATATTAAGGCAATTGTCCGACACCATTTATTTCTCTTGTGAATATACATTATGATATAGTCTTTAAGTATTTTATCATGTAATTTTTCTCCTACGTGTTTCCTTGCCACATTCCCTGATGAGAAAATGCTTCTTCTTTTTTTAATTTCAGCTGAGTGTCTCTGTTCCTTCAGGACCAACAGCGCCCAACTCCTTCATCAAACACCAAATAATAATTTATTTGTTGCAATTGTGTTGCAATTCACTTCTTTGCAAATGTTAAAACTGTCTTTTCCTAACATCGCTTGAGGTACTTCTTTCTATTTTATATGAAAGGGAACTCAGCCACAGAAATGAAAACTAAAAATGATCCAAAGTTCAGCAACTCAAGACCTGTTTGTTGGGAGGGTTGCAGACAATTTTGCTGTTCAGAGCATTTTGCCTGCTAGAAGAAGAGCTTCCATCAACAAGAGTTGCAACCGCGCTTGCAAATCAGATCCTGGATGTCTTGAGCTGGTTTCAGCTATGCTGTGGAATAGGCACTAGCCACCACAAACAGTGGCGAGGAACCCTTTGGAGATATATTTCTACTACAACAATTTTGCCAACTGCAAAAGAAATTCCCACTCTAGCCTTTATAACTTTGGAATAATGTATGCTCATAATAAGATCTCAGAAAAATTAGCTGCAAAACACCATTAAGCTTTTGTTCAGTGAAGTAAGGTCTTCCACAGACTGGAAACCTTGCCACATTTGGTTTCATTCTTCACAGGAGTATTTTTGATGAAGCTAACGGAGATCTCACCCATCACAAAATTTCTAGATGCTGCTCAAAAAAAAAAAAGAAAAAAAGAAAAAAGAAAAGAATAGCACACTCCAACTTTTTAATGAAACAGTGGTGTAGATTTTGAAAACATGGAAAAAACTTCTTATTCTCCTTTTACTGTATTTTTAACCACAAATTGAGCTGATGTATGACTAGACAGCTTTTGTTAAAAACCTTACAAAACAATTTAGTTGGTGGCAGACATCCAACAGGAAAAGCCTGTTCATTGAAGAGTTTGTATTCAGATAAGTTTCAAACACTTACATTTTAGTTTTACTGTTAGAGAAAGTGTTGATTTCTGGACCTATACCACCAATGCACACTCACCAATGGTTAGAGCAAGCAGACTATTAAAGATACTTTCCTTTCCCTTCTTTTCTTTGCATTCTTATCTAAATGCATGTGGCACATTAGTGATCTAAATAATGGGATTTTTATGGGATTATGGGATTATTATTATATGGGATTAAATATCTAAAATAACTCACTCCTCCACGCACACATATTTGTTTAAGCATTTTTCTACTACTACCATCCTTGTCTCTCTTTTATGGATATGATTTTCAAAGGCACAAATTGTTAGAAACATTCCAAAGTTACTTTCTTGCAGGTATATGTTTTTATCATCCTTGAGAGGGGAACAAGAAATAAAGGAACCAGAACTAGTTATTATCTGCAGGAAAGATTTTGTCAAGGTTAAAGGAAGACAGATTTCTTTTCTGGAAAGACTGAGTGCTGCTGATACATTTAGGAACACATCTGAACCACAGTAACATTGTTGGAAAGATATCCAGAAAGATATCCATCCTTTTCAGGAGGACTTAATATAGAGAAAATTGAGATTAACAGTGTGATATTCATATGTGTACTGTTGTAGTGCTTTAAAGGTAGCTATGCTAATTACTATTCTGGAATGAGGATAAGTTCCACTATGATATAAACTCCACTTGTATATAGCAAAGCTCATATCTTTTTCTTCATTTTCCTAAAGCTGAAGGTCTTTAGAAGGATGGAATTTAAGTCATCAATGAGATTATGAACTACAGTATAATAATTGTGATTGCCTATGTTGTAAGAGAATGTTTAAAGGTTTAAGGAATAATCATTACTCATGCAAAAGCATTTAAAATTTTATATATTGCATGCTGTTGTCAACATCATTTGATCTGAAGTGAAATTAAGAGGAACTGAACTTACTTCTCTAGCTCATAGAAACAGAAGTCTTCGTCATGTTTTCTGCAAACTGCCATTAAGTCCATTAGGGAGAGACGCTCTTCCCTAGAAGTCAATGAGTTTTGTCCTTGACTTCAGTATAAGTGCCTGGTTCAAAGCTATTGAAACTAACTGATTAGATTCCAATTGATTTTGGTAGTATTTAGATCAAGTCATAACAGTCAGAAGCTCATAGTTCTAACCACACTTCTCTCTGGTATTAATCATTTTCTTCCCTTCACAGGGCTGGACAGATATGAAAGCTCAAGGTCCCTAATGCGGTAGAAATCAGATTACTTATTTTGACCTTGACCTGAGCTCTTTTGGAAACACAAGTCAGATTGTAGGTGGTGATTTCATTTGAAAAATCGAATTCCTATTTCTCTGTCTTTAGTACTGAGATCTCTTTGTTAATTTGATGTGCCTGCTCAGAAGATATGCAAGAAGGAAACATGTTAAAAGCATCAGGATTTTAGAATCCTGAGGAAAATATCACAGCCATCTAAGGACCAACAATATTCTTTAAAAGCTTTGTAGAAGCTTTGGGTATTACTGTTATGGGTTGGCTGATGCCAGCTTGTGAACAATCAATACCTGACATAATGTGACCCTCAAAGACACCGAACCTTCCCTTAGCCTTTACAAAAACTTCTGTTTAAAAATAGTTGGAGCCATATGCACAGTACTGGCAACAGGAAGGAAAAAGAACAAAGGCCCATATCCTCAAAGGTACTTAGAAATTGAGTTTGCAAGAATACAATTAAAAAGAAACTAAGAAGATTGCCAGTGAAAATCAAAGCAGTGATAGAAGGCTGGACTAATGTGATGGGAAGGGAAAAAAATGTCATAATTTTATTAGTACTTTACAAATGAAATCCTGGCACCACTGAAGTCAATGGGGAATTTGTTGTTGCCACCAGTGAAGGTCAGGATTTAACCCTTTCTGAGCTTTGCATGAGTTTCAGTTAACATTTGTCTTCAGCTGGATCCATTAGCATCGTTTTTCCTCTCGAACTTCATCACAGGAGGAAATATATTCCAAAAAAAATTATATTGCTATTGTCGTGTAGAATTCTTATCTGGAATAGGAGGAAATTGCAGTCACATGCATGACAGAGCACTGGAACTGGAAGATCAAATACAGTGGTGTAGGTGTGGAAACCAGCAGGGAGAGATTGTACAGTTACACTGTCCCTTCCTCCTCCCCCCACCATCATCCATGTGAGAATTCCAGACCTGGAAATGTGAACTAACTATATTTGCTATCTGGTTTAATATCCTGAAGTGATAGACATTCAAAGGCTTTGATGGGAGATGCAGAGGTCATCTCTTTAAAGGCTCAGTTTCTGCATCAGAGCAGAAGCAGGAAAAGTACACTGTCCGTTGCTCTGCATGACAACCTGGTAAAAGGAAGCACAGGGCTATGTGAAGAAACATAGTAAATTTAGTTAAACATGCCAAAGAGAACATGTCTTATCTCATGTAGTCAAGAATAAGACACAAATCATAATAGGCTTTTCTGGAATAATGGGGTCAGAAATCCCATAAAGCCTCAGTCAGGTAATGCTGAAGCACAAGAGAACCCCTCTAAGGATCTAGGTGAACAGGCTCCCCTTAGCTGAGTGAAGGCGGCCTGAATTTCCTCTCCTTTTTTCATCTTCTGCCGTGTGAAGCAGTAGAGGACCATCATTACATGGTTGCATGTTTGAACAAAACACACATCAACAGCAGGAAGGACAGGAAATGTGGAGGGATAAATAATGGAATTATGAGAATCCAAGGGGAGAATTGCTTTAAAGAGCATCCTTTATACCTTTAATTTTCATCTGCTCACCTGATTATCCATTCACTAAGATTCTAAGCTTCATTCACAGAACCAAATTAGAGCTCATCAGCCTGAAAGCCAGAAAGTGACTTAAACAATACTGAAATTAAAGATCATTGCTGCTTTCTGTGGTAATAAAGAGGTGCAGTAATGTTATTATGAGGAGTAGGGTTTTAAGCTCCAAAGAGTTCAAAAGAATCTCACTTCACAATAGTTTGGAAGATATATGAATAACCATAATCTGTGCTGCACAGAAGTACTCTGTGGGGAAACATTTGATACTTTCTGTTTATTCCTGATAAAAATAATAGCTGTCTTAAATACCCTTAAAACATCTACAAGCCCTCTAGGAATAATGTTTCAGTTTTGAAAATCTACATAGGCAGTTCCACTGCTTAGCCATATGAGATTTAAATATACCACATACCTTAGCAGACTACAATCTGAGCAATTGCAAGACAATTTTTTCCAGTTGGCTGAACGTAGGTTTTGTTTTGGAAGACTGTAGAAAATGATGAAAGTTTTCAAAAAAGTGCATAGAAAAAGAAGAATGGGAGATCCACTGTGGACATTATGAGCAACCCAAGATCATCCCTTTAGACTAGAGTTGGTGAAAGATTTAAACATGCCAGTGGTAAGCTTTTTGGTGCAGAGACTAATGAGAGGAAGCCAGACCTTAGTTTGGTGGAGTTAAGTGGTCTAGGCACCTTATATGCAGACAGATAAGTACCTCAGTAGGTTGAATCATTCCCACTCTCTCTGAAGAAAATCCATTTCTGCATGGTCAGTGTCAATCTAAAACTAACTCTGCAGGAATTTCCTATGGCCACAGGGCCAAAAATGCTCTATCACCGAGGAACCTGGCCTAAGTTTGTAGTACCAGTCTACATGGGGATGTTTTCACTCTTTCTGTGGAAGCTGTGCCTCTCCTTGCAGGAAAGTAGTGAGTGGTTAAATCCAGAAATGGTCCTGAGAACAAGAAAGGGACTGCTGAAGTCTCCACAACCAGGAGTTTTCCCTAGCCCATGGCTATTCATCTTTTTTATCCCTCTCTCAGACTTTCTTTTTGATATCATGCAGTATGAACTATCTGCTGCAGGAGAGCACAGCACCATAAAATAGCCTAGAGGCTGGAGGACTCTTGCCACTTTGGAGGTTGACCCGTCTCTGAGTTTCCTCCGAATGTCCTGGACTCTAAGCCTGTATCTACACCTAGAAAGTACCATCAGCTCCTTCTCCTTCTGTTCTTAAAAAAGCATGAGAGCAAGCAGCAGTGGCAACAGCAGTCATAAGGTGCCTAACCTGGCTGAGTCTGTCAGCCATGCTCCGAGGGAGAGGAGGGCAGTGGACTCAGTCCTCTGGGGACTCAGCTGAGGATGAAAGCCCGCTCCAGGTCTGTGATTAAATTATGACGTGATTTAGAAACAGAAGATTTTCCCTTCATATAGACAGGCAGTTCTGGGTATGTGCAAGGCACAGCTCGAAGCAGGCAGGGAATTATGGTACCACCAGGGTGCCGGGGCAAGTGAGTGGGCATTTTCAAAACTGCAGTAGAGCTTTGGGTCCCCTAAATTTTTACTAGCTCTGGCCTTCTTAATCTCTATTTCTTTTCTGTTGTTTTAACTATTAGATAGCAATATAGCATTTTTCTTCAACAAGAGACTCGCATAACAGATGTTTGTCCAATCCAGATGTGCTGCTATAAATCAGATACAACCTCGGAAACCCTGCCCAGGAAAGTGACAGAGAAACTGTCTGTGCAATCAAAGTCCTAAGCAATCTTTCCTTCACTAACACTGTTTCTCTTCTCTTTTTCAAGTTATCAAACTCCTAGTGTTAACCTGTTGGAAAATCTTAAGAGTCAACCCTCACTGAACTACAGACCTCTTATCAACTCAGAGACGGGGGAAATACCAGGAAATACAATGCTTTTATAGCACATTTTCAAGTTTCCCTGGGAAAAATGGGTATGTTTCTATACAGCAGAGTGGTATCATCTCTGTCTGGTCTATGGTGCAATTTACATTGCTAAAAACAAGATACAGAGTGACTAGGTCATTCTTCTGATTAAAAGAAAATGAAAAGGCTCACTGTGAGGAGGCTGTTACCACTAGCTGGATGAATATGTTACAACACCCCATTGACTTGACTGAAAGGAGGCAGATTGACTCAAACCACCTTAAAATGGAATTTTTACTTTAAATGTTGCAGAGGAAATAGCAATTTCCAGAAAATAAGTATCTTGTTAAACCAATTTACATCTAAGATTTTATGTAGCCTAATTCTCTTAGCATGTAATGAATATAATTAGTCTTCAAAACAGACAAATTATTTTTGTCTCTTCTTGTGTTTTCAAGTGCTTTGCTAGCTATTCCGCTATGTTAAACACAAGTTCCATAGCATCTTTCACATTGATTTAATAAGCTATTTGGCTGACTAAACCAATAGTGGAGGATAATGTGAAGTGTATTGGTTAAAATCTTTCAAAACCACACAAAGGGATTTGCAGAACCATCTTCCAAAATTTCCGCAAACATGACAGGTCTAAAATCTCTAAGTAGCTAGGAAAAATCTCATCCCTAATACCTGGCAGACCTCTTCTGACTAATGATAATATCTTTACTCAATCTTCAAATTATTTTAAAGACTACATTAAATATTCCTACATTAAATATTCCTGTATGACTGACAGAAAAAATTGCTCTAATGCATTACGAAGTATGGGAGAGTTCACAGTCATTCAAAAGAAAACAAAATTTCTTAGTTCCCATACAGATGTTGGTGGGGGGCAGGGAAGGGGGCAGGACTAAGATGATATTGGTAACAATGAGGATATTTGCAAATTCTAATATTTCTTTGCATTTGCTTCTTCTGTGTTATCTCTCCTATGGTTTGAATATTCATTATTGTAGCTTCTTTTTGAATGGTTCTCCTGCAGTGAAATAAAAGAGATAATGTTAAACACAAGTTTTTTTTTTTTTTAATATTTCCCTCTATTGTTTTGAGAAAATATACTTTGCACTGTCTCTGAAGTAAGCACAGTGTATGTCTAGTCCATCCAAAACACTGAGGGAATCTAAAGATATCTTCTATGACCCAGAAGACAATCTTGTTTCTACTAGTCCTGATTACTGTATGCACACACGTACACACAAATGCACATGCGTCTGGCACAAATTACTATCCCAAATAACCAGATGCGACTATGGCCCAATATATGGTTTCTTTTTATTTGTTATCACGTATTACATTAATTTGTCTAAAACCACCCAGCATTATAATAAATATTTTTGTGCTCACCTTCTTGCTTTTCTCACATATCCTGAAAAACTAATTATTTTTTTTTAATCTCTAAAGTCATGGTGGTAACAAAAACTTCCAATTTATTAGTGTTCATTTTTGTTCAGAATGCTATTGCAGAAGTTACTTCTACATTACATACTCCCTCCTCATCTGTCACCAATGATATCCTATTGACTACATGCCTCCAAATCGCAACTCTCCCCAGCCTACATTTTGGCACCAATCTCTCAGAGGCAGCATTTTATCTCTTCACCTACTCACATTTCCACGCTGATTTTTCATATAGTACTAAAAATCAATTTTTAGGTCCTTGCAAGAAGGTTGTTACTACACTTCATTACTCTTTTATTTGACAGGCACTGGAAGAACAGGGCAAGCAGCATAGCCATGCCCTACCATGTGGTAGGATGTGAATGTATGGATATCATAAAAAATATGCATTGACTTCAGTGAAAGGTTTAGTGGAAAAGTCTAGCACACGAAGGTCAGGGATAGGAATGACATCTTTCAGGGGGATTTTGTGAGAGTTTGTGCGTGTGTATGCATATGTGTAATATGCTTACATGTGTGGATGATTTATATTTCCGTAGCACCATGTTCACTTTTTTCCCTAAATCACATTTTGTTACCTCAATTCATCTACCAGCTAGTGCACATTCATTCATGACCAGCACAACATGACCAGCACAGTAATTTCAGGAATTAGGAGTTCATATGGAAAGGGGTTTTTTGTGCACTTAATCCCACGTTAGTCACAAAACCAGGATTTAGTCTATATTGACTAAGGTAACATTTGCTCCTGCAGTAGCACTCAAGTGGCTATGATGACATTTCATGGTACTTCATCATTGTCAACACATTACAAACTGGTAGAACTTTCACATGTCTTTTTTTCTGCCCAAGAGACTGTTCTTTAACAGTAACTATCAATCTTAATGTCATTTCGAGACAACATAAACTCAGCAAAGAAGCAGCAGTGCTTTTAATAGGGAAAATTTTCAACTAACTCTCCAATGCATACAAAGTGTTGCTATCTCATTATTAGATGTTAAACAAATAATAATAGCTATTTAGAACATATATGGATATTCAATTAGAGCAGTAAGAGTAAACCAAGTTATGAAGCTGACTACAAATTTGCATATCAACCAAAGAATAATTAAGGAAATATTAAAATTGTATGGTATGCTTGAAAATCTAATAGGTATTTAACAAAATGGCCAAGGCAAGATAACTTGATATTGACTAAATAAGGAACAAAGCACATGATCCTGCATATTATTAGCTATCCAGTGAGATATTCCCTTGAATGGTCCTACCTGACTTTAAGCAAATTTGCTACCATATACCAGGATTTTATTGAACTATACCTGTCAAAGACAGCTTTGGAAGGTAAATATTTGTAAAAGAATCTTAAACATTGAGGGGAGCATATGTTTTATATATATCCTTCTGACTCATTCCAGCAAGATCTGAATGATGTCCATATATATGTTAATTTCATGTTGAATATGTTGAAAAGGACCTAATTGTCTGACAAAACTGACGGTGCTAAAAGTGTATGGGCAAAGACATGGCCTTTACTGCCAAGTTCTATAGAGACTAAAATTTTATTTTAAAAGCTATCCTATTTCACACATGATGTCATGGCTTTGGACAGCCACTTTCACTGTTGCTTGATAACATCATTTTGAAGCTCCCATTACCAAGCAAGATGCACTAAACCAGGGTTCATTAGTCCATGGCACATAAGCCACACAGCTGTCAGAGCTTCTTATCACCAATCAGACAAAGTGCTGGTGTCTTTGCTTTTTCAAGGGCAGTGCCTCCCAGCTATTACTGATTCCCGTTTACTTTGCAGATCAGCAGCATCTTGAGAAGTAGTGTCTCTCAGACTTTAAATGCTGTGAATATCTTCTGTGTTGGGAAACAGAAGACATGATTTGCCACCTCTGCATTAAAAGGTTGCAAATCCATTCTTGGCAGGCAGTGATACCATAGAACTGGTGACCTACAGTCACTAGTACAATTGAGCGGGTTTGGGCTGTGCTGCCTTCTTAGCACGCCTGCTGGTACAGTCCTGTTTAACATTTATATCAGATCCCGACCACTGGAAACCCGCTTGTTTCATCTGACATTTTGGCAAACTCTACTGCTGCAGCTCAGTCAGAAACTATTACAGTACTGAAAGGACACCTTAAGTGTCTACAAATTTTACACGTGGTTCAACATCTTTTTTTAGCTGCTCTATTAGCTAAAGTAGTTTTGTGAAAGCATCACCTTAAAAAATGCTGTCAACAAAAGAACTAACAACAGTAAGAGCAATTGTTATCAGCTATATTAACAGAGAGGGCAGAAGATAAGCTTTTTTTATTAACAACAGCCAAGTATTTTGTATCATCCTAGTCACAATATAGAGGATATGGACTTGTGGTCAAGGCATGATTCCCAGATTCAGAGGACATATATTTTTATTTCTAGCTTCTTATTAATTGTTCTGTGTCCTTTACCCTGTCTAATCCTTCGATTCCCTAGCACTATTATGAACAGAACCACATCTTTCCCACAGAGGTGATGTCCTTGAATCTTTGTTATCCTTGTAGCCAAGATAATATCCTTTTAATAGATTACCAGCTCCCATTAGAAGGACTTATAGTACATGTAAAAGTCATGAGTAGACTTTTCCTGAAGGAGAAAATACAGGCTGAGCATAAAGTTAAGCATTTCAGCTCAAGCTAATTTAACACCTTGTCACTGGTGAAGAGAGGAAATCCCACTACATAGTCTCCCACTGCTTGCCTGCTTTGCCTTGTTTGCAGACATGCTCTTTTCTTCTTTGCTCCCTCAATTCTCTTGTGCCTTCTCTGATGCTTGTCAGCCGCTATGCTGAACCAGGTCACCTCAATATAGAAACAGCCCCTAACAAGCAAAAATAAAGGAACAGTTTTCTGCTGTATGGCAAAGCTGAATCAGTTTAGCAAAACTGCTGAAAAGCACAGCTATCAAAGTAAGGACCAGGAGCCTATAGGCAGAAAAGTGGCAGGGCAATATTGCTTTGCCCTTACGCTCGGCTTTGCTGCTTTGAAGGAGATTAATGAAGCACGTGCACCTACACCTCTTATTCAAACTGTTTGCTTTGAAGGTGAGCTATTTTTCTCCTTCACATATGGTGAAGGTGGGGAAGAAGAGACAGCGTGGTTATTTGGCAGAGGTATTTCTGTGAACACACAGTGCACTACCAGTACAATTTTGCAGTCAGAAGGCGATTCTGGATACACAGCTGCAAGGAGTAGCCAAGAAGCAGGCTGTAGCTGGCTGAGTTGCAGTTTGCTTCCTCCCTGCTACTTGTTTAGGATTTTTACATAAAAATATAATCTGGTCTTTATATACCGAGGTTGAGTTACTTCCTCTGAGTTATATTTAATTTTCATGTACAGAGGATTGCACTGAAAATGTCATGTCTCTGATAGCTTTAAAAATGTGCTGTATGCCCTTTCCAAAGCTGAGGTGCTGAGAAGGAGGAAAATCAGGAAAAAAAAAAAAAAAAAAAAAGGAAAAATAGCTTAGATTTCTTTGAGAAAATTGTACCTCTGTATCAGAATAGCCCAAATCCTGAATTTAAACTCAGAGACCAAAAGTTCAAAGCCATTCTTAGACCTGATTCTATGCTGTTGATTTGCTTTGATGCAACTGCCCTGGCAAAACAGCATGTGCAAAATGCTGTTGTTAAAAAGTCTTCTTCTCTGTCTGCTGATCACTTAGACTGAATATCCCCTGCTTTCCTTCTTACCACTTACTTTCCTGCTCTTACATGCCCAAGAGTATGGAAGCTCTGCTCCTTGTCCTGTAATTTAAACACTGTACTAGGCTTTTGCAATTTAAACGCTGTAATTGCTGGGTTGAGACTAGGAGTGTCTCTGGCCCTTCTGCCTTTATGAATACCTTCTCAACAGCAGAGCTACACTGGGGCACATATTTGAATGGCTCCTGGCAGTGCACCACAAGGACATGCATTTTCCTCGCTTTGGCATTACTTGATTCCTTCCCCACTTCTGCTGAACATGCCTATGCCATGTTGCCACAAATTTTCACACTTCCTTCTTGTGGTGCCTGCTCATGAGGCCACTTCTTTGACCTTATTCTTCTGATGATGTAAACAAGAAGAAAACTGACTGGAAGCTGTGTCCACTCACATGTACCCAAAGCTCATCTTCCACAATAACATCTATTAATCGCAGTTTTATCAAACTGTACATCCAGTCCAGAAGAAATCTCATGAAATTCCTAAAATACTGGAAATTCTACAAAACTGTTCTGAAATCCCATGAGTCCACAGTCTGCTGTCAATAAAATCAATAGAAGTTTTGTTGCTGAGATGTCAAGAGAAAGATCAATCTCCTGCACTGCAATTTAAAGGTGGAACACAAATCCCTTCCAACTGTAATTTAAAAATTGCTGGAAGAGTGAAGTCATATACATTTTTCATGATCTAGAGGAAAAAAGACACTAGAATGGCACAGAATGGACTAAAGTCTCATATTCATTGGATAATTAGTTTAACAGTTAGAATTCATATTTCACTTTTAAAAATATTTTCGTGCTCCCAGCCTCAGTCTCCGGGAAGAGCAATCCAGTCAGCACCCAGAGCAATTAAGCACCTAGCTCAGGCAAATCCTACACTTTCTCAGTACCTATTTCTTGGACTTCTGATGCATCATCACTGATGTTTTCCTCTCTGTGTTTTATTGTTTAATAATCTTTCCTCACAGATGGTGACATAGAAATCATATTTGTCCAATCTAAATAGCGCCTGGAATGCAAATTTAAAAGTGAATTAATCAGATTTATGTTAGGCAACAATGAGAGCATATGTAAAGGACACACGAAAGTGCCAAAGAAACTTCAAGGCTCAACCCATTCCTTCTGGCTTTTCAATTCCAAAGCAGGTGGAGAATCATCCAAGCAGATTGCATCTCAACATTAACTCAATCTCATTGACCGCTCTTATTCATTTGGGGAGGGGGGGGTTGTCAGATGATGTAATTATTTTAAAGAAGAACCAAGTCTGCATTTTAGTTGCTTGTAAACTTTCAGAAAGAGTAGTGGAAGTGTTCCTTAATGCAGTTACAAGCACTGTTTTGTCTTCTGATCAGCAGTTTTTTTCCAGCCATATGCTCATGATTTATTCAGGAAAGTGAAAGTGTTTCTCTCTACACACCATAGCCTTTAGCATCAGGAAGTGAAGTTGTTCTCTATGTGTAGAGCCAACTACATTTGTGCTTTTATTTAATAACACATATGAGATAGATTATCTTGTACAATTCACACAAACAGGGACTCAATTTACTGGTCTACTAGCCAATTATTTTTGTGCAGATCCAAGAAAGGATTTAGACAACTGAAACAGCTTGAGGTGAATCAAATGTCAAAGTGGGATACAAAGACATAGCTAGCACCTTTCTTTTGAAGTGACAAGTGATTTCCTTTTTTACCTCCTTTTTTCTATGTACCTGTATGTCCATTTCTGTGCATGCCAAACACTGTCTCAAGCCAAAACACTGTACCATTAGCTCCATCACAAAGGTATTCAAGTCTTTTGAGGCACTGAATTTGGGAGGGTGTTGGCAAGCTTACTGTTATAGATGATAGCCATAATTTCATTTGCAAAAATCAGTCAGAGAATGAACTATTAGCAATCATTGTGATGGGTTAGGACTCTCCCAGGCAGCTGGAGACTCAGGTTCAGATCCTGTTGTCCTAAGGAGTACCAAATTCATATCTCCCATCAATAGATGAGTGGCTTAGTCACCCAACTCTAGGAAAGGGACAGAAGCAGCTGAACAGTGCTGCTGTACAGCAAAGAAAATAATTTCAGGGATTTGGTAGGTGGGTGAAGAGCTCTGCTCACTTTTTCCAAAGACTAGAAATTTGCACCTATATTTAGAGGGTGGATTCAAGGCTGTGGGGTTGTTGGAGGATTTCTTACGTGATAACAGTGAACCATCTACGCTATCCAACACATTGTATAGAAAGAGTTTAGGAGTTCACTCAAACCTCTGCTAGCTCCAGAAGAATCTTACTGAAAAGCTGCGAAAGGAAGTGCTGCCCATATATGAACACGGACAATCTACAACACGTTGCCTTTGCTGGTGCCAACACTTGCAGCTGCAGACTGGAAGGAAGCTGGAGATTGGAAGGCAGCAGAGGCCAGGAATGCATGAGTTAGGAGGAAGGACTTAAAGAGAAGTACCTGGAGATGGAACTATTCATGTATTCCCTTTTTAGCCAAGGAGATTTCTCGGGCTAATGATTTGTTCATTGATTATTTTTATTTTCTATTGACAGAGCATTAGAATTCTGGGGAGGGAAATAGGGGTCAAATGGGACTTAGGGTTTATTTTAAGTAAACTGAGGGAAGAAGTAATATAAATTGGGGCAGAAGACAGAACTTGTGAGCATCTGAGATAAAGGTGAAGACAGTGACTAACATTTGAAAAGGAGGAAAGGAGAAGTTACATCATCCCCTGTGAAAACATTTCAAAGAATATCTGACACCTGCTGCAGCTGAACCTATTTCAAAAGGCAAAAATAGTGGTGCTCTTCAGAAGCATTTTTAATGAGCCCAAGCCCCAGGGTTGAATCAGCTTTGGCAGTATGATTTAGCAGTGTCCCTGGAGGGATCAAGTTTTTGGAATGTGCATAAGGAAGACCAGAATGTTCCCTGCAGGATGTTAAATCAGCAGGATGTGGTAGAAAGAAGGGAATCCTCATTCCAAAGGTGAGTCGCTCTCTCTCTTCCAAAAATAGGAGCCATCAAGGCAGTTGTTGGATAAAAATTGATTAAAACCAGAACAAAATAAATCTGATAGCATAGCATAAGCTCAGATGAGAAAATCAGAGAGTCCCTGATGCATATGCTGAATGTTTTAGGAGTTCTTGAAAACACATTTCAGGACTAAAGCTCCATAAACCCATAGAAGTTAGAAGGTTTAGTTAGCAATCCCAGGATACCTTCAGTCTCATTCAGGCACTCTGGCTCACAAAGGGAATTTAAGAACACAAAGTTTAGCAGAAGAGCCTGTATGGAGGACATATGACACACGTATTCTTTAGGTACTTTTAAAATCCCTTTCAAAATCAGACCTGCGAACTGCAAAAGAGTAGCCATTTTTCTGGCCGTCCTATTGGGTAAAGATGAATGCTAACTTATGCACCCACCCTTGACAGCATATTCAAGTACTATAGCAGCACAAAGGAATTTCCCTGTCATTCCCACCCTGATGCTAGAACCACAGCTTCATTTCAGGAGTAACATACCCAGGAAGTTTATGCTCACCCAGCAACCAAGACTCGTACCATTGCTGTGATGTGCAATATGGGATCAATTAAGAAGGCCTACAAGAGCTGTGTCGTGAGCAGCAGTGGTGCAACAGGGTTTGTGAGCAGACTTGCTGAAGTCTGCACACATACTCATGGAGAAGAACAACTGGGATTCTGTTCATCTGTAAAGGAGAAAAATGCATTTCAATTAGCACCTATTGCCATTAGCAGAGAGTATGAAAAACATGCTGCTGTCTTTAGGGATTCTAAAATGTGCAGGGAAGGAATGGAATGAGAAAAGGCCAAATTTCATAAACAGGTATCAGACTATTAATAGTGGCATAAGCATTAGATTACATGTGGAACAAAATTAGCTTAAGGTGACAGTATCTCTGTAAATTTATTCCTTCTTCGTAACCTCTTGGAAGGTTTCATTCCAGCAGAAATACCCAGAGAGAGAATGGGACTAGAGAGAAGAGCGATGGAATAACTTCATCCCTAGGATGTGGCATGTTCATTATTGTCTCTAGATTATGGAGAGCAGAAACATGTGGCAGCAAGGTATGTTGCCATGTGTCACTATGCATAGGGTCAGGGCTGCAAAAAGCAGCTCTCACTGTATTCTCTTAATATTCAGTTTCACATGAATAACAAAGGATGCTTTTGTAGAATTGCCAGTAAGGTACAGGGCAAATTACCTCTCTACTTCCTTTCATATGAAATTCTCCCTGCTGTTCTCTCTATCCGTTCCCCATCTGCCAGTCCTCACACATAGCAATAGGATACAGCCTTTTGCAATGAACACATGAAATTCCAAAGTGTGTTCCTTAAATTATTTCCACATTTCTCCCTGGGGGTAGTCTCACCTATAAAGAACATTCATTGTGTGTGGCAGGTTTTCCAGCCCAGCAATGGCTTTGCTATATAAATATTGTTTTATGGTGGTATTTACTAATGTGATAATGGAAACATGAACAATTCCTGTCATATGAGTTGGTAACCTAATAAGTACCAGCACAGGAGTATCACAGCCTTGTCATGGCCAGAAGCTGAACCTGGGTGTGGTGAAGCGCAGCCAGTGGTAACAGGAACGGACCATGAACCTTGGCGTGGGCCACAGACCAACACCTGACAGAAGAGCAATACCTGAAGCTTCTAGAAAGCTGTACTGGAATATCACCATGGGCAGATCACACCTGCCTGGGCCAACATCTGCCTGTGAAAGCCTTGAGCAGCAGAGATCAGAGGGGCATTGTTGCAGGGCTGGCAACACTGTGTGGAAGCCAGTGCTCAAGGTGGCACCACGACCTGCAGGAGCTGAGCTACTACCACCCATGGGCCAACATGGAGACTGGTCAGAGGAGTGTCACCCTCCCCCAGCTCAGATGTGCCAGCTCACAAGGTGTGCAAACTGGGGCAGGTATCAGTTAGTGGCATGGGCGTGAGCATGCAAGTGTGTGCATACCTGGGTGAGAAGCTTTTCCTTGACACAGCCTATCACTCGCTTGGTTTGTTTACTAAACTGAATTCAAGTGTAATGCTGTTCGGTGTTCCTTTCCCACTGTTTCTCCAACAAATGTTAAATTTACTTAACAAGGAAAAAAAAATCACGGTTATTATTGACTCAAAAGGCACTACTGAATTGGAATCAGAATTCAAAGAAGAATGTTCTCAAACAGACATAGCGAATCTTTGTCTTACCGGATACACATTAAAAGGAAAAGTGCAGTCTTGCATGGTACATGTTCTGTGGAGAAGTACCTGAAAATTCCTTCTATGGACAGAATCTAGGCCCTCTGGGAGGCAGAGAAACATGAACATCATTTAAAATTGAGTTTACTACCAACACTAACTCAATCTAGTATACGACAGATCAGTTCCACTGCTGCCTGTAGTGGTCTAGTGACAAATACGGGGTGTGCTTATGAAGTACTTGCTGCCATTTGTTAGAAGGCAGCAGGATCTTTGCTTGAAATCTAATCTGATTAATTCTCTCTGAAGAGTCTCAGGTATGCATGCTTAGCCCAAGTCCTAGTGAAAACCTTAACTTCTTCCCATTTGGCCTAAAGATGTGCTTACTTTGAAATCTATTCTATTTTTAGTACTCATGTAAAACAAGGACTCCCATCATTTGTAATTCTGCAGATGTCTTTTTTTGGGGGTGGGGGTCTTTGACTACTTATTCTCCAATCAAGTGAGCTTCCCACCACGGGAAAAAAGAAGTATGGGAAGCCAATGAGCACTAACTGTCTTTTTTCAAAGGAATACAATATAAGTAAGACTGTCTTAAATAAGTCTTCTGCTGTAATGGAAGACAAGATGACCTTTAATGTCAGTATTATTTCATATAAAACTGAAATCTATAAAAAGATTTAGATGGAGATGAAGTATAGCTGCTTGGACTTTTTTGTTTGTTTACAGCTATCTTTGAGATAAAACAATGCCAGAATCTGAAGGCATAACTTGTCTTAAAACAATGCTAAAGGAGTAAAAAATTATTAGTACCAGATTTGGCCTCTGTATGAAATGCAGAAGTATGCTTTGCACACTTCTGTTTTCTTTCCCTCCTGCCTCCAGTCTATGATAGAGTTGAGCACTCTAGCCAGACTTCTGAGTTCTCCAAGTGGAACAACACAGAAAAGTAACAAAGACTTACACAAGTGTTATTTTTTTTAACCAGATAGATAGTTATATTTACTAGTTAGGACTTTTTGGAAACATTCCTCAGAAAGAACTCTTAATGAAAAGCAAAAATTCAGATTTCAAAAATCCTAATCCTTAGGGGAAAGTTATATTAGACCCAGACCTACATATAGGACCGCTTTCTGTAGTGGGATGAGTAAAACAGATAAAGCAGATCATATCATGATAGATGTTGACAACCTATACATGAACCAAACAAAGTTAAAACCAAAGATCACACAAAAATTCCATGTTCCACTTGGGTCTATCTTCAATACACTTTGCAGACACTCAGGAGGAGAACTTTTTTCCCCAAGACTAAGTTTTCTTTAAAATTAATATGCTTTGTAGCTCTCTGTAATTCTGACCAAGTATTCTGATAACTCATCTAAACTCATCTTTCTGCAATTTAGCTCCACTTTGTATGTGCATATATTTAGACATCCCTTTTCATGAGGGTTTGCTCATAGATATCTGCTTTGGGAATATGAAAAAAATTTTCAAGTGGCATTGATGAGAGTTATATAGTAGTGTCCCTGTATGAAACTGGCCCTTTCACTGGCAGTAAGTAATTTAGCTATGTAGGGGTTATTTCTGAAAACATGAGTAATGGCAGCTGACAAAGCCATGCAGAAGTGTTGAAAAGGACATTATTTTACTCTAGATAGCCCTGAGAGGTAATTTCTCATTGAAAAGTCATGAGTCAAGGAATTTAGATACATTTTTATAATACTTAGAATATATTATTTATACTAAATATATACTGTGTTCATGCAAACTTAACGTTAGGAATGGGAACACTGAATAAATGAAGGAAATCAAATAATGAATAAAGAAAACATCTGTTGGATTACAGCTCTCATGTCTGGTAAGAAAGTCATCACCTAGGTGTTCTCTGCAGTGTTACTCAAAGTCATGATTTCTGTTCTCAGTCTTCACAGTACTTCTGCATTCCTTCTTTCGCCTGGACTGTGTTTCCTTCTTCTCACTTGGACTGGGATGGGAGTAGGATTGATGGAGGTCTTGTCCAGAGGAAGGTTCAGTTAATGAAATACAGAAACAGCAGTTGACTGTGTCCAGAGGGACCCTGGAGCATCACATAAATACTCCACAAGCACACATTGGCTTCTTACTACCTCCTCTAATGCTTTCCCACTACAGTCTGTGCATGTTCATCTAAATATCAGTCAGCCATACAGGCTATTCCAGTCATCCTTTTTGAGGCCACATTAATTGTTTTCAGATCTTCATGTGGAAAAGGTTTAGATAGCCACAATCCCTAGAAGCACTGTTGGGTGAAAAATAAGGTATCTATAACTGATAATGACAATGCAGCTATCACTGTCTTCAATAAACTGAGATGCTGCAGGCAAGTTAACAAGAGGACCCTTCCTCAGTTTAGGAAAACAACTCATTTCCCATTTAAACTTCTATCATGCACTTTATATCTGGAAAGCCGACTCTCTTAGAAAAAAAAAGAAAAGAAAAGAAAAAACAGAAGACAAACCAAAAAGAAACCCAGACTAACTGTTTCTGTGAGATGCTTTTGATAATGTCCCTGTGGAGATGCTGAAGTAGATCAAGCCTGAACTAAGACCCAGTGCAAGTACTTACTCAGAGGTGCCATTTCTAAGTTCTCGTTATTTAGGTACAGGCAGATTAAAGCATAGAAAAAGCAAAGATATGGAGAGACAGGATGTGAGTGTTCAAGCCAGCATATAACTGAAAAGCACAGATATAGCTGAAGGCAAGATCTGACTGAATAATTTTGCTGAAACAAATTAGAGCACAAAATTCAGATGATAGTTATGACCCACTGGCTGTACTGAATAGAAATGGGCAAATTCTGAACCTCAAGTTGCTGCCACACTCCTTTAGTATTCTTTAGTTTCATTCCTTTTCCCCTTTCCCCCACATTTACAAAAATCTGATGAAGTTTAACAGGATTTCAGAGATGCCACTGAGAACAAAATTGAAGCAGAAGAAAAATAGCATTTTAGTAGCTGGATTGATTGTGAGGTCAGACAAGGGCTTACTTAGCAGTAAAAACTACAGCTTTAACCAAGAAGAGTGCTTTCAATTAATCCCTTTTCATTAGCTATGTCAAGATTAAGTAACTTCAAGTTGGAAAGAGGAATATTAACATTGCACTGAAGCAACACGTGTGTAGACTGAAATAGTCACACTTGAGCTATGTATAGACACAGCTACATTTCTACCAACATGTAAGTGTACATGAGAGCAGAACTCAGCAGTTCAGAGGTCAACATTGCATATTAAAAGGCACTGCCCACCCAAATACCTTCCAAATACAGATCAAAAGTAAAAGGCAACCTAAGTGAGTGGTTTCATCTGCAGATACTATTTATGTCAAATTGCCCTGCTTGTTCCATATCCATGTACTCACTCTGAGACCACTATAGACTCACTTGAAAGTTGGAAAAATTAAATAGAATTGAAAGATGTACTAACATATTTCCATTTCTGGCCCTGTTTGGCACCTGGTAGCTATCTTGTCTATTCTGCTCCTGGAATACAAAGCTAAGAATAGTTGAGATTTTAGACTGTTTCCATAATAACAAAGAAAACAGCACCATACAATAGTACTGTTCTAGGAGTTTAATATTGTCTTTAGATTGCCTAAATAAATCTCTGCTGTAATACTATGAGTAGCTTCACTCACAGTATTTCCTGTTTCAAAGAGGGACAACATTTTTGCACCAACCTGGGTCTTCTCTTGAAAGAAGACATGCATACTCAGGGCTTGATCATATATAAACAACACTCTCCCTCCCGCTACCAGTTTAACTGATGTTATGAAATTGCATGTGCACACACACAGAAAGGCCTGGCTACTTCCTTCCTGCTGGTGTTTCTGCTCACCACCAGTGAACCCCATCAGTCTTATACATCAGAAGCACACCTCACCAGTTGCACTGTGTAACAAGAGCTTCAGCCAGTAAAAGACTCTCCTTGACTTCAGACTTTGAAGCTGTTCAGTTTCACCTCAACAGCAGAGATTAATAAAGCATTTACAGGTGGGCAGAGATATGGGGGAAAACTGGGCTCTGCTTCCTTTTATCCTACATGGATTTCAATGTGCTGTAGATGATGCAAAGATTTTCCAAGACAACTGAAGGAAGTCACCTTTAAGAACACCAATCATTGAATCATGGTTTGGGTTTTGGGTAGGGTTTAAAAAAAAAAAAAAAAAAACACTTGTTTCAGTTGCTATCACCACAGGAACATATTCCTCAACATGTATGCATCTAAAGTTAATCCTACAATAAACAGCCCTGGGACTTTATTGCTGCTGTTGAGTCTCTGTTGCTTAGCATTAGGCACAATCATCTTTAAAGCTAAAAACAGCAGACGTAGGTATAGAAATTTCCCCTCTTGTAACTCAGGATAAAATGCTGAGACAAAGGGAAAGTAAAAGCTACAGTGTTTAATCTTGCTTATAAAATGCCTCCTGTAACAACAGTCCTGTCTTGTGAAAGAGAAGCATTTAGTTTAAGCTGTTACCTAAAATATAGGTAATGTGAAGGGGGGTGGGAGGAATAGACATTTCCACATGGAAAAGACTGAAAGTGAAAACCATTAGAGGTGTTCCACATATTCACAGATCTGCCACTAAGCCAAAGTAAATTCCAGTACATTTATTGTGTTGTATTTGGTCATCGCACAGAAAAAGGTTTCTTGAAGAGAGCTAAGTAATCGTATTTGAAGTATAATGACTTCAGTGCAATTTCCACTTAGTGTTGCACCAAACTGACATAGCCATTATCAACAAAAAGTTAATCATTTAGGGTATGAACCAAAGTCCATTGGTACTTTTGCAATGGTCTTCCTCAGACCAAGCGCTTCACTCCTGAGAGAAAGACCAGTATCCTCATGGATAAATAGCTCGGTTAGTCCTTCACTTTGAAAGTTCAAGGAGAATTTCAGGATTATCAAAAAAGGAAACCCAAAGCCAAGGCCAGACATTCAAGGCATACTCTACATTATACTTCAGACACCTCTTTAAACAGAGGAGAAAGTCCAAGTTGGTAACATGCTACTATGTGATATAGGTAAGTATTTTTTAGAAAAACACGCCTAGGACTATAAGACTCATAGTTCATCCCTTAATATGCATTGTTAGCCATTATATTTAGTGTGTAGATCTAATTATTCTTTGAAGGATTAATTCTAGTTCGGATATAAGATGTAGGTCTTGCTAATCTCCCCTTACACAGAAGCAGAATGTATGCAACATCTCAGCTTTCCAGTGCTAAATAGACTTAGGCTAGGGTTACTTCCACAGTCTTTATTAGCCCTCATTAGCATTGAGCTCTACTGTTGAGGGCTCAGAGGCCTCTAATTAGGGGTCATATCTTTTAGGGTGACAGCTCAGTCAGAAGCTATGCACATGTAGAGGTGTCACATCTATCCACCAGTGCACAGGAATAGTGTTGAACTACATACAGGGTTATTTTCAAGTCTCATATCCTTGGAAGGGATCTCCAACTACTTGCATATTGGCCTCACCTGTGAGGAGGAACTTGGTCCCACGAAGCATTATTCTTAGCACATTACAAACTTCTCTCCTGCCTACAGTTCTGCAAGTCATTCTCATGCTCCAAAACATGTGTGCAAGTGAAATCACAATTTTTTCCTGTAAAAATTACAAAACACTTCCCTTTACTCAAGAAGTTACTAGCCAAAAATATTTGTAAAAATATTTGTAAAAGGTCAGACTAAGTTATTATAGTGGCTGGTTTGGGCTTTAAAAGTCTATTAATATGCATTAGTATTACTGTGATTAAAATAAAACCGATCTCTTTATCTCCTACTGGGATACACCAAATCTCAAAAGAAACATCAATAAAGAAAGGAAACAGTGCCTACAGCAAAGGAATTTTTAAACACTGACGTGTTCACATAGCATTCAAACACAACTCTTTGAATGGGAAACATTTAGGATATTCCTTTGCAAACAGGGCCATTCCTCTCCTCTCTTTTGAAGGGAAAAAAGGAGCATGTAAGAGTTTTTGCAACAGAGCAAGTTATGGGCTAATTGTGGCCATTAAAATTCTAAACCAACATTTTGAATGTGTTATTTTGGTACTTGTCCTGATCTCTCTATTAATATTTTATTTCTTTTTCTGGGGAAAGCAGCCAGCGTTGGAAGGGTTGGGTCATATTTTAGACAACAGAAAGCAAAGATTTTTAGCTTGGAACCATTCCAAAAAAATCAGCACTTGCTACAATCTGCAAGAGTAAGGATCTGAAAAACATCTATAGATCAAATCAGTCTACAGACTTTCTCTATGAATTAGAAGAAAATGACTTGTAGTTACTGCAGATTGGAATGAGAGTCACAGAATCATTGACTAGTTGATCTCCAGAGGTCCCTTCCAAAATCATCTAAACCCAGTTTTGAGCAGGAGGTTGGTCAACTAGAACAAGTTGCTCAAGGCATTGTCCGGTCAGGTTTTGAATATCTCCAAAACGGAGATTCTACAACCTCTCTGGGCAACCTGGTCCAATGCTTGACCATCCTCACCAAAAGAATTCTTATGTTTAAATGGAAGTTCCTGTTTCAGTCTCTGCCCATTGCCTCTTGTCCTGTCACTCCAGCATGTCCACATGTCTCTTGTACTAGGAGCTAAGAACTGGCCACAGCAATGCAGATGTGGCCTCACCTATGAGGAGTAGAGGGAAAGGAGCACCTTCCTAGACCTGCTGGTAGCACTCCTAATGCAGTCTTCTTTGCCACAAGTACACATTCCTGACTCACACCAGAGCACCCAGGTCCTTTTCTGCAAAACTGCTTTCCAGCTAGTTGGTCCCCAGGCTGTACTGGTGCCTGGGATTCTTCCTCCCCAGGTGTTTGCCTGTGAGGAATTTCACAAGGTTCCTCTCTGTCCTTTTCTCCAGCACACTGAGTTCCTGCTGAACAGTAATGCAACCTCCTGGGGGTATATCATCTACAAACCCGAGGGTGCATTCAAACCCATTGTCTAGGTCATTAATGAAGACATTAAACAGTATTAGACCTGGTACTGACGCTGAAGTACACCACTAGTGATCGGTCTCCAGCTAGACTTCATGCTGAATATCACAATCCTCTGAGCCCAGCAGTCCAGCCAGTTTTCAACCCACCTCACTCTCCCCTTATCTAGCACATACTTCATCAGATTGTCAATGAGGATGTTATGGGAGACAGCCTCATGAAAGTTATGGAACACCCACTGCTCTCCCCTCACCCACCAAGCCAGACATCTCATTGTAGAAGGCCATCAAGTTGGTTAAGCATGATTTTCCCTTCATAAATCCGTGCTGGCTAATGCCAATAACCTTTTTGTTCTTTGTGTGTCCAGAAATGGTATCCAGCATTAGTTGCCTCATAATCTTGCCAGGGATCAAGGTGATGTTGTCCAGCCTGTAGTTTCCTGGATCCTCTTTCTTGAAGGTAGAGGTGACACTTGCTTTTTCCACTCCTCAGGAACCTCTCCCTATCACCATGACTTTCAAAGATAATTAAGAGTGGCCTCTCAGTGATATCAGCCAGCTCCCTCAGCACTTGTGAGTGTATGCAATCAGGGCCCAAGGACATCCATCCATCCATTTTGTTTCAATATTCCCTAGTCTGATCCTCCTCCATCAATCGTAGGTTTACTTTGCCCAGGACTTTCCCCTTAATCTCAGGATCCTGGGATTCCTGAATGTGTTCTTACCAGTAAAGACAGAGGCAAAGAAGGTATTATGTACCTTTGTTTTTACTGGGTCCTTTGTCACCAGGTCCCTGTCCCATTTGGCAATAGACCCATATTTTCCTGAGGTACCTGTAGAAACCTTTCTTATTGCCCTTCACATTCCTCACCAAATTCATCTCCACGTGGAACTGAATCCACTCCATTAACTCTATCGCTGAATGCTTTGACAGTGTGTCTATATTCTTCCCAGGTCTCCTGTCCCTGCTTCCCTGATCCCATCTCTTGTACACTTTCTTTTCACATTTGAGTTTTGTCAGGGTCTCCTAGTCCACTCAGGCTTCCTGTCACCCTTGTTTTCCTCCTCATCAAGATAGACCATTCTTGACCTCAGAGTTCATGATCCTTGGAGCTTTAACAAAAAAAAAAAAAAAAAAAAAAAAAAAGAAAGAAAGAAAAGAAAAAGAAAAAAAAAAAGAAAAGAAAAAGAAAGCCTACAAATGTCAAGCTCCCACACATGGCCCTCTAGAACCTCACCCCTCTTGAGCATCCTCCCCATGGGATTTTTCCAAGCCAGTCACTGAACAGGGCAAAACCTGCTCTCTTGAAGTCCAAGGCTGTGATCCTGCTTTTTGCTTTTTCACCTCCTCTCAGGATTCCGAGCTCCATCTCATGGCCACTGCAGCCAAGGCTGCCACCAGCATTTACATCCCCAAACAGTCCTTCCTTATTAGTAATAATCAAGTCCAGCAGAGCACCTCCTCCCATCAGCTGCTCAGTGACCTGTCAGTAAAGTTATTATTGATGCACTCCAGAAGACTTCTGGGTTGATAGTGCCCTGTTGTGCTGTCCCTTCAGCAGATATCAGGGTTGTTAAAGTCCTCTGTGAGAACCAGGGCCAATGAAAATGAGGCTTCTTCCAGTTGTCTGAGGAAGGCCTCATCTACTTCATGATCAGGCATTGTGTAGCTGGCACCCACCATAATGTCACCTCCATTGCTCTGTCCTCTAATCCTAACCCATAAGGCCTCACTCAGCTGATTTATCATCTATCCCAAGGCAGAGCTCCATGCATTCTCACCACTCTCAAATGACACCACCTCCTCACCTTCCCAGCCTGTCATCCCTAGAGATCCTAGAGGGAAAGAATATACCTTCACTACAGCTGCGAGCTATCCCACCATATCACCATGATCCCAGTGAGACTGTAGCTCTACAACTGCATGCAAGCCTCTAATTCTTGTCTCTTCCTCATGGTGCATGCACTAGTGTACAGGCATTTTAGAGAAGTGCTCACCCTTTCTAGCAACTCAGCATGGCTATAACAAGTATCCCCATAATTCTGTTTGGTAGGCACTCCCTACTTTATATGGACACACCCAGGATGGATCCCTTTCAGCCCTGTTGATTATAAGGTCCATCCTGTTCACATCACCCCACACCCTTTACTTGCCAACCAGGTACACCACTTCCTCAATTCTTTGAGAGTCATCCTCTCCCTTTCCCATTGTTCTAGTTTGAAGCTCTCCCTAACAAGTTTGCATGTCTGTTGGCAAAGGTGCTTCTGACCCACTTAGCAGGATCCACCCCTTCTACAGTCCTGATCCTCAAGTGGATCCCCTGGTCATAGAAACCAAAACTTTGTTGAGCAGCTGGTGTTAGCAACTAATTGTTGACCCACATGATCTGTCCACTCTTTCCCAAGCATTTCTTTCCCCAACAGGAAAAAGGAGAACACCAGCTGGGCTCTCATGCTCTTAACAATCACTAACTGAGCAATATGGCCACACTTGATAATTTCCAATTCTCTCCTGGCAGTATCATTGGTACTCATATGGAAGAGAAACAGGAAGTAATAGTGTGAGGCCTGCGCAAGCCTCAAAAGTCCTTCCACAGTATCCTGGACCAGAGCCCCCAGCAAGCAGCAGGCCTTCCTAGATAACAGGTCAGGTCTGCAGGTGAAAGGGCTTCTGTCCCTCAGAGCAGCAAGCCACCCATTACCATCACTCACCTCTTTCTCCTGGTGCTCCTGCATGGCTCTGATTGAACCAGCTGTACAGTGCTTTGTTGGACAAAACTCCCAGCCTCTCATCAGCTGGGTAGGCACTGAATCTGCAATTGCCAATCCTGAGGTGGAACAATCCTCCTGATGCCAGGTGTTACAAAATTCCAGGCTTCATCATCCTGGGAGTCTCTGCTTCACACCCTGACAGCCACAGACCCTGCCTGCCCCTCCTTCAGTACAGCTGGGAGTTCAGGCTCTTGAAGCCACAGGGTCTTGGAGAAGATCTAGTTCATCTCTTTCTTGTTATCTCTGACGTTCTGCATTCTGCTGACCACCTCCACAGCTCCTTACCTTGGCAACAAGCACGTATCTCCAGCAGGCTGGAAGACCATCTCCCCCTGCCCCAGACTTGGCAAGAGGCCCCAGGCACCCTCTGCCACCAGAGACCTGCAGAGTTGCATCTTTCTTCTGGAGCTCCAGTTGGGTCAAGGTCTTTGAAATTAAAAGATCTGTTTCTCTAATGGTTCACTGTGGGGAACTGTGCCCCACAGCACATTACCACCATTGCAAAGGACATGCATGCTATGCTGAGCAGGAATACTAAACCCCTCCATGCTCATGCCCTACCTTTGTTAGCTGTGCTCTGGGCCCAGCTTTTACATAGGCCTCTCCCAAACACTGGCTAACAGGGTGATTGACCCTCCCTACTCCGAGGTCAGCTGGAGCAAAAGCTCCAAAACCCTTTGATCAAGGACATCTGACAGTTTGTTAGAGCTACTAAAGATTACCAGAAGTCAGTGCCTCCTGTAGCTATCCTTTCCCACAGCAGCAGGCACCCTCAAGTTCCTCAAAAGAATCCCAGAAGTCCCTTGACTATCCCCAGAAATGTTCCCAGAAGATCTAGAAGCAGAGCCTGGAGACTGCTGTACCAGCTGCTGTTCACTGTCTCTGTTAGCTGCATTCTCATTTAATTTCATGTATGTGACAAGGACAAGTTTTAGACTAAGAATTTTCAGCTGCAGGCAATCTGAGCATGATTTGAAACATATAAATTGCAATGAAGCATTTGTATTACATTTGGTGGCTACAGTAGTATCAAAATTGTTAAATAGTTTTTGTTTATCAAATTGGCACTGTAAACTGATAAATGATCATCTGCTTTTATTCAACAAAAACTAGAAGAGGTGGTTTCCTGGTCAAGGAAAAGACAGTTGGGACCACCTAGAAAACGTGGCCATGGTCATCACCTGGAAAAGCCAAAGATTTTGTCAGATCAAAAGTCTAACAGTATAGCACATCATGATTCAGTCTAAAAGCCAGAAAAAAAATAAAAACAAATAGAGCACAAATTACGATGTCCTTTGTCATGAACACAGACAAAGGTTAGGCTGAAAGTCAGGAATCTGTAAAATCCATATTGCTAGGTGGAGTCCAGACTGAGGAGCATAGGTCTGAAGCCAGGATCACTGGGACTGGATTTGGTCAGCCAGATGGACACTACCTCTCTTCCTATATAAAAGAAGCCCAAATTAGGGTGCTTTTTTTCCCCCCCAATTGGAAAAATACCAGTTTTAAAGGAATACCTTTAAAATTTCTATACAAAGTATGCATATGAAGAGAGTTTGTTAAAAACAAAGAACTTACCATTTAGAGGTTTAATTTACTATATTTTGTTTTACCTGTACGTGTTCAGCTATGTTGGACAAAAGAAAGTCATCTGTCTACTAATAAAATCCCAGATGCAAGTATTGATATTTGGCATGGCTGGAAACACACACATGAATAGTTAAAACAACAACAACAACAAAACTAAATAAGTAAATAAGAGCAGTTCAAAACTAACAGCATTCTTGAACTTGAGCTGCTTCTCACAAGAGAGACAACCATTCAGACAGCTGTGCAGTTATTGGCTTTTTCTTCTGTATCTTCTTCACAGCTTTGTTCTTTTCCTCTGAAAGTGCTATGAAGATCTGGGCATGGCATGGCATGCAGTGCGGTTCCCATCTGTGGAGAGGTTCATTGGCATTTTGGGCTCTAGAGCTCTCACAGGATTTTCTTATAAGCAAACAATTCTATTCATCATTTCTACTGTCAAACAGAATGATGTTCCCATGAGAACATTGCTTGACTTCAAGATAAAGACAAGCTCGTGTGGACGGTGTAATGGCTGGTACCAAGTAGGAGCTGTCCTCGGGCTCCTCCATTAAAATTAGCCAGCTAAGATAATCCTGCGGCCCACATAAATGTGCAGTACAGTGCAGGCCAAGCTGTACATGCAGCACAGCACAGCCCAGGCCTGCACCTCCTCTGGTTGGCTCTTATGTGGATCACTAATTCCTTGATGTTTAATAGGCTTCCAGATAGGATCATTGCACTAACCATTATTGAAGTTCCCAGGCATATATCACTAGCTTCTCAATAGTAGCAAGAAGGGACTTCCATAGCCTCCTGAGAACAGAAGCAAGCTGCAAGGTAACTGGACATGTTTATGCTTAGAAACAGGCACAAAACTTTGTGAGCTTCCATGGTCCCAAACTATGGTCCAGAAGCAGCCTGGCTGTATTTTCATTGTGCCTGACCTGCTAAGCCCTGCTGAAGGACTGGACTGCTTGGTAGGTCCAGCTCAGGTACTTGTTCTTCTGCGGTCCTTTTTCTGGGATCAGCTCAGGAAGACTCAGATCCAGATTTTCTGGACTCCCAGTTTACCCTCTGATTTCTTAGTGAGAAAGGACCCTAGCCAGAAAAGGAGATAAAAAGGGGAAGCTTTTGTACTTCAGGAATAGACAATATTCCTTTAGGAAGATCCTAATCACCAGTAGCAGTAAATGTTCATTTCAGAGGCATTACTTCTCTTTTTACAGGTGCTTTATAATGCATTAACTCTACTGGCTTCAGATGCATTAATAGTCTTTTACATCTATATATGGAAGAACAGAATCAAACCCCAGTGTGATTGTATTCTTAGAGATGAGCTGTTGCTTCTGTGACATGAAAGCTCCATCAAACAATGCACTAACTTTTGAAGAGAAGTTTTAATCAATATGTAAATTGGTTTTCTTGTGTCGGGGAATAAGAAAAGGCTCATTTAGCTTAACTTTCCTGAAGCTTTCAAAATAATCAGATACTACTTTGATCAATGAAACTAGCATGGATATGACTGGCACATTGTGAAAGGAGGTTATTTAAGGTTATCTTGAATCACTGGCCCTGTAGATTTTATGTTGCAGCATGATGCAGCATCATTACAGGACTGCACCACTCTTCAAGTAGCAGGGCAATTTGAAAGCTGATCAGAAGAACATTACTTGTCACAGGTGCTTTTGTAATTGTGATACACTAAGAAAGAACTGCCTGACTACAATAAGCTGCAGTTATTCACTCTAAATGACCAGCAATGATGCTGAAAGCAAAGAGAGGGGTAGGAGGGCTGGACCACTGTTACTCATAGATTTCATTGTGTTATCAAAGAAAGCAGGAAATATACAGTTTCAGTTCTATTCCTTACTCAGAAATAGGATCTCAGTGGTGCACATCATGTTTTATATTTTTATCTCTGATCCCAGCTGGCTGAAATTGGAATAAATTATATGCAAGAATGCTCCCTAGGTCTACAAAAAAGGTTAATAATAGTAATTTTTGAATGAGTTCTACAGGCAGCATTTCTGTAGAGCATCAGATTTGTCTAATTTGTGTTATATAATGCTCCAAGAATAGCAAATACATTTTTATTTCAAATGAGAACCATACTGAAATCTGCTACAAGTGAATGTTACTTCTTTGGCCTCTGTTCAGTCTCCTGCTAAGATGAAAGAGATTTTTTGGGCTCCTAGAATCATTAAAAATACTGTAGCAACAGAGTTTAATTCTCCTAGTTTTCCCCAAAACCCACAATTTTGAAAGACACTAAGAAAAAAGCACATTGGTTGCCTTTTAATCATATTCTTTTAGATGACCTTGCTTTTTTTTCCTGAGAGAAAAGTCCATTAGTCTCAAGGCAGCAGGAGCGCCAAGTATTTACACTGCAACTCTTCATTTCTGCTCCTGTGAATCAGTTTGGGGCAGTGCAGCCTTTCCTTTCAGCTTCTGACTTGCATGACAAAAAGTCTTAATATGGCTGAAAGCCACAGCACACAGACATCAGAGATCCAGTAAAGTAGGGTCTACCGCAGTAGAGTAAAGCGGTCCACCATTCTCCTGTAAGACAAAGCCAGTTTAAGTTTGCTGAAGGTGGTGCTCCAAAACCTTTGCTGACTAACTTCTCTCCAAAGCAGGGTAGTGAGATTGCCAGCTTTCGCTAAGGCAAGACAGTTCCATGCTGGCCCCATGTGATGGGCCTTGAATTGCACTTGAAGTGTTTGATGCAGATTGTAAATTAGGAGAGCAGGACAGTAGCTTAAAGTTTTGTGCAATACTGACCTTATTGTGCACCAACATTAAAAAAGACGATGTACTAAATGGTATTGCTTATTACAGAATCACAAGGCAAACATATATAGACTAGATAGCAATGGCAAAATGGTAAACCGTTTGATAATCAATTTGACTTGCAACACTGTTGATTAACCGCTGAACCACTGGAGGTACTTTACAAGCATGCATTTGGAATATATCAGTGAATTAATGAATGAGTATATGCATGAATTTCATGCAGATTTTACTCTCATTAGTCATAGTCATTTTTATGTGGTTCCACTTTATGTGTCCCTATAGTCTGTGGGCTTTCTGAATAACAGATGATTTTGGTCCAATAGTTAAACCACATTAATCCTTTATCTGTGAGAAGTTTAATACCTAAGTCAAACTATCCAGATAACACGAAAGCCAAAGACAGCAAGCAACATTTTGTCCTATTTCCACCCTTTTGTTTGCAGCTCACATCTGGTACATCTCCATGGTCTCGGATTTGACCCAGATCACATAATCTCTAATCCAGCAAAGCAAATTAATCAGAGAAGATTTCTTGCATGATTGAAATTAAGAATATGCATTAGTACCTTAGTGGAATGGAGCTTTAAAACTAAAACCCCTGCAGACAGTATTCCAAAATCTACACTACACCTGAAGCTTTTCTGAAACCTAACTAAGATCATAGTCCTCTGTATATTACTGTATGGGGCAAGTAGCAACTTTTTTTAAGAGTTCTTGAAAATCTGCAGAAGAAATTGGCTCGTATTTTGTGAAACAGCTGGCATTACTCTGATTCTTAAGCTCTCAAGCTTCTTCTTGGAAATTCCTGGATTAATTAAGACTAGGAGAGGCAATGACCGGCTAGCAAATACTGACAGTGTGTGTCCTATCCCATAACGCAGGGAATGCTCTGAAGGAAACCTCTTCTTAATGAAAGGTTCATGGCAGATTAGGAGAAGATAAAGGAATTACTACTGTAAAACTCAGATCATCCAGGAAATAAAACTGCCCAAACTTATACTTTAGAATATAGCTTTTCCTGATCTTCAGAAACCAGTTAATCCTTTCTGGGAAATTTCTCAGTCCTTCAGAAGACTTGATACTCATTCAAATATGACCTGCAGTTCTTATTAAATTATATATACTTTTCAATGGTGAATTTCCTTGGTTAAGTTACCAAAGAGAAAAATAGAAGTAATTGGTAGCTTTAAAATCTCCAAAAGTTGTCTTCTTTTTTTAATGAATTTTGGGGCTAATTTCATATATTTATCTATTTTTCTATATATACATGTTTTTTATATATAGTGAGGACTGAATCTTACTTTTTATGTGTTTGTTTCAATTTTATTACTGCTCTGAAGAGCAATCCCCCTACTACTGTGTGAACTCCAGTACTGTCTACATCAGTTAAGTATGACAAAGCACTTTTAGGAACAAATAACAGTGAAGAAAACCTAGTAACATATAAGATGAAGAAAGTATTATTGTAACAATCTTAGCTGTGGTTTAAATGTGTGCTTTTGTATCTGTTCCATAATTTAACGAGGGAGCATAAAGTATAACGCTGCAAATATCAAGGGTAGGTCTCCAAAAAAACTTAAGCTCCTACATCCTTCATAATGTGATCCTAAATATACCAAATTGTGACCTTCAAATCCCCTTTTGTCTCCTCTCCCAGCCCTAGGGTTACCTCCTTTCCCTGAAGTGCTGCATTTTGAATATGAAATACTCCATGCATCTTCCCTGGTGCTGCTGTTGCGGAGACTTAACAGTGCCCAGCCTAGTAGCATGGTGCTCAGCCTCCACCTTGGATGTCCCCAAGGTATTCCCAAGTCACCTGTCTGGAAAAGCATCATGAGGACATACGCAGCACCTAAAACCAAAGGGCTCTGTGTATCTGTTCAGTGCTAGTGGACTCAGTTCTGATGTCACAAATGAAAGGTTTTATTCCCTTGTCTGCCTTAGGGTATTTGATTTTACGGCTAAAATTTGGTGGACCAGCAGTCACTGCTTTCCATGGGTACACAGGCCACTAGGTTACAGATTTACAACCTCTCCTTTCCCTTCTTCATTGCCTCCCCAGCACCTTTCCCAGGCTGGTCAGAAAACACTCAGCCCCATATAGGCTGTTACAACAGCTTGACAAACATTTTCTCCTAGAGCACAGGCAGTTTATCATGTGGGGAACCCCTCTGGGTTCCTGACAGACAGAAATAAATCCAGAAGGGAATAAATACAGTAGGACTCTTAGAGCAGGATTTAGAATACATTCCTGCCACCAGCATTTCCCATGAGTGCCATCCTAGGAAAAAAAGCCTGGAAGCTGAGGGACTTAAGTTAATAGGTCAAAATTTTCAAGCATTTATCTGAAAGTGCTGTTTCAGAAAAGCTGGAATTTTGAAGCCCAGTAGTCCTTAAACCCAGAATAACAGAATCCTACAAAACCAAAACTTATGGGGCTACTCTGTGTTAGGGGATAAAGCAGTGCAAAGGCCTTTGGTTCCATAGTTTCCCATAATCTGCATGCTTCATTCCCAGATAGCCATGTTACACATACGTAGTCAGAGAAATAGGTGTTTCATTTTAATTTGTTCAGTTTAGTCCTGCCTGCTAGCAACTGTACTTCTTTCCAGAGGAAAACAGAAAAGCAATTAAATTCTTACTGTGAAGGGTTATACTGCACTGCTTGAAGAGTCCTGCTGAAATCAACAGGAATTTTTGTGATAATGTAACCCTATAATCTCAAAATAAGTCAGGTTTGCCCAAAATAACATCCACAAGCCTGTTAAGAAACAGAGCCTGAACTGTGAAAAACACAAGGCTACCTGAGATGTGAAGTCTGAGATGTCACAGTGGATGTTTTACAAACCCTGGTACCTAAGGACCATAAATGCCAAGCAAGATTGTGCTGCTGTTTTCAGTAATGCATATTTGAAGGAATGCAAGGTTTTTTTTTCCTTCCTTTAGTCAGCATCAACAAAAGGAGGTTCTGTACCAAGAACTATGTCTAGGCATTATAATGCTTCTCTTGCATTAACTTTGAAGTATCCCACATGCCAAGTTCCTCCATTATGATGAGTCTCTTAAGTGCACTACTACAGAAAATCACTGAATTAGCAGACTGAAAGCTCCTCTACTTCAGATTTATAATAAAATTATTTTCACTTTGGTATTGCTTCATCAAGCAAAAGTGTTTTTTTAATCTGAAGACAAATAAAAATATGTTGGCTGTTCATCACCATCATATCACTATGAAATTGTAGATCCAATTACAGTTTCCAAGAATGAGTACACTCAACATAAATATTCATGAGATTTTGATAAACTGTTGAGATGTTTCTGAGGAGCAGCAGAGTTATTTTTTCACAAGCAAATTCATTCAAAACATGCGATTTTAATTTTCAACTCTTCGACTCCCACTGCAGTAAAAAGAAAGAGAAATATTTAAGACCAGCCTTCATAACATTATAAATGAAGGTTCTTATCACAATGAGCAGTGACTTCATGTTTTCTCTTGACAAAATCCAACATTAAATGCAGAACCCTGGGAACACGTTCCTTTATAATACCTCAAATATTATATTATATTTTGACTACTGAAGACTTTTAGCATCTATTTAGAAATCAGAGCTTCAAATAGAATTTCCAGAGAGCTTGAGAAAAATTCTTTATGCCACACATATTTCAGGTTTAGATCTGTATCCTTTGCCTGAACATCTAAGCTATTGGCATGCTCCCCACACATACACGCACATGCCTTAACCTTTAAAATTTGATTTTCAACTAGAAAAGGCATTGTGTTTTCAGACAATCTAAATGCATCTGAATCCTGCAGGCTGTTTTGAAAATACTTGTTTCTTTCTCCTTTTTTTTTTTTTTTCTGTAAGTCATTAAATATATTAAGGTATATCATCTAAAAATGCCTCCAAAAAGCATCCTTCTGTTCATTAAAGTCTCTGTGGTTTGGTGAAATCGACCTAGTATGTTCATATGGAGACACAATGACTATGGAGGTCAATATCATGCACATATGCGTATACCCAGGTCACTTGAGCACTAAGAATACTCAGTGTGTCTTTAACATGCCATAAGAGGTAGCTACACCTAACAATAACTTCTTAGATTATAAGAATCTTCCTTTCTATCCACCAATGGCAGTTATTTCTATGGCCCAAGTGGCAGTAGTTTTAGGTTCTACTGTTCGTGGTCTCTGTCTCAAATGCAAATGACAACACATGTCTTTTGGAGGCTAGCACAGAAGTCTTGTTAGTACTTAGTACTTCAAAATACTACGCCACTAATATACATCACACTAGGCATGCAATGCCATTTGGCATTGTAAGTAAGGAAAAGATAAGGAAAAAAATAGCCTTTAAAAAGTTGTAATTTCCTTCCTTTTTTTTTTCTTTTTCGTTACCTGCATCTACGTTTTTCCCATGGCTAAAATAATGTGGAGACAAGTAGCTGTAAACACAGCACTTCTAGGCTGAATTCTTTGGCTAGTAGCTCTCTGAAAAACATTTATTTTCTTCTTAAAGAGGATAGACAACAGCATCCCACACAACAGCTATGTGCGTAATTTGTATTCATTTGAATAATCTTTATGCATTGGTGGTGAACTTTGCACGGAAGCCTTTTTAGTAATCTCCATACGGTAGCTGTAATAGGATTGAACACTTATACACTTGAACTAACCTGTGGGAATGTTCAGAAAGGCATATGTAATTCAAAGTCATTTTAAGTTCTGCTTTATCAATAACAGCAATGTTTAGCTGATAATTGCATTCCACTCCACATCAGAAAGGTGGAGCACAGTGCTGTGGGAGAGAAGGAGAGAGAGGGGAGCGAATGAGAGAAAGAATACGCATGTCAGGGTATACTCTTCAGTTGTCTCCATGCTCATGCTCCAGAGGATAGTCAAGAGAGATGGTGTTGTGCTGGTTTTTCTTGGCTCACCAGTTGAATGTTGCTTCCTTTCAGCAGAAAATAGAACAAACCAAACCCCACGATAACCACACAGCTGATAAAAATGGATCTGAATAAAAATAATGGCAGAGCTCCCTTGCAAAGAAACCTGATATAACATGATACAGTGATGTAAAAAAGGCAAGGTTAACAGCTGGCTGGCAAGTAAGGAGAACAGCTTGAAGAAAGATTGCATCAAACTACAAAGAACTGGGAAGGACCACTAAAGAAGGAGACCACCTCGTTCTCAGTGTTCAACTGACTCACTCAATCAGGGCTTCAACTGGATGAAACTGAACTGAAAAAGACTTCATCTTTCAGTTATGACTTATTACGAGTACAATGCAATGTCTGATTGCTAATAATACCAGCAGTTATCTTTCACACAAAACATTTCCTGGTCCTAGGTAAATTAAGCATGATTTTGCCACCAACTGTAAGAGGTCACTGTCAAACACCTACATCACTATCAAGAGACTGGGAAATGACCTTAAGGAACTTCTTGTACTTTATGATGTATACAATTTTGCTTTCTTATCAAATAAAGATTAATTTGAAAGTAAAATATAGCCCACTATTGATCTATCTATGAAAGCTTTTGAAGATGTTATATATTCTCTTTTACAGAGTCATTACTGCTGACTTTGCACAAATGAGTTTGATTTGAGAGTTTAAAAATCATTAGCCTGTTTTCCAAAAAGTCTGTGAATATAGTTCAACAGTTAGAAAAATGGTTGAGGATCAGACATTTCATTCCCTTTACAAATTTCTTTAGATCTTTCTATGGCTCCAGTTATATCATCAGCAACATGTAGAATATTCTGGGTCTGCTTTCTCTAGCTTAGAATTGCTATTATCCACTTTTGTAGGTCATCATCTTGGGGTACTTAAAATAATCTAAAATATTAATACCATCGATTGACTTGGGTGAAAGCAGGTTATAGGACTATTTACTTGCTGTGAAGTGTAGTTCTTCATAATAGAAATATGTAATATTAGTAAAATTGCAATAGAAATTTGTAATACTAGCAAAATAGAAATGCTTATTAGCACCAGTCACCCTTCTCCATTCATACATAGTTCTTCCAGATGAAATTGGCATTGGTATAAATTTGTTGCTTGTATTAGCTGCTGAATCTATGGAAAAAATTAAAATGTACTAATTAGTGCATCAAAAATGAATACATTCCTGTAATTATATGTGGTTCAGTCCATGTGGAATTGCCAGTAAATTCTCTATGTCAATAGATTTACCCAAATCTAAGTATATATGCACTTTTTAGTTATGCATTTAGCATGATTTCTAATAGTCAATGCCTAGGAGAAGTTCAGAAAAAGTTAAATTACTAAACCTATCAAATAGCATATATATTAAAAGTCCAGAAATGCAATGAAATTCAACACTAATATTCTCTTTATGAGCCTGATCTTCTGCCCTATAAAGTCATTCACCAGTGAAATAAAATCATTGTCCTCCATATCCCTATAAGAAGGTGGAGAAGAAATCCAGCTATGACACTAATCTTTCCAAACTCATTTCTTTAGTCTCCAAGTAATCCCTGCCACCTAGGCTTTTTGAGCATCCCCTGAAATTATGCAGAGTTAAAAATTATGGGTGTTTCACATTCTTGTCAAAAATGTTATTTTGTGCACTAGCTTGAAATGACATATTTTCCTAGTTTAATCTTCATACTGCCAACAAGAAATCAGTATTCTGCCCTGTAACTGATGATGTGTATGTTTAAACAGAAAACCTCTGGTTTCAGTTAAGGACCATTTCTCTACAAAACTGAGATAAATTGGTATTTGTGACACCTATCTTACCTGAGGCAGAGAAGTAAAATTCCTGTTTACTCTTTTTTTTTTTTTTCATTTTAAACCTCATTCCAAATTAGCAGGTAGGATATCCAAATGCAACAAATATAATAAGTTGTACATGTTGCAAAGTGGACTGATTAACGCATTCTTCACACCTGTTGAACAAGCTTTGGTATGACAGTAATTAAATTAAATGATGCGAAGACATTTTCAAGTATAATAGAGGGAAATGTGGAGGGCAATTTGACACAAGGTCTCAAGCATCTTAGTTATTCAAAAACATTATTGATACTATACTTCTATCCTTCAGGAAAATTGTAGGCTCGCAAAACCTTTTGCTGCTTATATGAATAAGATGGGGATAGGACAGACAGGTATTATCAAAGGGACAAGTTTGGTCCATCTGCTAAAACACACCTTTGCTGAGATACCCCATCAAGGTTTTAAGATGTTCCCAACTTTAAATAGGACGAGGAACTGTGTTGATTTTTATGTGGGACTAGAATTATGCTTAGCGTAAAAATCTGCTACATCAGGACACGAGGACCTGCTCTACAGCGATTAATGTCGCTCACAGTCTTTCCATTGACTTCAGTGGACACTGGTTCAGGACCAGATTAACCATAGCTGGGTGTCTAAATGCTATGTTTATGACAGAAAATGTTAGTTTTTGTCCAGTTCGTGAAGAATGGAAGCAAAGTGCCTCAATAACTGAAAGCAGCATACATAGATGCACAAGCAAGAATGAAACCTTCCAGTTAATGCTACTTTTTTCTTTCTGGCAAGTAGGATATGAGAGGCCTACAAGGCATCAGTTTATGTTATATCTGGACCACAAACAAAGCCCTTATGACTATGGTTTTCTGTCAGCTCCACTTGAAATAGAACAGTGACCAGAATTTTCACATACTGCTTAAAACTTCCTGAACTCTTTACTTCCTTGTATATATGAACTTTTTCCTTCAAGAGACCTGAATGATGCATTTATTTTTTATATCTCATTCTACCTGATTTATGCCCTATAGCCAAAGTTCCTCCCCTCCTCCCAATAACAGGAAGGCAGTCATCTCCAGATGTATAATGTGTGTGTGCAGGTACACATGTGCACTTACTGTCTGGGGGTTTTTATGTTATTCCAAAAGTCTGAGGGGTTTCCGGTATACAAGTTCAAAAAGCATTCAAAGAGCACAAAATTCAGCCTATCTGGGGAGACTTTGCCGTCATCCTTTTTCTTTTTTCTTTTTTTTTTTTTTTTTGAAAGCCGTCAGGTTATTGTTAATATATTTGCTACTACAGAATGGTCGACACCTAGGAAACTAGTCACCAGTGATGCTTCTCTTCTCTTTTTCTCCTGGGAATGAAATATAAATACAAAGGCTCACTTTTTCAGAAGTGACTTCTGTTGTTTGCGACTTACAAATGTGGGGTCTTGCTAGGAGATTAGCACCTTCTTGGGCTGCTGCACCGCACTAAGCTTTGTCTGCTCTGGGTCCACACGTACCAGAGGAAGCCTGCTGGCAGGCAAGTGCTGTTACTGGCAAGGTTCTGGCATGGGACAGAAGCTACAGTATTTTCCTGGTAATGTATGACTGTCTGATGTTATGGAAGGGGACACAGCTGAAGGAATCTTGCCTATAAACCATGTAACTCAAAAGATTGTTTTGTGTCCCACAGATCCCTGACTGGCTTCAGGAGAGAGAAGGGTCTTTTGGGCAGCCACAGTACCTCCAAATCCATGTAGCACAAAGGCTTAGTTGCAAACTTTGGCCCTCACAGATGACCTCTTAAATCACCAAAGTGTTATAAAACAGTTAAAGCAGAAGCCAGAATTGACCCCATAATATGTGGGACCACATATGAAGTAGAAGAGAAGAAAAATGTGACAGGACTGTATTCTTCACAGTCTGGACACAAAGAAAACACACCAGATCTTTCTAAGGGGTTGGGGATTGACCACTGCAGGAGGTATGCTTCAGGATGCCTTGCTTAAACCAAAAATCCTTCTGGAACTAGGAGTATGGTTTTCTCACCCCCACCCAAATTTGAACCGTCTTCAACAAGAAACAACCTCTCTTACTCAGTCTGGCTACTTCGTGGGACTGGATTTAATATTAGATTTCTATCAATGGGAAAAATGAAAGTGCCTGTGATTATTTCATATATTCTTTCAAGAGTCCCAGCTGAATTCTCAAGAGATACCCATCACATCATTGCATTCAGGGCTGATGCTATTGTCACAGCATATTAAAGCAAAATTTCAAGGATCTAAGACGTAATCCCCAGTGTTCAGCGTCATTTAAAAGAGGATTGTTCAGGCATATCCTGGGGAGAGTCCATTATTGGCTGCAGTTGGAACAGATGACCTAACAGGTCATCTCCATCTGCAACTTCATTGATATAGTGGCACCAGAAAGTAACTCAGTTATGAATGAAGTTTCATGCTACAAATCTTTCTTAAATCAGTTTATATGAACTATAAATGCTACAATTGAGAACATTTTTCAGGAACTGAAATCACCAGGTAATAACATTATGACAGATCAACACAGAGACAGTATTATATACATCAGTAAATAGAAAAGAACTCATATGACTAATACTGTTGCGGAAAAGTCAAATAAAATAATGTCCTCTGTATTTATGTACTGGTGAATGGCAGAAAACATTACTGAAGTCAGCTCTGTGGTTAGACTGAGTTTGCAATAAGCAGGATGTGGTGAATAGGCCTACGCTGAAACTGAGAATGCCTGTTTGTCAAAGCTTCTTGGGCTACAGTTTTGCACTGAATGTTGCCCATTCCATCTGATTTTAAAATATGCCACACAACTAAATGCTTTCTCTTATTTTTCCTTTGTTTTTAACAGTGTGTAGTAGGCTGCAAAATCACTAGAGCTAACTTCATTTTTTGCTCCATTTCAGGCATTTTGGATTTTTTTAGTTCTCTGAATGTTAGTACATCTCCTCGTCCAACACAGCTCCCCAGCTGGGAAGAGTGGACAATGATGGAGTTACAATCAGAGCTTATCCCTGTTGCAGTCAGAACAAGTGCGTAGGACTGGCCAAAGGTCAGACGAGGAGGAGGCAACCATGTCTTCTTCTGAAGGCTTGGTATCTTATCTGAATATTCAGAATCTGGCACTGGCATTAAAAAGAGAAGGTCTGTATGATTTAGGAGAGATCCAGAAATAGCAAGAATTTCCCTAGAACTGTCATGCCTGTTATCCTTTTCAGGCCCAAACAGGATTTGCTCAACTAATGCTTAAGAGGTTTCTTTGGCATGCATTATTACTATGACACGTCCAATTCAAATTCTACTGAAGAATGAGAAACTTAATTGAGATTAGGCTTGTGTATAGAGAACTAATTTTTGGTAGCCAACCTGAAAGATAAATGCATTTTTAGGTAATCCAAACTGAAATGAGAAATGTTGAGTTTTTTATCACTAGCATAATAGCTGTCACAGGTTTTTGGTGTTGATCTACATTTTCTTTTTTTTTTAATCCAGAGTGGGATGTTATTAATGAAAATAATGTGACAGATATAAAAGACAAAGGAAGAGTAACTAGTTCTTTCTCACACACTCACATTTATCCCAAATTCTTAGAGAGGAAGTGTAGCAGTTAGCACGATTTAGGCCTATTCAGCACAGCTGTTAATGTAAGCCCATGAACTTTAATTAACTATTTGTTGTAGTAGAAACAGATAAAATACGATCAAACACCTGTCCTGAACAACAGAATAGTTCTGGTGTCCTCAAGAAAACAGAGAGTCAAACTATACTGCTGATAGCCAAACAACCTGCTGATCATCAAGGAGTGAAAAAGTGTCCAGAAGTGTCCAGAACTGGCATATTGTGCATGCCAGCAACAGCACCAACAAATCAGAAAATGACAGATCTGAACAGACAGATCAATGAGGTATTTTCTACACAATCGTATAATTCAGGACATTTAAGAATATTAGGGTAATCAGAGCACCAAAAAGACTTTGGTGGGGGGGACCCCAAGACCCTGCACCAGGATTCAAGACCATCTCTTGCTCCCTCTTTCAGGGTACCTGGAAGACTGATAGGGGAGCCTCACGAGCCTGCACCAGGATTTTGGACCATCCCTACACCTGCCGGGGAAGCCAGGGAGTGGAGAAGAGCCCAGGGGACTTCACAACCCTGTCCCAGGACGACGCAGAGCTGGCTGAGACCACCATGTCAAGCCACGTGACTTCTTGCCAGGACTGCGCCATCTCTTCCATGGGACAGGGAGGTCATGCAACTTGTAAAATTGCATGTATCTATGATCAAAGTGTTTTGGTATGCAAATCCATCTGGACTCCACCTTGTCACTTGATCTTAATCAATGAAAGCAAGCTTCCCTCTAGGACATTGGAAACTGGGATTTAACTGAATTTTGAAAGGGGAAGCAAGCCCACTAGCTTCCCCAAGTACTTACTCTGTTTTCCAGATGTTACTTTACATAAATTAAGTTTTTAGTGAATAAGGTAAACCGTTGTAACCAAGTGAGGGCTTTAGCTATCCAGATACCCAATCAATCACATTTGTCTCAGGGTCAAAGAATAGCCAAGTACACCAGGAAGAGCAGAGGAGCTCTAAGGGAGTGATTAAGATCATCTTACCAGAGAGTATCTTACAGCTTGATGACTTGGGTATTGGCAGTTTAGAAAAAGATGAGTAAAAATTTGATGTGCCATCCACCCCTACACCTGGATGAATGCTATTGCTATGCTAATCGTGTTGCATATGAGAATCAAACATTCAAAGTGCCTAAGTCTGTGGCACATTTTACTTTCCTCTCCTGGTGCTTTTATGCCAGGTAAGCATGGCAATCCACCTAACTGAATGTATTCCAAAAGTTGCTCTTGACATTAGGTGTTTTTTTCTGTTATCCAGAAAGAAATTAACCAGAACTATTAATAAATTAGAGATGTTAAAAAAAGGTTGGGGTTTTCAAACCTGATGCAGGTAAACAATTGATGCACTTTTCAGAAATGCTGTTAACGCTACTCAGCTGCATAAAATTCTTCGTTTTGCCATTCCACAAGAATCTGAGGTTTTTAACACTGGAAGTTATTAACAGCTATTTCTAATGTACATATATGCACTATCACAAAAAAAAATCTTATTTATTATTGTAGTAACAGGAAAACACAAAGACTCAAATACTCCAGGGCTCAAAAAGCTGATGCTGACTCTTTCATTCCCAGACAGCTTGTTCAGATCTAGATCAGGGCTTAGGATTAGAAGTGTCTATTTATGTTTCTTTCTTGATATTCACAGTTTCTAGTCTCAGAATTGTGTTGTACACACAAGTGTATTGTAACTAAAATTTGTTTCTGTGCCAAGACTGTAGAAGGCATTTCAAGGTCATTCACATTTTATTTCTAAGCCCTTAAGATGTGCATTATATTGTGCAAAATGGTTCTCTACTGGAGTTAATTTTAGAGAAACTATATATTATTTTTATAAAAGTGGTGTCATCCTAAGTCTAGGAAAATAGGAAGTTCCATAAGCACAAAACCAGGAATTATTCTCTGCTAATAGCTGTTTTTATCTCGATGATCAATGGCCATTTTGCAAAGCTGTAATCTCACATCCCTAAAGGACAGCTTTAAAAACAGTACCTGCTTAAAGTCCTCTGTGTGTGCAGATGTAGAGAGGGTGGAGTGGAGAACCTCCTTCTTTCCACTACCTGCTCTGGAAATTTTTCAGCAACCATTTAAGGAGCAATGCACTCGAATACATTATATGAGAAACTTCCTGAACCAAAACATTCCAAATACAGCGGATTCAACTGCTGTAAGGAAGTTAAAGAAACATTTTTTTTTTAATTAAATATGATCTAGGATACTTCAGATCATGGAAAGCCATACATCTTTTTTTTCTTTGCAGGAAGTTAACATTAGAAGCTGCTTACCCAACTGTACATATTTGTTAACATTAATTTTTCTCCTCTTAATCTTTAAAATAAGTCAAAGAAGAACAAAAATGAATTATTCATTGCCAGTGCTTCATACCTACACTCATGCTAAAGTTTAAGGAGGTAATTCATTAATGTGAACAATGTATGTGGGAGATATAACATTAACATTAGTGTAACTCAATGTAAGAGGAGATGACCTGCAATGAAGAGGCAGAAATATTAGCCAAAAGGACTCTTTGAAAAAAAATCTGTCAACAAGGTTGCTTTAAAAGCTACGTAAACTGTGCTGTAGAGCTGAGCAGAAGAGAAAAAGACTGAGAGTTCTCCTGCAGTAATGTGATTTCCCTTTGCATCTTGGTAAACCTAGAAACTTGACAAAAGCATCAAGGTAAGCAGTATAAAAGTCTGAAAGAATGGGGATTTCTTTCAGCAAGTGGCTGTGCGGCTCATAACATTTCCTTCATCTGCCTGCATGCATTCAGATTTGGCATGGGCTAATGCTTTCTAGTTCTTCTAATTTAAAAATTATCATGACACAGTGCAAGTAATCTAAGTGCAAGCATACAAACGGTATGCAAACTCACCATAGTGTTTTTATACTGATAGGCCTAGTCTGGTGCACAGATTCATTCATAATAATGAATATGTTATACTCAAGTCATTGCACAATTTTCAGAAAGATTTTTTGTGTTATGAAGCATGAGCTGATCCAACAAACACGCATTTTTTTCTAAAAAAGGAAGGAAGAAGCAACGGAAAGGAAAAACGTGGATAGCATCCTCTGTATTTTTCTAAGCTACTCCAAATCAGAGCCTTCATTTTCACTGAATCTTTGTGTGCAACATACTTTTAGCATAAAAATTGATACTGATGCATATGCATATTCACTGAGGATTTTTCCGTAACTTTTCTTTCATGTTTCTAACTGGAAGTATGTTTGTGTGGGTAAAAAAGACGGTGCACACATGTGTACCCATGCACATGTACAGCAACCTTTACTCAGACTGATAAGCATTTTCCTTAGTTCACTGACTATGTAACTGAGGAAGCATTGGCTCAGTCATGTAGCTGACAAATGCTTCTGTTTACAGAGATATCCTATAGCTCCTTAGAAAGTAGGTTTTTCAAAGAATCTTGTGACATACAAACATCAGCTCCACGCCAAATACTGAAGGCACTGTCCTCAATAACTGCAGATTCAGTAATTGAACACTGTCTTGTCTCCAAAAATCAAATATCGTCATTTAACCATTGTGTAATCTGTCCATATTATACTATTTCCGGTAATGATGAAGGGTGAAATCTTGTCTCTGTTGAATTTAGTAATAGCCTTGTTGCTGCCTTCATTAGGGAACCAGGATTTCACCGATATTCCAAGAATTGCCTTTGTAAGGCTTGCCTGAAAAGAAAGAATGCTTTAAGTACTGCAACTCCATGGCCTAAGAAAACTGCAGTTCCTTTCTTTCCATCACACATCGTTTCATAATATTTAAGTGCTTTTGTTTCTCTTCTCTTCTGTTTAATTTTCTTGTTAAGCCTCATCAATCATGTTTCAGTAATTATCTCTGGAAGGCAAGATGTGTGCCTTTGACCAGAACACTTCCCTAAAAGGCTTTTCAGTAACTGCTTTTCAAGCCCTTATAGACTGTGGACACATGGTTAAAATTCTGCAAACCCACGAACTCTGTTTCTGGAACCAAGGTAAAAAGTGTTCAGCAGGTTTGTAGCTAAACACTTGTGTCTACCCATCTGGATAATCAGGTTATATTTACTGCTCATATATCGAAATACCACACACATCTGAATCGAATCTACCCATAGTCTGGAAAGTTTTCCACTGTACAGTTGCTACACAATCATTCCTGCAAGAACTGACTAGGAGAAAAATGACACTTACACGAAATCCTCTTTTCAGGTTTTTTCAAAGACAAGGCCCTTATTGGCTTAAACTCCTTCCCAAAGTGACTGGAATTTCAATTCATCTAAATTTTATACATCTACAGATTCCAAAGGAAAATGGACTATATAAACCAGGCAACAAAAGAACTTCAAGCCTCAGATAGGAAGGAGGGATCATTTTCAGAAGCAGTTTAAGTTCTTTATAAGCATTTGCAGGGCCAGCGAAAAGGGCCCCACTTCCATTCTTACAAAGAATTGGTGCCAATCTGTAAGATCTTACTCTGGTTCTCAGCTCCACTAGCCACCTACTGACCCTGGACAGGTTGCTTATGTGTGAGGATAATGATACTCTCATTAGTACAGTGCTCTTCAACCCTTGAATAAAAAATGGCTATAAAATAAATATTATTATTATTATTCATAAGGCACCTATTAATTTGGACTTCCCCTTCAAGCTTAGAGCTAGGTCATAGTCACAGAATTACAGGACAGTTGAGGTTGGAAGGGACTTGTGAAGGTCATCTAGTCCAACCACCCTGCTCAAATGCAACTGAGCACAGCTGAAGTCCTAGCAATACTGAATTCCTCTTGAAGTCTACTCCAGTTCTGATTTACAAAATTAAAGGCACAGTGCAGAAGCGTGCTCAGGATTAATATCTACATCACAAAAAAGAAGGCATCCCAAAATTTTTATTTGGATGAATGAAGCAGTCAGTTTTTTCTTTTCTTCTATATTTTACTCTGAGATGTAATGTTTGAAATCAATGAAGAGTACATGCAACTTGACATATTCAATGATGAATGCATGGAGTTTTATAAAAAAGGGCAGTGTCTCAAAATAACATGACATTTGAAAAGTGGTTGTAGTAAACAAACCACATGACATGTGCTGCTACCCTTATGAAACTATTACCCCAAAAATACTGCTGCAACTTTCCTTTCACACTACAGAATTTTCCATATTTAATTAAAAATGGACTCCTGCACAGCTTCAGACTGAGTACATTCAAGAACATATCTCTGGAAGACTATGTTAGTTTAAGAACTAAAGCCTTCTTAAGCTTAAATAGGTGGCTGACCTGGTTCCCTTACAAGCTTTACCATGCTCCATGATCTCAATTTTACTTAAAGATTTGCAGTGCAGAACAAACACTGAAAAGCTCTACTTTAATCTCCTTTTTAGAAAGAAAGGGTGAAAAAGTCAAAATATCAGAAATAATGAAACCAAATGCTCTTGAAGTCTCTAATAGAATGAGCTTCTTTAATAGTATACTCTGATCAAACACTTTGAGAAATAGTATAAAGCAATAGTGGTAACACCTAACGTTATCATAGCTTCATGAATACACAAAACACCCACTTCGTCCAGCTCACTTTTTGCTTCTTGCGCAGTGTGTCTCCTGATAAAGTAGTGGAATGGGGTGAATCTTTTGACAAAATTGTTTTCCCAGAAAGGTTAGGAGTGTTTTCCTCTCCCTAAAGACTACCATTGCATGATGGAAAAACCACAAAATGTAGGCATGCAATTAAACAGACCTGGCTGTTTACCTAAATTAAGTATGACGGGTCATTTATAGCAGTATGAGTTTTTGCCCTGCTTGTGTGCTTAGGCCATAGCGTGGTGTCAAGTACTGAAAATAAATAATTGATTTGCAAATTGTAAGTTTAGTATTTCATTGAATAAAGCAATGCAACAGTAAGAAAGTCAGTGAAAGGGTTCCTTCAAAACACAATGGAAGGTGACAAGAGATTATTAAATTATCCTGTAGTGGATAACAAGCTGTTCTCTTGTATGAATCCTTATTGGGTATTTAGATAAAATCCATCTTAATATTGGAATACTAATCAATTATTTAGAAAATTACTCCCTGAAATTAGAAGAGGTCTACCTTGTCTTTTCTGGACTATATTTTTTGACTTAGCCAAGAAGGATTCCAATGTTCTGATGAGCTAGCTGCTATCTTGGCAGAAAGTTTGAATGACAGGGGTTTTTTTAAATGATTTGAAATCTGCTGGCTACTGCCTACCTCATCCATCATCTTGCCTCTGTCCAGCATCCAACTGTCTTGTATTTCTCTTGTCTGTGTCTTATTAGATGGCTTATTTAGTGAAGATTGCAAAATGTTTTCTTTATTTTCCATGAAGTCACAGACTTTTTGTTTTAAAATATTATATGGAGTTTATTTTCTACCAGGGATAACTGGCTATGGGTAGCATATGGAGACCATTAAGATGAGTTCATGGTAAAAGAGGACTTGCTGCAGAAAATGTCTCCGAATTTTTTTTAAGAGAAATTGAAGAAAATGCCAAAGAATCTGAGATTGCATGGAAACCAATATTGTGTCTTTGTACTATAGCTTTAAGTGTCGTTCTGTTTTCCTTAGTCAAACAACCTGTTAGCATTGTCCCGATCCAATATCAGGAAGGTTTCGTTACGATCTCAAGGACGAGATTAAGACCCTAAAACCGGTCAAATATCGTACAACCTTTTAACTTTATTTTCAACGGAGTGGGGAGAAATGGTAGGGAAAGGTGAAGGAGAGAGGGAAAAAGGGTAAGGGGAAAAGATAGAGAAAGTTGGAAAAAGAGAAAAGAAACTGGCTACCGCCACTCTGAGTCCGATGGTGTTCCGCTGACTCCGCTCAAGATCTCCAGCCCTCGCAAACAAGCCCTGCCCATTCACACAGTCTGCAGTTTTTATAGGTCCTTGCCCCACTCTGGGAGGTGCTTCCTCACTTCCCCTGCAGATTAGCTGTTGTGCGCAGTCCGCCCTCTCGGGACCTTCCAGAAACGGGCTGGGGGCTTCTGGGGGTCTCCTGCTCATGCGCAGACGGCAAATGTGTACGTGCGGTTCATGCCAGATGTGCTGTTCCCCTAGAAGCTGCCTTCTGCCCTTTTCGCGCCCTTTTTCCCCCGTGCAGGTGCACGAGGTTGTTTTCCTCGCGGACAGCTCCCCGGGCACCTGCGCGGCATTGCCCGACGCGCCTTGGCGGCGGCGGCTCTGCAGCAGCAGCAGCAATGTCGAGACAAAACCGCATTTAGTACCGGTTCTCTACAAGCATCCACTGGGATTTTGCCTAAAGACTAGAACTAAGTGAAATGATTGTTAAAGTAAGGTTTTTCCTAGACAAATGTATCAATTTTCACATAAAACGCCAAAAAGGGGAGCCATTGCTTCTAGTGAATATCTATTTCTCTGTGTTACATTGGAGTTAAACTATTTTATAACCCTATTAACCTTGTGAAAACAACAGAAATTGAGTGGACTTAAGAAGATCAGAAAGGTCTGGATATGTCGGGCCATTGACTTAGGGCCATAATTTCTGGTGAACATCATCGGTACCCCTTTTAAATAGATATATCATTCCCAGAACCACAGTATCAGTGGTTTCAAGCCACCGAGCGACAGTGGTCAAAGGTAAGTGAACTCAGTGCCTAGAATATTTAGCTTCATGTTTGTGAAAATATCAAGTGTCCCAAGGCAGAAGCCATTTGTTTCAGAAATAATAGAGCTATAGCATGCAACATCTGGCCATAGAATTGATTAGTCATTACAGATATGAGAAAAATTTAATATTTTATATCCCCTTTCATTTGAATGTTGCTCAAATATTCCTGAGTGTCAGACCAAACCTTTAAGAATAAAAAAGGTCTATGTGCTTGGGCTAATAATCTGTCACTTTTGGTACAGTTTCTAAAACCGTGATAGGAACAAAGCTGGTCTGTATTTGGAGGGGCCCATTCCTTACATAGTTATCAAATGTACGTGTGGCAAGATTCTGATTAAGCTCACTTAATTCAATTTTTGGAGAGACAAACCTATGATCCAGCTGCGGTGAGTACAGAGTGCTCTGGTACAGTGCTGGACACTAAATACCTAACAGGCTTTTTTCCTCCAACACCTGAGACCAATGAAATTGTTTTATTTCCCAATATTAAGCATATTTCAAAAAGAGAGTGTCTGCAATATAATGAAAATAGCAGAATAAAGCAAATTTTAAAGACACTAACAGCCATTCATTTGAAATTTTTACTGAACAATAGTCTACATGTGAGCAAAGATCCAAAGAGTGTTCAGAACAGCCTAAATGTGACTTTCTGCTTGAATGAAGTCCATCATTTTCAGAAACATGCGTATGTTTTTATTGCCTCTCTTTCTAAGCAGACAGATTTTGAGCTCTTGGTAGTGGGTTTTTAGAAATGCTGAGAATTCTGTTTCTACAAAGTCCCACGGGCATTATGGTGCTCAGGACATTAACAAAATAACTGCATTTATTTTAAAACTCGAATGTAGTTTAAAACAATTATCTAGAATGTAAATTAATTTACAGGGAACACAGTCCATGTTTTTACCTTGTACAGACTGTATGAAAGGAGTAACTGACTGATAAGGACTTCTTTATTAACGTTATCTAATATTCATTACTGTAGCTGAAATGAATGCCTTTGCAAAGTTTCTGAAAACTTAGTTCGCTTGAGAGAACAATGAGCTCTACATAGCTTGTGAGGATTACAAGAAAAGTGAAATTGCACATGGACTTTTTCCAAACACTAAGACAGAAAGACGCTCCAAAGGAGGTACAGTAAAAACATTCTTTAAAGTCCACAGTACTGGATACAAGCGCGTTTGATGGAGCATGCTTTTACAAGGTGCTTGCCCAGAAGCCTCATCCATGCTAGGTCAACATGAGTTGCAGTGGCCACAGTAAGTCACGTAGCCACTGACATACAAAGGTTGCATCTTACATGTCAAAGCTTTGGAAGGAATTTTTGAAGCCACTGCCTAGATCATTCTTGCCTTCCTCCAGACCTCTTTCACTGCCCCTTCCATATTACTCTTTTACATCTAAGCAAAGAGTCCGAGTTTAAATATTATTTCATAGGAGTCAAAGATTCTTACCGATCTACAAACCCTGGATATATATTTAAATATGCAGGGTGTGTTTAAGGATAGATAATGATGATAAATGGTAACATTGTCATGAGAAATAGCAAATGGTAACAGTTTGTGAAAACATATTTTCTGTCTGTATTTAAAGCTACCTCTAAAACAGGAAAATATTTTTTTCATTCTCTTAAACCAGTAATTATACATTAAATTATTCTATAGCTGAGACTCAGAAGCTTTTAAGTGAAATAACTAAGAAAACCTACTAAATTAAACATCCTTTGAAGTAATAACTTTAAGGACATTTTAAGCACATTCTCTTCTTGATTGACAGAGTTCTACTACCCCTAAAAAGCTCTAATTGAAAATTTTTGGTGCAGTACAGACAACACACACACAAAAAATATATGTTAATACATTGATCCTTATTAACACCAAGACCTGTTTATATTACTCAAGTAATGCAAAAAGTCTTCATATTTACAATTTCTTTACTTTGCTGGAGTGTGCTGTAAAGGAATCATTGTACAAATGAACAAAAGGAACATTTTCTACTTTCTCTAGAAAAGAGATGAACAGTGTGGGAGAAAATAAACTCTCACTGAAATCCAGACCAGGTCCTTCAGTAGGTCTTCTGTACCTATAATTCTATATAATTCTGTCAAGTCTGAGCATATCCAATATTGGCTTGCCCATGTTCCTTTTTTCCCCCATGTTTTCTTATTTGTCGGAATACTGAGTGTTAAATATTAACAGCTACTTCCTTATAGTAGGGGTGAAAAAGGTATTGTTCTCATTTTAAGAGAATGATTGCAAAATGGTGCCATTTCAGCCATAATTCCTATGGACTACATTTAAGATTCACATCTGATCTTGCTAGGACAGGGGACTCATTTATTAGGTTCAGTTGCAAAGAGTAATAGCCCATTTTATTCCTTCCCATGTAACATCACATTGGGGTGAGCCTCACATAAAAAGAAAAACCTTGGGTTGCTTGAAGAAGCGGTCATTGCCAATTGATCACTTTGTGAACAATTTTGGTAGGGCGAAAAGCATTGATAGCACCCTCTAAAAGCTGCTTTCCTGAGATGCCAAAGCTTATGAGATGACTAATGACTTAGCAAGGAGGAGCAGGAAGGATATTCCAGGGTATGGAAGTGACACCTTGCTCACCAGTAACATGATGATCTCTTCATCTGCCATGCTTTTGATTTGGTGCACGCAGCATGGGTGTTGTTCTCCTTTAGCAGTCAGCTCCTGTGTGGATCCCTTCCTTGGGTTCAACCCAGCAGCTGAGACCAACCAGCAGCACCTGATTAAAGATCCATCCATTCTAAAAATTGTGTCTTCTCTTTGACTAAGTTATTGTCCAGCAGAGCACTTTTACACAGCTTTTCTGAGCATGCAGTCAAAGAAAATCTTAAAATCTTAAGTATGATGGGTGGAGAGTTTTGACATTATTAATTCTTTTCATTTTGGGGGGTTCAAGCTATCTATGACCACTAGCTTTGTGCATGTACTGATGGAGAGTATGACAGTTATAGCTCAGTTAGAAAAAGATAAAAAGGCACACTATAGAAGACATTTTCTGAGTGGGGCAGGAGTTTACCACATGAAAATGTTGTTTAAATGGCATTTTTTAACATATATCATGAATTCTGGGCCTGTATTATTAAAAATAGAGAGTCTTGTCACAGTCTGAACCTATATAGCTATCATTTGCACATAATTATGTTTTTGCTCATTTTTGACTAGGCATGGAGTATTTGTAGCATTTTCTCATACTGCAAAACACATAGGAACATGAATTAGGCAAAACGTAAAATTACAATGATTTTAACAACAGCCACTGCATTTGTAAAATTTTAACTATTGCATTTATTAAGAGGAATATCAGAAAATTCCTATTTAATTTTTATAGTGGTACATTTATACTATTTTCTTTCTATGTTTGTCAGTTCTATGTATTTAAATCACTCTGTATATTTCAGCTTTGCCCTCAAATATTTTTTGCAACTAAGTGGTAATAAAGGGACAAGAATGTCATTTTAGACACTGTGTGCCATTAAATACCAGGTCAATATATACATATACAGTTATTTTATATTCATTTGTTAATGTTCATGTAATATCAGCCTCATTACTAAACTTTGTTCTAAAATTGCCCTGCCTTTCATCTTCAAAGAGAATCTGAAAATTATGGGCCGGCCTTGGACTAAGGTAGAATGACCTACAGTTCTATGTGTCTTTAAAATTGCTTAATACAGCTTAATACATGCACACCCTGGGGAAATGACTGGAGGAAGGGAGAAGTCCCTTTTTTAGTTCTTTACTATTCAAGTCATGCACAAAATTTTCATAGTCAGCATATGTAATTACCCTGCCTTTGGCTTGCAGGATTTACGTAGAGATATCCTGAAGCATCAGGCAATTCTTAAAATATTAAACAATGATTCAGTTTAATAATTTAGTGGCAGCAAGATTTAGTAATACCTGTGACTGGTACATTCAATCACCTTGCCTAGAATTTAAACCTCCCTTTTCTTCCACTTTCAGTCATCAGTCAAGCGAAGAGGTGTATTTTCTGAGCATCAGACTTCATGTTCATTACTAATTCAGGGTATATATGTTCAGAGCCCCTTTTACCAACTCGCAATAAGTGCAAAGTGATATATTTGAAAGTTGCCAGGATGCAGATTAATCAACGGATTCTTATTGAATAACATGTTGATTCAGTGGTTGGTTACTCCTGTCCCACAAGTTGTCCTGATTCACCTGCATTTCCCAGGGTTGGCAAGTTCCCTTTTACCCTGCCCACGTTTTATGTAAAGTTTACTGCTAGTATGTAGATTTAAAAAAAAAAAAGAGAGTGAGTGAGAGAGAGGCCTTTGCTTCGATCTTGTAATTCAGCACCAGTTGAAATCATTACTCTTGCAGCCAAAAGTGTTATTGTAACAGAAACACACAGCTCCTGAACTCACCAGGGAACGGTGTTGAGTCACAATGACCTGAAGTCACAGCCATCTCTGAGCTCTCCTGGGGAGCAGATAGGAGACACCTTCATGACTGCGACTGGTATGAGCTTTGCAGCGTTATTTCCTTGCCTTTCCCTGGTCCCAAAGTTCTTGGCAGAAGTTTCACATGAGTGATTGTTTCAGTTGCACACTATTTTTACTGAAGTGTGTAATCCATTTACAAAGACTCAGGAATAAATCCAGTGTCAGTGGTAATGTTAATACTGTACTTTAGTCATTCCTATTCCACTTAAAAAAATGCACTTTCTGAGCTTGTCTATCTCCATTTTTTAATGAACTGCCAACATTCCTATGGTCTTTGTCACAACAATCACAAAATGAATGAATGCATGTTGGCCTAGTTAGTAATGGTTGTTTAGAAAACCTCTTGTTAGGTGCTTGCCTCCACGCTAGCTGCTGGGTAAGAAAAGTAGTCCCTATTCTGATATTTTTATAGGTAACCTCCCATATACAACAATATTTCACATATATTATACTCTCCCAAGATCTTTTCAAAATTATTTGCTTCCTTTCATCATCCACCACCAAGTTACGACATGGAGTAATTAGCTTATAAGCTTTTTTGCCTGGAGCACCCTTCAGCTGTCTTGTTCGTACTGGAACTGATCAATGCCCAAGACACAACAGAAATAACAATGAAGAAAAGAAAAGTCTTGCCCAAAGCAGTACATTTCACATTGCAGGGTGCTGGGCAATGCTTTCTGAGCATGCATCAACAGCATAGCTTTGGCATTTTATCCTGACACTAGCTAGTAACCGAGCACATTGCTCGTTAGCAGAGAAAGTCATCTGGAAAAGCAAAAAGCCTGCTGTTTCCAGTTCCATCTGACACACCATCCACATAAATGTTCACTCAGAAATTAATCAAACTTTTTCTCTAATTATCTGTGTTCTTTCTGAATGGTTTTTAATCTTTTTTACCCTGCAGGAGTTAGTAGCTACTGTTGTGAAATCAAATATTCAGAAGGAAAAAATAGCTGAAATAATAGAGGAATAGAGCAACAACAAAGGAATTTCAATATCACAGGAAGTAAAACAAGGGCTAGTTTGATCTTTCAGACACAGCGATGTCTCATCCAAAATAAACTGCAGCAACTGAAAAGTCAGTTTTATCAAGAGATGAAATGTTTATATATATGGATAATTACATAAAAAAGAGGGAACAAGCACATACATACTCCCACATGTATTCTGAAAGGAATTTCTTTTGGAGAAGACCTTAGTGGGTCAAAAATCCCTAAAGAGGATTCATTGATCAATACAAAATAGATCTTGCTGCATGTCCCATAAAATCCCCACATCCAAAATCCCATGAGATTTTAACATACCTCTACAAGGGGCTACTTGCTTAAAAACTCCTTGGTGCTGCACCCATTCTCATGTGGCTTTTTCTGTCAAGCAAAGCATTTTTAATTCAACAATAAACTAGGGCATTGTTGCCAAAATGCCACTGAATAAAGATGCTTCCTAAGGAAGAGTCTTGTCCCCATACAAATCACAAGGTATTAATCTTTTTTGCAAGACTTACCACCTCTTAAAGTAAGAGATGTATGATCCTGAATATGACCCTAATTCATATGTGCTCCCTTACCTCCACACACACTACTACTGCACAAATTAACCAGGCAAAAAGGGTGCATAGCCCCCTCACATACAGACTTACAAGCATGAGGCTCAAAATCTTTCTTAAGAGCTTATGTGAACTAAATGAAACCAAATAGTAGGAGGTCATGTTCTTCTGTGAAGTTATGAAGGTGGATGTATTTCCCAGTGTTAAACTGCAGAAAAAGAAATTAGAATAAAGTTCTATATAAGAACTCATCTAAACAAGTATCACTCAAACTTTTGCCCAGATATACTATCAGCAGGAAATCATGAATTACACACATGCATATGAAGAGCATAACGGTTTGTGAGGCTTATACTAGTGCTTTTAAAAGGAAAATTTCCCACAAAATGAAATATTATTTCCATACATCATTTTATCACCTTGTCTGCTTGAGTTAGCATATGCTATTTGGCTTACAAAAATATGTGGTTGGGATTTCAAATCAATTTGGAAAAGTGTGCTTCCAAAGACTTGTTCTGTATACCACCTGTCTATCGGTAAATGCAATTCGGAAATCAAATGTCAGAGCTGGGCCCTCAAAAAAACGATGCAACTAGTCAGCTGACACTCACAACTGACACAACTAGTCAGAATATATGCAGAGTTTGAGATTCACATGATGACAAAGCATTTGCAAGTTAATATTGTAGCCACAAATATGAATTAACAGAAGGTTGTAATTTAAGAACACATTCTTCTAGAACACTTTTTCAGGTTTGAACAAAATTCAGATAAGGGCAGGGGTTCCCTCTGACACCTTTCACCTCAGAGGTTTTGAGACTGAGATATCAAATTATTATCTATTTCTATTACCCTCTGTACAATGAAAATATTTTTAAATGAGGTGGTTGGAAATGCTTCAGAAGAGAAAGTCAATGAAATAAAGTTTTTTTAAAAAAAAAAGAACGTGATATTTACCTGCCTTTCCTCGTTAGAAAAAATGGATAAGTAGAAGAACTATGTTTGAGTTTAGTATTGTTTCATAATCTTTGTCCCATATTTTAAAGCAACACAACTGTTATGAAAATCAAAGTATTTGAAAATCAGTAAAATAAATTAAAACCTCGCTGAAATGGAGTGAAATAAACTCTAGCACTCTAATTAGTAAATATCAACCATGAAAAGACTTGGAAATCTATTTTTGGGAAGATGAAAAGTATGGATATTTACTTAAAACACGCCACCTTGTGACTTTGTAAAACAAACTTTGGGATCTTACAGGATGAGAATTTTGTTGTAACTTTAGTATATGCCACTTCTAACTGAATGGAACTGTGCAAAAAGACTGTTCTGTTATGATCTCCTATCTAGACAGATTTCTAATTTCATCCTAATTCTCAGCCTTGATATGCATAATGAAAAGGGTTTTGTGGGTTTTTTTTAAGTTTACATTGTATTTGGTAGCCAATGAAGAATCTCTCTCCTCTAAGATTATCTAACCAACTAAATATCTTTGTCATGTCATGCAAATAATTTCTTTTCTTTAATTCCTCTGACAACATCTGCATGCTTTTATTCTGAGAGAAAGAATAATATTCAAGACTTATAAAAATGAAAATAAGTGGAAAATATCAAAATCAAAAAATAGCATCGTTTAATGTATCCAAAGAACTCAATTTCATCATTTTTAATGTCTTTCACAAGGAACCAAGAAGCAGTAATTCTGTAGTTATGCTCAATTTGCTTTCGTTTTTCACAAGTATTAGCAGCATTTTTTTAAACAACTGAAACAGAATGAAATTAGTTCCTTCTGTCAAAAGTCTGTTAAACTAAATAGTTTCTGGTTTTGCCAGTAAGGCTACATTTTGATCGACTTGTGAAAAAAATCAGAAATGAAGATAGAATTTTGCTCCCAAATAATAATGCCATGATGACAAACCAATTTTGGAATTTAGTTGGAAGGACAAAAGGAGGGAGGGAAGGAAGATGGGAGGGAAGGAAGATGGGAGGAAAGGAAGAAGGGGGGGAAGGCGGGAGAGAAGGAGGAAAGAAGGAAGGGAGTACTGTGTCCAGGTCTGGGCTCGGCTCCCCGACACAAGAGAGAGATGGAGCTACTGGAGTGAGTGCAGAGAAGGGCTACTAAGATGCCGAAGGGACTGGAGTATCTCTCATCTGAGGAAATGCTGAGAGAGCTGGGCCTGTTCAGCCTGGAGAAGAGAAGACCAAGGGAGGATCTTATCAATGAGTACAAGTATTTGAATGGAGGGTGTCAAAAGGATGGGGCCAGACTCTTTCCAGTGGTGTCCAGAGATGGAACAAGAGGCAACGGGCACAAACTACAACACAGAAAGCTCTGTCTGAACATGAGGAAATAATTCTTTACTGTGAGGGTGACTGTGCACTGGAGCAGGCTGCCCGGAGAGGTTGTGGAGTCTCCATCCTTGGAGATATTCAAAAGCCGTCTGGACATGGTCCTGGACTCTCTGGTCTAGGTGAGCCTGCTTGAGCAGGGGGATTGGACTAGATGATCTCCAGAGGTCCCCTCCAACCTCAACCATTCTGTGCTTCTGTGAGGAAGGGAGGGAAGGAGGAAAGGAAGAGAGGGAGGGAGGAAGGAAGGGAGGAAAGGAATTGAGGAAGCAATTGAGGAAGGAAGGGAGGAAACAGGGAAGGAAGGAAGAGAGGCAGGAAGAGAGGGAGGAAGGAAGGAAAGAAGAAAGGAGAGAAGGAAGAAGGAGGGAGGGAGGAAGGAAGGAAATAATTTTTTTTCAGGACAACACCTAGCAGGAAGAGGCAACAAATTTCCCAACATTAGGTATATTTATGGTGCCATATGCTTCAGCTGAAAAAGTAAAGTTGAATTGTCATCATTTTTTGTGTCATTCTCATAGCAGCCTGATCTACAAAAGAACATGTATTATTTTTACACTGGTAAACATACCTATAGCATATTTGTTATAATAACTAAACAGGCTTTGCCAATGTGTGATTTGTTTTCATGAGACACAGTACTGAAAATATGACAGACAGTCATATGCTGGAAGCAATGCTTTATGCATGCTATTTGATGTCAAGGCATCCATGGTCAAGTGCAGATGGTTATACGCATCTGCTTCCAGCACTCCATACTTTTTTTTATGTGGGAGCCCAATCTCGAAGCTAGGTAATACAATAGCGCAGCACAGAGCCCAAGTTCAGTAAAAGGTAGGATGTATTAGCTTTCTAAAGGCTTCCGATAATGATTCAAATCTGACAGCCGCATCTCCCTTTAGTGGGATTTTTGTCTGTTTTGCTTTGCAACTCCATTGTCCTGAAGACAGAAAGCTAAGATGCAGGAGATGTGACTGAATTAAGTACTAAATTACTTCATGCAGATCTATTTAGCAATAATATCTACAGTGCAGGTCATAAATCCTTCCTTAAACATTTTGTTCTGGTGAAGGGATGCTGCTGCTGAGCCCCAGGCCACTGACAGAAAAGGAAAGAGTTGAGGAAAGGGGCATCTTTCTCCCTGCTCTTTCAGTGTTTTGCTGCATTTGCAAGTTGCTTGAAGCAGTGCTTCCCCTTAAATCTGCTTCCTGCATACCTTTTCCCAGAGGTGTGCACTTCTCCAGGAACCAAATCCATATGGGCTAACTGCCACTGCCTCTGCAGCTAGCTACCCACGCTGCAAACTTGCCTTTTCAAACACAAGCTAAACAGTCAGATCTCTGACAGTGGAAGAGGCTTGCCCCATTTTTCCTAATAACATATTCTTCAAGATGTTTTTAGTGGTTAATTACTGATTTTTCCTTCTCTTACTGATGCACACATCCTTGGGTGGCCCATCTCACAGGACGCACATCAGATTCTTACACAGTTTCTCTATTATATAGTTTCTCTAGTATAAAACCTAAAAAGTGCCCAAAACTGCTTAAAGTGTCATTCTGCCTGGCAGTGATGATACAGATACCTTTATCTGTGTGCATGGAAATTCCCCTTATTTCATCAGCGTCTTGGAGACATTCACATTCTTTTGTTCTCTGTCTGCCGGAGGTTTTTTTGCAGCACTTAAAAGCCAGTTTTTTGTTACAAAATGAATTTTCTGTGAAAAGCATCAAACTAAAAATGAGTTTTCTATGAAATTCATCAAAATAAAAATTTAAACATGAAATGAAAACATAAAAATATAATTGTCTGAGATTCCAGGATTGGTTTTCTTAATGTAATAGGTGCTTATATTGAAAATAATTTATTCTACAAGAATAGAGCAATTCATTTATATTACAATGCTCCTGCGCTAAAGGTGTCAGCTAAAGCTGACATATGGAGAGATTCTTGCACCTACAGACAGCAATACTAAAGTCACAGTCCCTTTTTCTTCACCCACAACAAGTAAGATATTAATTCATTGTGTTTTTTATTCTTGGCCTTTCACTGTCATTTAGAAAAATAAGCAAAATGTAAAAACAGTAAAAAATTCAGAGCATAATTTCAGAGCATAGATTTATTAAAAATAACTTGATATATTTAAAAAATCTTACCCTGGTAGAGCCTAGCTGACTGATTTATCGCTTATAAGTTAGCTTTAGTTCATTTGAACTGTTGAGCAGCATAAAATGATTCGTACTCTGAATAAAGGCAGCTTTGTCGGTATAAAGTGAAATGAGACAATGTGTTGAAAGGGGAAGTTGCTAGTACCTCAGCTACAAACATGCCAGGGAAAATATCGCATTTGTCACCTGCTAGCTGTCTAAAAAGTCTCTCCCTTCGGAGTCAGCACAGACAACACTTCTGAACAATCTTTTTTTTTAAATAAGTCTAATCTGTGGTGCCTCTCACTACTCTTTCATTCACTTTTTAAAAGGTATGAATAGGTCAATGCCAGGTGTTAAAAGATCTGAACTTTTCATTAGAATTACTTTTGTCCCTTCTTTCTATGCTTATTTAGCTCAAGTGAAGTGTAACAAGGAGCAGTATCTTATCCTTCTATGCAAATGGGATGAGGTTTTGTAATCAGAAATAACAGTGGTGCTGTGAACATTTGAAGTAGCATTTGATTTTGTTGAAATACACCACTCCGTAGTCAAAATGTTTCATGGATTTTCATAAATTGAATTAGACTGGAGTTACATGCATTAGTGAGAGAAACTTGACCCAAAAATCTTCATTCACATTTTGACATGATTCCTCCTAAGGAACAATTTTTAAAAAAATCTTCATTTCTTTTATTGAAATGAAGAATGAAATATGTCAGAAAACATAGAAATTTCATGGAATAGAGTTGTTGTCTTCTGGACAGCAATAAAAATGACTGTCTGTTAACCTTTTCTAGAAACAAACCAAAGGTTAATCAATAACTGCAACTTTTTGCAGTGATATGCTTCATAACTGAATACCTTTGGCCAATTCTTTGGTTCTCTTTGGCCAACTGAGTGGGCAGAAAGCAGTATCCTTTAAAAACTTCCGATTGTCGTGTGAACTACAGAACTTTATGAGGTGGCTCTTCAGGCAGAAAAGGTTAGTGAGCATGGGAAAAGAAACCTTTATTGAGTGTTTTGGAAAGTAAAACACTCAAATACAGGTCATTTGCTTAGAGGACCACTGGCTTTGAATTAACTTCTGAAGGGATGTAACATCTGACAAGAGGCATAGCTGCTATTTGAAAGCTAGTCAGTCATTTAATTCAAAAAGGCTTTTATGTCCAAAATAAAAAATCATTTGGTTGATATGCCCTGAGAAATAATGAGAGAAGGACTTCGGCACTGAGAAGCTATTGTATGCTAATGCCTATAAATCATGAACTGGGACAGGATAATAAGATTTCCATTTTACCCCAGTGAACACACATAAAAAAGTAAACAAGATCACATTGTTATTTTTCTCATCTTTACGTGTTCAAGGTAATACTAATATCAGACTTTCAAATAAATGCTTTCTTTAAAGTTGGGGGACAGGTTTCTTTTTGATTTTGAGAAGAATACTGTGTCTTTAGGAGTTATAATAAGGTAACAATACGTGACATACTATTTTACCTGCTTTAGAAAACTGATTACTATGGATTTAGCATGACAGAAATTTAAGCGATATCTTGTAAAGCCCTGTCTTGATAATACAGACAAGCCTCACTGTCATTGAGAATGTGATGCCTTGATTCCTTAGTAGATTGAAGACGATAGTAAAGACTGAAGACAAGACTGTTTACTTCCCCTGCAAAATGGCCAAAATTCAAGATGAATTAAAAGGAAAACCTCAAGGCCAAACTGGGACTCCCCCTCCCACCCCCCAGAAGAACAGATTCAAGGACTATAGACAGTGATTAAGACATTTTTTTTAATTTCCTTCCAGACTGTAAGATTGATTTTTTTTTCTTGTTTGAAAAGGAAATTTATCCTGGAAATGCTTTTGCTCAGATAAATAGGAATATTTTCAACCAAATATTGTCTGCCCCTTCACCCTCCCTCTTGCATCCATAAATTCATATATACCCTGACTTAACACTTTGCTCTTTCAGAGAAAGCCAAGCCACATTCCACAGACTGAATTTTTCACATGTTTATGTTGGATCTCTTTGCCATATCCCTGCTGAAAGACTGTGATAGGAGTAATGCTGATAATGTCTACATTGGATATGTAAGCAAATGGAATTCAAAAGCAAGTATAGACAGCTATAATCTGAATGTATTATGCAACCCTTCCATACTTCATTATCGTTAGCATTACAAGTTCATTTCTAACCTAACAGCTACTACACTGTTGTATCTGAAGTATATACATGCAAGAGAGATCTGAAATAAATGCATGTGGAACAGAAAATAATTACAATAACTCAGTTGCTACCAGGTAGTAGCAGATGGTAAATCGTGATGCTTAATGATGGTCATTATCTAGCACTTTCCCATCTGGAGTTTTTGCATGTCTGCACAAAGATGAGTAAATATTATGATCCTCCTCTCCAAATGAACCTATAGAGGCACAGAGAGTAAAGGATTAAACTGGGACACTGTCATGGAATATTACATTCCTTTACAACTACTCTCTTTGAACTCATTACACAAAAGTTATAGGCAGACTGGAAGAGCCTGGGAGCTCATAATCCCTAGTTCTCATGTACATATGACATCCTGAGATCCAATTTCTGCTGACTTTTGATGGTGTTCCACATGCAGGTCCACCAAGGTTACCAGTACTCCTCTTCAGTCAAGAACAGATAGAGATTACTGACAGAAAGGATACAAAAATTAGCCATCAAACTTTTCCATGCTGCCAGACTCCAAACAAGATGAAGATTACTGATCCCTTGTCTTTAAGGAAGAACTGAGTAGCGTGATGACTGCCCTTACCTATTCCATAAATAAAAAGGTCTGAAATACGTAGGAATCTCCCTAATCTTCTGCAGCCTGTTGTGTATATGGCAATGTGTTGCTGATTGATTGTGATACAGTAGCAGACATGGAAATGTGAATATAATTAACCCATAGTTATTTTAAATTCAGCTCATACAATCATTTATTGTTACACTTCATTGCATATATGCAGATTAAAACAATCGAAGACATGGAATTATAAATGTTGAATGAAATTACAACATATTAAGACACAGTGTGTACTGAATTAAATGAAATTATCACTAAGTGTGAAGCTGTTACATAACATGGAAAATATTCTTTTTTCCCTGATTACTTATAATGTAGTTTCTGACTGATTTTTCCCTTCCCTTCTCTAACTGATGATGCATTCCTGCAGAGAACTTAGTGCTTGTTTTTGAATTTTACTGCATAAATATCTGGCGTGATAACCTTCTGCTTTCTAACTACTTAGCATATCGGAGCAAGTGAGCAACATAAAGGCCCCAATCCAGAAAACTGCTTGAACATACCTTTAATTTTAAGTATGGGACAGTCCCATTGATTTCAGAATACTTAATCATCTGCTCACCGAATATAATCAAAGGCTTTCATGGAAGAGGTTGCTACTGTAAAAGCTGCAAATAGACTTGATTAATGTTTGCTTTTTACCACTGACAACAAATGATCTTTGTGTGCTTCTCGGGAGTCCCAGTCAAACCCTTGTCTTATGCAGCAAGATATTTTACAAGTGTATACAAATAAGTAAACGAACCGTTTCTCTCCCAAAGCCCTTGAATTTTTTCACCTCCCATTTTTTCTCTGCATAGCCTTAGTTCCACCTCTTTCTCTGCATCTCTGTGCTGTATCTAGACTCTACTTCCTTCTGCTTGTATTCAGATTGGTGTTTTCACAGTCCATGGATGAGTTAGTGAGCACAGTTGCCAAAAGAGAGAGCAGTACCACTTCCAGTAATTAATACATGATACTACCCTATGATAATATCATGATAATGTGGAATATGATTCTGGGCTCACCTCCACACACACACCAAAAAAAAAAAAAAAAAAAAAAAAAAAAACAGTGATATTAACAGGAATATTTTAATTAGCTCTTCTAGTGCAAGCATTTCTTAGGAAGATGCGAGCTTTAGCTAGGTCATTTCTTGGCATTGGATTTGCATCTAGAAAAGACTTAACTTAACTTAACTCAAAATCAATGCTGCAGCTTGTTAAATTACTGGAGCAGTTTTCAGATTGCAAGATATATTCCAGCGTATCAGTAAAACCCAGAAGGCAATTTCTTACCCAAATGTTCATTTAATACTTCATGTAGACTTCAAAAGCTAGCTTTACTCTTTCTTTGCCTCTGGCATTTAGAAAACTGCTGGCTAATATCAGCCAACACAGGGAAAAAAAGCTGTGCTCATCAAAGCTACCCTATGAATGGCCTTCCATGGCTTGTTTTCTCCCACAGTAGACAGGAGCAAAACTGCAGTAATTAGTGATAAATTATATACACACTGCATTTCTCATTCTAAACATTCCTCATTCTTAACTCCAAGAAACTCTTCCCTTTTGGAAGGTGTTTACTTCTATAACATCCTTCTGCATTTAGATGCACAACATACATTTTTAGTCCCTTCCACTGGATTTATTTTCCTCTTTTTAATTGTGAAAGAACACACTGGTAGCTGGACTGTGCTTTATTGTTCTTATTATTTTCATCGATCATTGAATTGGTCAAGTATCTTGCAGCTGGAAAAGAAAAAAAGAAAAAAGGTAGTACAGTTTCTTTGTTTTTAATTCTCATCCTTTTCTATGCCAAATACTGTAACAGCGGAGTGATAACAAGAATCTGGCAATGCGTCCAAGTGTCTCACTGGACAATAGATGCATAATAGAAATGGATAACAGAGATCTATGCACTTCCAAAATGTGCTCCAACATCAGCACACTGAACGTGGCTGAGATTTGAGAGCAAACTCTGCAAAGAAGATACTCTGGATCTGTGCCATGCAAGTTTATAATAGCCAGGACACAGTGTAACCATGTTTCTGACAGACCTTTCAGCATTTATCCCACAGAAAAATCAGAAGTATTTTCTTCATAAAACTCACTTTTCAAAGGTGATTCTACATAAATGCACATTACGATCATGTACATTAAGACCACTAAGAAATGATTATACTCACCTTATAGGCACTTGGAAAGTGCAGCAAGTTTTTCCTGGGTGTCGTCATCAGCATATTACCCAGCATGAACAGGGGAAGCACAATCTAGCCCTAAATTATTTTAGGCAAGTAGCTACAGATTCAACAAAATAAGAACCCATCACCTTTCAGTTAAGGAGCTTAAATGGTTGATTTTTTGAAAGTAAATATCGGATTTCCATAATAGTAACTTTTAACAATATATAAAGAAAAAAACTGACTCCCATTTCACTTTAATTATATATAGCCTGTAAAATAAAAAAAAAAAAACAAGTTTATCACCAGTTTAATCCATAGAAAACTACTATGACACTAGAATAAGTTATTTTATCATTAATAAAAAACTGCTGGAAGTTATATCCAAAGGCCCCCATCCAAAGTCCTGGAAAGTGAATAATAACTCATAGGGACATGATACATTACAAATACCGTAGCCTGATCTATGAAGATTCAGTAAAAAAATTTTTAAAAAAGAGCCTGTGGAATCATGCCTCCATGAAACAGTCCTGTATTCAAGGCCATTTTCTCACTAGGTCCTGAAGTACTGGGGCTTCACTTATAAAAGGATAAAAAATCCACCAGAATTATCTTATTTGACTGTGAATATTTTAATGTTTAAAATGTCATGAGACTTGTGTGGAGGTATACAGAAATACAGAGAATTCAACTCATCACATTTATTTCAGATGCAGTTGGTCCTAGAAAACATTACAATGCAGTGGTTCTAAGAAGTAAAGGATGTACAGCAGTATTGAGAAGGCCAAATTCTGTTAAATTTCCAAGGATTTTCTTCTTCTGTGTTTTATTCTACCTGCTTTTATCCTCATGTTACAGGACTAAACAGCCTGTTCTGTAATGGCCTCAGAACATCGCAAAAGACAGTGAAGTACATTTTTATTGCTTGAAATTTTGTTACAAACTTTGAGGAAAAAATATTTCATAAAATGAAATATTTCTACCTTTGTCACGGGACGACTGATTGTCTTTACAGTCCTGGACCGTGAGGGTTTCGTGTGGCGCAAGGGAGGGGAGGAGGGAAGAAGGAGATTTATTTCGTGACTCCAGAACTTATTTTAAAGATCTAAGTTTACTACACCAGTTACAACAGTACAAAGCAACAATTCTTATCAACAGAAATTTAGTTCAACTAGAATACTTATTTTCCAATTCTAATTGATCTTACCCATGTGTTGCCTGAGCGGCCAACGTGCACTCAGTCCTAGGGAAGTAACTGCGGGAGGGTGTCCCCATCCCGAGGGGATCCGCAAGTTGGCAGACCCGCTGTCACCCGCCAAGAGCCAAAGACGGCCTCCGGGGCCAACCTATTTATACCCTTTAGGGGAAAGTGGAGGTGGAGTCGCCAGGCCAGTGGCAGTTCTCTGCATGCTGTCACAATCCCTAGCTCCTGGCTGCTGCAGGGTTCAACTCTCCTCTGTCATTATGACGCAAGCTGCTGGCTCTACAGCTTTTGAATTATCATAGCTTAACCCTAACCCTTGGAACCCATCCCTGAAGTGAAAGGCTCTTCAGTCTCTAAATTCCTAAATGGCATTCTCCAGCTCCAGCATTAATGCAAATTTTACCCTGGGAAAGGATCAGACATTCTGATTCCTGCTCTACTCCAGACTTGGCCAATACTACAGGATGACTCAAGAACCTGGGTTCCTCAACATTTGGATTTGCTCACCCTAAAATTTAAACTAACTCCTTGCAGTAATAGGGAGGGCAGGATGCTGGATCTACCTGACACCAGTCCTATCCTGTACACTGAGATTCATGTGCTGTGGCAAAACAAACAAGGTTCTTTGTCCTTTGCATACCTACATGCTGGGTTACCTTCACTACTGTCACTAGGAAAATAAAGTGATCAGACATTGGTCTCAAATGACATCAAACCTAGTATTTATATGATGCAGGCTTTATGAAGCTTTATGAATAAATTATAAACAAAAATGTGGAATTACTGAATTTGTAAGGTTTCAAGACACAAAATACTGTGGGCAATATTAATCCAGCATAATAATCTATACCAACATTTGCACGAGCCCTTGGCATTGCAAAACCAGTGCTGTTTCTAAGTGTTGCACAAATATTTCAGTCAAGCCAGTATACGGTTTGCCAGACTACTCCTTAGATTTTGAAAGAGTTTAAGCTTCAGTGTCTGTTTTTGTAATTGAAGGTAGAAAAACCTGCTCATAGCAAATGTAGATATTAAGTGTGTATAATTGAACAGGTTTAATTATTTTTAAGAGTGTCAGATTTCTTCCATTTATTTATGAATAGACAACAATAGTTTTTTTGGCATGTATGTGTCAGTCTGGAAAGCTTCATAAACTTTGACATGCAGAAACATTCACTGGAAAGTTCAAGTCAAAGTATATTGTTCACTGTTACCATTTCCTTAATGTTATGATTAAAGTACTTCTATATAACTATACAGTCACAAAGTTAAAAGTCCCAGGATGTGGAAGCACGGACAGGTGACCCAGGAGGGAAATAGCCGGAGCATATAGGAACAGGGTTAGGAGAGCCAAAGCTCATTTGGAGTTGAATCTGGCAAGGGACATGAAGGGCAGCATGAAAGGCTTCCACAAGTAGGTAAGCAGCAAAAGGAGAGCTAGGGAATAAGTGGGCCCGCTGCTGAATGGGAATTGGGCCCTGGTGACATAGGACACACAAAAAGCTCAATGCCTGCTTAGCCTCCATCTCTACAGTTAAGTCCAGCCTTCAGGAATCCCAGGCCCCTGAAACCAGTGAGAAAGATCAGAGAGAGGAAGACTTACCTTGGTGGAGGAGGATCAGGTTAGGAAACATTTAAACACTCTGGACACACACACAGGTCCACAGAACTTGCTGATGGGATGCACCCATGAGTGCTGAGGCAGCTGGCCGCTGTCATGATTAAGAGGCCACTCTTGTTTATCTTTGAAAGGTCATGGCTATTTGGAGAGGTTCCTGAGGCCTGGAGGAGAGCAAATGTCACTCCTATCTTCAAGAAGGGCAAAGGAGGGAGGATGGGGGTCCTAGAGTCCGGTCAGCATCACCTTGATCCCTGGGAAGGTGATGGAGCAACTAATGCTCCTGGAAACTATTTCCAAACACATGATGGACAAAAAGGTGATTGACAGAATTCTTCATGTCCTGGTGGACAACAAGTTGAATGTGAGCCAGCAATGCTCTCTTGAAGCAAAAGATGCCAATGGTATCCTGGACTGCATTAGGAGTGACGCCAGCAGGTCGAGGGAGGTGATCCTTCCCCTCTACTCAGCACTGACAAGACCTCGTCTGGAGTACTGTGTCCACTTTTGGGGTCCCCAGTACAAGAAAGACATGGACTTACTAGAGTGAGTCCAGTAAAGGGCCACAAAGATCACTGAGGATTTTGGAGTATCTCTCATATGAGGAGAGGCTGAGAGAGCTGGGACTGTTCATCGTGGAACAGAGAAGGGTCATATATACCTGACAGGAGGGTGGAAAGAAGATTGTGACAGATTCTTCTCAGTGGCACACAGTGACAGGACAAGATGCAATGGGCACAAACTGAAATGCAGGAAATTCCACCTGGACATAAGAAAACATTTCTCTGCTGTGAGGGTGACAGAATACTGGAGCAAGTTGCCCGGAGAGGTTATGCTAACTTACTCACAGAATAGCACTTTTACGAAAATGTAGAGAAAATATAGAGGAGGAGGAAAAATCTGCAAGATTTGGACCCACAGAATTTTTGGCTTTCAGGCAGTTTAATATCTGGATCTGCTCTGGTACTGTGTATAGCAGCAAATACATATAGGATTTGGCCTATAAAATTAAGCAAGCTTTTTGCAAAGATTTTTGCAATAAACATTCTTCCTTCGATGTTACAGTAGGTAAAATTCAGGTCAAACTCATCTTTAAAGTTCCTAATATCTACTCAGATTTTATGATAGCTCAATTAACTATCCTTCAAGTAAGTTTACGAAGCCTGAAGCTGTTTCCATGGTCCCTGTAGAGTAAATTCAAAAAACAATTGCATCATAAACACAGCAGTTATAGTTCTAAAGGGCTTGTGCAACCATTTCATATCTCTTTTTCCATTTATTACAGAAAAAAAAATAGTAACAGTACGAAAATCACAGCGTTTTTTAAGCCTTAGTGTGTCTCTTTATTCAGCATTAAGCTTAGCTAGATGAAACATGATGGTTTTGGTTCATAGCGGGTTCAGCAACCTTTTTATTGTTATCCTCATTTGTCTGGCATCAATTAAACTTAGTTTTTAGGTTTCAACTCTGAATAAAAATAAAAAATTTAGAGTAGAAACTTAACACATTCCATTCACTGGACTTTGCTATTGGTAAAGCTGATGACATTGCCATCTAAAATCTTTTTCTTTTTTCTTCCAAGGATCAGTAAAAACAATTTGTTTCCTTCCAAATTTAGACAGATTTACTCATAACTTGGACTGAACTCATCTAGAAGATTTGAGAACCTTATTGGCAGTACTGGAAGAAACTTCAGACAGCGAAGTGGGTCTTGTTGAATAGTTTCATAGTTCCGTTACAGAAACCATGCATTTTGACAAAATCTTAAACTCCACATCATTGAAATCAGAAGCAAAACTGCCCCGATTTAAGAAGAGTTTTGAATGAAATCTCAGTTACAATAATGGAAATCACAAGTAATTTAAACTTTGATTCATTTTAAATTTACCTCTGTTATTGAGATTAGAATTCAGCTACTACGAATAGCTATAGATAGACAAAGGATGAAATGAAAGTTAATATTCCATCTATCTGAATTTCCTATTTATAATATTCAAATGACATGTTTCATAATGCCTAGTTAGCTGTGTCCCATGTCCAAATACTAACAACTTATACAGAGATAGGCAACAACATTAATTGATCCATTTTCTAAATATATCATATAAGAGCATCATGCGTTATCACACGACAACATCTGGAGATAAAATCTCCAGGATACATTAGAAAGCACTAATTCACTCAGAGTACAACAGATGTTTCTAATGGCTTAATAGGTAAAGAGCTGAGGAAAAAGCACCATGGTAATTCAAGAAGCAATTAAATACATTAAAAGGAATGAGCGTAGATGGTCATTATTCTTCCTAAATATCTCTACATTCCTGTTACTTTACTGTCAAAGAATGTTTGTGTTTTATTAAAACTGTTATATAAAGTACTGTGAAGATCTGGAGGACTTAAAATTATTAAAACCTCATGATGTTCATTTTTTTGTAGAATAGCAAGATGAATCTACAATACCAGATGGAAAACACAATAAATGCAGTTCAAGTGCATCAGAGTTTCATGTATTCATCTAATGCTGTCAGGTCTGAAATGTTCTTAAACAAGAAAAATATGCTTACGCATTGTGAAAGTATTTTACCTTTACTTTTAGTAAAAATATATGTATCAATATTGAATCATTCAACACAAATGTGATGCTTTGATCATATCAAATAGATTCAAAATATGTCATTTACAGAACATTATTTATAGGCCAGTGAAAGAAAATCCTCTTATTGCAACAGTGCCATTTCCTACCCCTGGAGTTTCTTAGCGTTTCTGATCACCCAAAATAAACTTAAAATCCTTCAAAGCTGCCAATAGAATTTTATGACATTTGTTCAATCTCATGAGCTCTAACTCAGAAATTTAAGATTAGCTAATACCATCCACACACCAGTATTATCTAGGCAAGAACAAGAAAAGAAATACTTAAAAATATCAGACACTCGACTTTCAGAGACTTTGCAGCATACTACATTCACAAAATGATCTTAATGCTAGCACCTGGCCAATGCAAGAATAAATTTCTGAAGTGAAAAAGCCTCCAGAGAAGTTCTTCAGATGTACTGAAAACAGTAGGAAGGAAGTGAGTAAGAGAAGGCAGTCGATTAGGAGCTGCCACTCTACCATAGCAATTTCTAGGTAGAGTCACTTCAGCCAGTGTAAAGCCCACTTTAGCTTCTGCTGGGATACCAGCTTTGGAAAGTACAGATCTGGTTTTATAACTGTATTTGCACACAACTATTCTAAATTTTTTGACCTTAGCTAAGAATCAAAACTTACATCCCTGGCACTTCAGTAAAGAGCATGTTCTTCAGAATGAAAATAAAATATTGGTTCATTAAAAAACAAATCATTCCCTGAGTCTCTGAAGAGACTCAGTAACGCCTGAGAAAGACTGATCCTTGGCATGACTAGCCTACTTATCAAATCACTTACTGTAACATTAATGAAAATACTATTGAGCTGATAAGCATGATGGAGCCCCTAGCACTGGCACTGACACTGTTATACTCAGGAATAAAATAAAGCTAGGCTAGGCTAAGCTCTTCAGAGTTTAACCTGTGTTGGTTCTACATATTAAATATAGGATAAGATGCAGCAAACAAATATAGACCAATTCTTGAGATGTTTCAAGATGATGTTTCGCCACTAAACACAATGGAGCTTTGCTATTTTATAGCACTGAAGACCTCGACTACAAAAATATTCAAGTAATAAAAAAATGCATATTCTAGAATTTGATCATCTATGAAAGTATTTGAAAAGACCTTTGGTAAGTGTTTTTAAAGTATTAAATGTAATCAAGTAAATTTGTAATTTCCTAAGCAATTGCAGACATTCTTTAAAGTGTCATTATCTTGGCTGCACAAAAAGCATTAACTGGAAATCTAAAGCTTAGCAGCCTATCAATTGCTAGTTCTGTTGTAAAGTTTTCTGCAGTTTTAGGGACCATTCAAATCTTTGTTACATAAAATCTCCGATATTGACAAGTCTTGATTTCACAGAACAAAACAAGCCAAACCCACTTAGCAGCTAAGACATGCAGGAGAGACTGGGAAACTCATTGACAATCTAGTAAGTCTAGTAATGAAATTAAGAATCCTACAGCAATAGAAGAGGCAAAGCCATGCCTAATGCATATTCATAATTAACATTCTGTTATTTGAACTGCATAATGTATATACTTAATTTTGGAATTAGTAAATTACCCAAATGACTCACAGTTTGTGATCCGTATTAATGAAGAATGTTAATGTATTGCTTTAGAACTGTGTCATGCATCCTCAGATCTCAATTTTACAGAATAAAATAGACTTTGTTTTGTTTTTGTAACATGCTGGTTCATAAAGCCCTTCTGCCAACTATTGCAAATGCTCCCACTATGTTTCTGCCTTGACACTTTAAAAGTTGTCACAGTCAATAAATTGTCCTTCTCCAAGGGCCTATTTTTAAGGTTTAGTATGGAAGACTCAGAATTGCCCCGAAACCAATTTCTTTTGTGTGTTAGTGAGGGAGCTTATGCATATGGTATTCAGAAATGGAGAGAGAGCTGTGGCCAAGCAGCATCCAAATATATTGGCTTATGTAGCTATATGTAAGTTATATTTAGGTATGAGTTGATACTCTACTAGCAAATTGTCTCTTTGGCCTTTCTCAACATCTGGCTCTAATTCAAATGCAGCCTATGTTGGTTCATCCTAGCAAATATATTTTAATGATTTGGACCCAGTTTCCTCTCACTTAAGCAATGTAACTGGTGGACATCAATGGAATAATTACTGTGGATATGTTCTGAAGAAAAAGCCTGTTTGCAGTATACTTTTTCTTTTTTTTTTCACTCCAGATTCATTAAAGTTTTCTCCTTCTGGCACTTTTCCTCTCCTATTCATACCTACTTCACCAGGACTAGGAAAGTATAGGAACATACTTTAATGCATCTTGTACTGTAACATAAAAGGATTTGATGCTATTTAAATATGATATAGAAGATACATTTGAGAGTCCAAAGGGGTGGAGAGCACCACCCTAGATGGATGACAGGTGATCTTTTCAGCCCTGCATTTACTATGGCATTCTGCTTGTAGTGGGAAACTTTTGTCTCTACTACAAAATTTCAGAAGAAAGGAGACTGTAAGCAGGAACAGTAAACAGGAGAGAAGACAAGATATCTCTTCATTAAATTATTTTACTACTTTTATGGTAGCTCAGTTAACTGCTATTTTTTTTCCCCCAAGGACTACTGTGAAGCAAATCCCAAAGTATAACCATGGCTGTAGCATGACGAACACAGTAAAATGTCTTAGCAGTAAAGCAGATACCAACCAACAGCTTTTAAGACAGAGCTATGTCTGTTCTTCTTTTCTCTTGCTGAGATATTCTGACATTATGGTCACTTCCATGGTTTTATTGCCCTGTGCTGTCCAGCAGCTTTGAGTGATAATCCTGTGTGTTCATTCCTATGAACTCTGAGTTGTAACATGTTTTATGCGTTAAATTAACAATTCCATTCATTTTTACAGTGGGCTCATTCTTCTGTGGTCTAATATTGCTGGGATTATATGACCTTTAGAGTGCAGTTGCACACTACTCTGGCTTTGGTGATGAATCCAGCATAAAAAGTTCCAGACTCCTCCATTCACCCAAACGTAGATCCTTGTTCCTGACCCTGCTCCCTCACTTGTGTTTTTATGCCTGTTTGTGAGGCCACATGATAAAATGTACCACTGTATGATCTGGGTTAAAAATACCTCCCTCTTTTTCTTTTCAGGAGGAATGAGCATTTGGAGGTAGTAAAAGGTAACCTCCTCACCTGATTTCATTGCTGGAGTCAGTATATATGCCTGGATAGATCATTTACTCTTTCTCATTGGAAGCATTTCTCTAGAGTTGTCTCCCCCTTCCCACTCTGTCCATCCCTTAAACACGAACCAGTTCTTCCAAAAACTATCCCCTTTCTAGTGTGGGAATTTCTAACAGTGACAACGCTATGTGTGAATATGTCTGAGACACAAAAAATACACATGTAATCAAGTTTTGTGTCACTGTCTGATAAAGAACAGACCGTTTCAAAGAATTCCATTATTTGTGGTACAATCAAACTATTCAAAACCCTGATTTGGAGTTAGAATAGCTATTTCACTATTTGGGCCATTACTCCCAGCAAGTGTTTCACCCTGAGTTATTTTTCTGCAAATAGAGAAGGCTTCGTCTCTGTTTCTCCTGTTTATCTTCATGACCTGCTCTTCATATGCATTTAGCTCTTGATTCTCATGTTTTGATTTTTGTAGAAGATTTGGGAAACTCAGCATTTCCGGTATCCTGAATCCATACTGGTGCCTAGCATCCTGCAGCTCTGTGCATCATTACATTCTTCTTTATGTGGGTTTCAAGACTTTTGCCCAATGAATCTTGCATGAGGTGCTGGATGACAGCAAAAGAGAGTTCTTTCTTTCCCAAATGAAGTTCAATTTATAAAGCCATTTAAACACCGGATCAAACTACTATTAACAATATAGTTCATGACCAAATGCTGACTTACTTCAGCCAAAATGTTTGTCTGTGTGCTCACATCTGGTCAAACACTATATCCTTATTTGACAGTTCATCAGAGCATTGAGTGCTTTACTGCACATACAAGCATAAGGTTTACACATTTGCAGCTAAATTCTCAACTTGTATGATTATGTTGGTTTATATCAGCTGAGAATCAATACCTTTGTTCTTGTCATTTTCATAAATGAAAAGAATAGTTCATTTTATTTTTTTTTTCAAACCAATGTCAAACATAGTACCTTGGCTAAGACTTTCTTCAGGGAAAAAAAAAAAAAAAAAAAAAAAAAAAACAGCTGTGGATTAAAAGTATCTGTAACAATAAGTACAAGTCTGTGGGCACCTTTTTTTTCACTTCCTACATTAATATACAGAATTTGGCTCTTCTTCAAAGAGGCCTTCTTCAAAACCATCATTCTATATTACTGACACTGCTAGTCCCTTTCATGAGTTTCATAATGAAAACAAATATGATATTGCCGGTACCTATTTATGTATGTATGTTTTTTCAATGATAATTGTTAAGCATAATTGAATCCACAGCAGACCAATGCCATGGGAGTTACTGTAAGAACAAAGTCAAGATAAATCCAGAGGCAGGAAAGCAGAGAGCAAGAAGATAAACTAAAATGACATCATTGTCTGGCAAAGGATTCTTATATAGAAGAGGCTCCCTTTATTGAGAGAAAATGAAGTCAGAGTCTTTGTCGATAAAACAAACTGAATTTTGAGTCACTGATCTACCCTAATTTATAATAATTTTATGATACATATATCACCCCAATTCTATTTTATTTTCTGAAAATTTTAGCATCTATGTTTACAGTAAACATAAAAACAGCTGTTAATTCTTTTTTTTCTTTTGAACCATTTCTTCCAACTGTGCAGGTTTAAAATTAACAACAGGATAAGACAGATTCAGCTCTGAGAAACAAAACCTAGTGTTACGGCATGTAAAGCATAAATAAGTTGCAAATAACACAGACCAAAGACAGTATGAAGAAAACTCCCTTCTCACTCCAGCATCAATCACAAGTGTACAGAGTGCAGAATCCTGATGCTAAGCACAAAACGAAACACGCTAATAACTTCTCTTTTGCGACAATAACTGTGACTATATCTTTTTACAAAAGATATTTCTGAATGTCTAAATATTTATCTAAATATCGCAATCAGGAATCTAAGGAACTCATTTGTATAACATTTTGTTATAGTCTAAATGTACATCTGTTTTCTAACATAAACATCAAATATAATGTGTTAGTGATATGACCCAATCAAAATGAAAAATATCCTAAAGAATAGAGGATATCACACAATACAGACTTATATTTGGGCATCATATGTAGGATATCCATGCCTAAATCAGAAGCAAAGAAGGTCAGTTAGAATAAAGATATATTTCAGTAGAAAGTATATAGGAACAGAAATTGAAATAGTATATAGAAAGGTAAATATCAGTAACAGAAAGGTATATTTCACTCTTAATGTCATTTCATGCTTTTCATTTCTTTGGGCATGCAGTTTTATTAATTGTTTTGCTCAGTAGGTGAATTTACTTCTAAAGAAAAGATGTCACTTGGACTAGTTCAAAAGCGGAAATGAAAATACAAGATTTCCTGGGAAATGGATGGGGAAAAAATAGTCCAGTCTTTGTGCAGCATAATTCTTATGATCATATGACTCAAAATTGACTCTATAGATTTAAATGCAACACATCTTAACAGATTGCATAAGAAATAGATGCACTATACACTATCCCACTTACAACAGCTTAATAAATTCAACCTAGTCCAAGTCAGCAGAAGGTAGCCAGTTCCTATGACGGTGGATGGCTTCCATGAAATACTGTTTCCTCAGCTGTTTTATTTTTTGTTCTCCTCTGTAAAAATCCAAAGAGTCTTTTCAGTTCTACTATAACTCTGGTAGATGAACTAAAACACATTTTTATTATAAGTCCAAGATGCTTTTCCAGTGTTCAGTTAGATAGCATTGATCAGGCTTCAGCTGCTCTGGCATCTCTAGTTTTGGCAGAATCTGTGCCTTGGTTATGTGAATCCTGTCGTTTAGCTAACCTGGTGCAAATACTGCAAAGCCTATTTCTCAAGTATTTTTTCATTGCCTTTAACTGAATTTCCCTGTTTGCATTTGCATCTCTTATACCCTCCCCCGCAAACATCCACAAGTTGAATTTCACTAGCATAACCATCCACACAAAATTGTTTCCAAAGTCCCATGAAGACAACAGACACATAAATGAAACAATGTCACAAGACATATGATTATAGTCAGGATATCATAGCTTAAAAATTGGGATTCAAAACTGGCTATGATCAGTCACCTGATAAAGTAAATTTGGCAGGCCAATGGAAATATTCCTTATGGGGGAAATTCAGGAAGACTAATTTTAAGACCTCTGTAGTTCATGAGGAGACAAAGTAAACTTTGTAAGTAAGTAAGTATTCTGACCCCAGAAGGGCCTTTCTCTTCTCACTGACTATACAGGAAGTTTCAAGGAAGCAGCTTTCTCTGCCCTGCGCTTCTGTGAATACATCAATACTTTGAAGTAAGACTGAGGGAATCACAGTGCATCTGCAAGCATTGATACATAACAAGTGAACCAGAGGCCAAATGTATAATCACAGGATCATAGGATAACTTAGGTCAGAAGGGACCTCAGGAGGTCTCTGGTCCAACCTCCTGCTCAAAGCAGGGTCAGCTTTGAGGTCAGACCAGGTTACTCAGGGCTTTATCCAGTTGGGTCATGAATACCTCCAAAGGTGCAGAGAGCACAGCCTCTCTGGGCAACCTCTTCCAAACCTTGATTGTCCTCATGGAAGGAAAAAATGTCCTTATGTCCAGTATGAACGATTCTTATTTCAGTGTATGTCCTTTGTCTCTTGTCTTCTGCCCAGCTCTAATGAACTGATTCTGTTTAGACATTGTATATGGCCTTCAGCTATTCCTTAAGTGTTAATTTTTCCATTGCATTAATACCAGCTTGGGTGAACTCAAAAATCAACAGATTAGGGTTAAAGGGTCAAAGTTCCCAAGAACTTTTGCAATTCCAGCTATTTCATGGGATAATGACATGTCTTTCAGTCTGTCATTCCATTACAATTCAAAATGGATAACAAGTGTTACCACCAAAATTAATGTAACTGTCACCGGTTTAGCAGTTTCTCCAGAGGCTTAAATCTAAAATGATAACTAAGATAAAACACCCTCATATAAAGAAATCATTCCTCCAACAAAGTACAAATATACTGGAGAGCCCCTACAACAGAAAATTTCTGAACTTTTGTCCTGGGCTTTCTCATGAACTGAGATGAAGATTCTCTTTCATGCTATCAGCTAAGCATGCTTTATTGTCTCTAAGTTAAACCTCTCTCTTGATTAAGGAAAAATTAAACTTTAATTATTAAATTCAAAAATAAACTTTTTTTTTAAGTAAAGGAAAATAGAATTAAGAACCCTGTTAAATCCCTGTCCTTTTACCAAGCAAATTACTCCAGTGTTCTTTTCTTTAAAATCTCTAGTGGGGAGTATAGCTGAATCTGAAAGACTTTACTTCATCGAGTTTGCACCTGCAGAAAATAGGGTTTTATAATGGAAGTGCTGACTTAACCTTAATTTTAGTATCCATTAAAGATTCTATCTGAAATTGTGCCTTTACAGGTCTAGATGCAATATTTCCAAATTGTATTTACAGTGTTCTCAGCTGTGACAATGCAGATGACAGAAAACATCTCAACTTCAGCTTGTGAGCTGCAAGAGACTTGTTTGTGTGTTTCATTGAGACTCTTTCCTATATCAGATTCTGCAGCTTCAACAACATCTAAAATTGTGTCATCTCAGAGATATTTTCAGCTATGCAATAACAGGAAACAAATACATAGAATCATAGAATAGTTCAGATTGGAAGAGCCTTCTACAGATTGTCTAGTCCAACACACCTGCTCAAAGCAGGGTCCACTACAGCAGGTTGCCCAGTATCATGTCCAGTCAGGTTTCAAATATCTCCAATGAAGGAGACTCCACAGCCTCCCTAGCCCTTACTTTATCAGTGTGTCAATGAGGATGTTACAAGAGAGTGTCGAGAGTCAAGTAAAGTCAGTAGTAAAGTTAGGACAAACAACATTCTCTGCTCTCACATGTTTTCACCTTCGTCAAAACATGACAGCTTCTGTCAATCACCTTTTTGTCCATCATGTGTTTGGAAATAGTTTCCAGGAGCATTAGTTGCTCCATCACCTTCCCAGGGATCAAGGTGATGCTGACCGGACTCTAGGACCCCCATCCTCCCTCCTTTGCCCTTCTTGAAGATAGGAGTGACATTTGCTCTCCTCCAGGCCTCAGGAACCTCTCCAAATAGCCATGACCTTTCAAAGATAAACAAGAGTGGCCTCTTAATCATGACAGCGGCCAGCTGCCTCAGCACTCATGGGTGCATCCCATCAGCAAGTTCTGTGGACCTGTGTGTGTGTCCAGAGTGTTTAAATGTTTCCTAACCTGATCCTCCTCCACCAAGGTAAGTCTTCCTCTCTCTGATCTTTCTCACTGGTAAAAAAGGCTGGACTTAACTGTAGAGATGGAGGCTAAGCAGGCGTTGAGCTTTTTGTGTGTCCTATGTCACCAGGGCCCAATTCCCATTCAGCAGCGGGCCCACATATTCCCTAGCTCTCCTTTTGCTGCTTACCTACTTGTGGAAGCCTTTCATGCTGCCCTTCATGTCCCTTGCCAGATTCAACTCCAAATGAGCTTTGGCTTTCCTAACCCCATCCCTTCATGCTCGACCAGTGTCTCTACATTCCTCTGAGTTCACCTGTCCGTGCTTCCATCTCTTATATGTTTTATTTTCACGTCTGGGTTTTACATTTATGCATAAAATGGAGAGGTGGCTGGAAAATTTCTGAATAAATTTTACAGAGTCATCTGATTTAAAAGAAATTGGATCTAATTTCTCAGCATATGAATATCAGGTTTCAAAGGAACTTGTGATCATGAATGAAATGAGCTGTATATATAATTTGCATCTGGTGTTAGTACAACTGCCTTAAACTTGATCAAATATTTCAGTATCATAAAGACATTAGGGAATGGAAATTGGATACTAAAGATCATTCAACACTAAAATCAGAGAAAACAGTTAATTATTTTTATACTTTTAGATTGTAGTGTGCCATTATACCTCTGCATGGTGATGACACGAAATTAATCTATGCTAGGAGTGACATGGATTAAGCGATGATCGATTATGGGTGGAGAGTGGCTCAGATACCAGCCTTACAGAGGGAGGAGTCACTGTGCTTAGCAACAGTGTATAATGAAAGCAGATCTAGCTGCACACATTTTAGTGGTTTCCATATAAACACTATTAAAGCTACAGTGAACTGTTCCACATTCTGATGTTTCATTTGCTCTATTAACTTTTAGCCATACTGAGGGTTTCAAACTGCAGTCTTAGAGCAGTCATGAAGGGACCTGTTATTAGATTTCTCAGCTCCTGCTTTACCAAACCACCAGATGCATATAGAGCTATGCTCATACAAAAACTTTATAAGCATATTCATCCTTGAGGATTACTTCCTGGTCTTCTCCCTGTATTAATACTGTGCAGCATATTCTAAGCCTCGATTTAGCCGAAATACATTAAAGAGAGCTGCCTTGAAAACACATCTCCTGTTCTGCCATAGCAGAGATTAGATTTACAATGGTGGTCCCACATCCTCCACACACCTAAGGCAAATGGCAGAAAATACTTCCTTGCCAAAATCTGCTTTCTTTTTTTGACTGCTGTAAAATGCACTGTCAACAAGTGCTCTCATTTTCTGCTGTGTATATTTTCCATGCTGACTCAACATGCATTTTTAGGTCCAGGAAACAGCTCTGCTCCAATAAAAAGTGTCCCTAAAATCAATATAACCAGCACTGAAAGGACCTGTGCTTCAAATGGGCCAACCTTACAGGGGGTAGCTCTGCATGTTGCTGTCCCTGTAAGACCTTAAAGAGGCAAAAGAAAACAGCTAGGGTCCGCTGAGCATCAGCTTTCTCCCAGATGTAGTCATTCATGCTGAAAATATAGGTAGGTTCACAGCTAAGGAAAAACTGGGGAGAAAGAGTTTCAAAGGTGAGCCTTATGAGCTTTTCCGGTATTTTATGGGTGAATACCTTGTCCTGCAAATTTTCTCTTCTTAGCACCATACCGGAACATATCTGACCAGCAGCAGAGGAAAGGCTCCAGGATCTCCATTCAAAAAATAAAATTTAACAGTTTTGTTTTCCTACTTTTCAGGAACTCTAAAATATTAAGCAGCACAATATACTCTGTCTCCAAACTCACAGCTTCTCACTTAAAGCAGCAGGAGCTTTGCAGAGAGAACAAGAATGTAATCTTGAGCTGATGACTTAGCATGTTCCTTCCCTCAATAGTGTCACTTGTCCCTAGATCACTCTTAGACAGGTTTCTACCTTGCTCAGTTAAGTACTGGTAAAGTTGAGCAACTGTGCTATGCAGAACCAATGAAAGAGATGCAGATATGACAACAGAGTAATAAGGCATTGTACCAAGAAACTTCTCAAATGTTCTTACCAAGACTTTACATACCTGTTGAGCAGAATGAGTGCACATTCATAAAAAAACCTTCAAGGCAGATACCTCATTTACTGATACCACCCTTTCAGGATCTCAGTGAGAGAAAAGAAGCACTGGAGATCAGTTCTTGGCTCTGAAAATTGCCAGAAGTGAGCCATCAGTGCTTAACAGAAAACATTGATGGCTCTGGCATGGATGCTGCAGGAAGAGAGTATTTTTTTCATGGAACAAATGAACACCTTCTTACCATATCCATGTCTCAGATAAAAGAAGGATCAAAGAAATAAGAAGATTCCCGATTCTGCTAAAGCTCTATACCCTACTTTTATTACTGAGACCATTCAAGGTAGTGCGGCCTTTGGTAATGCCTTTCAGGAAGAAGTTTAACAGTACCTACTGATAGAAAACAATGCCATTCCTAACAAAATGGGGCACTGAAGGTTACCACGGTCCCAATTCCATCTGCCTTCTTTCTCTGGGGAGTAGAAGCCCAAATCTACTGAGTGGACTTTTTGCCCAGCATGTGTCAGTGCTAAAACCTAAAACTCAATCAGAAAATGTAGTACACTTTTTTGTGCACTGATTCAGCTCTGTGTCAACACATTTAGGAAAAAATATTCTAAGGCAATCCAGACATGATTTTACTGCAAATTAGAAGAATTACAGCCCATGCCCTCTCTATTAGGTCCAGCTAGCACGGTACATCTTCCTGTGTCATGCAATGTGGACACACTGCCACACATTGCATTTCTGTCAAATATGATTTACATGATTTATTGAGACAAGATGAATGGTTCAGTGGCCAAAATTCCTAAAGTCACAGACTTCTCAGGAAGACAGGCCTAAAAGGTCCTTGACAAGTACATCTCTGTGAAAGGAAAATAATTTGTCATAAGCAGAATTTACTTATAATTATTCAGTGACAGAAACAGAGACTAAAAAATAAACTGATTTCTAAATGTTTTGCCTCACTTCAATGACTGGATATAAATTTTGCCCAAACTGAACTCTGTTATAAAATGGAAAGAAACATATTGATTCATTCAGCCATACATACAGTCTCCTTTAAGTGAATATGATCTTTTTTTGCGAGTACTAAAAGCCAGCCTTGTATATTTGTTTTGAATTGCAGAGCTCAGGAGCATTATACTGGCACTAAGGTTATCTTTGCTTAGTGCGGGAGAAGAACAAACCACCACATGCTCTGACTTCACAGAGTTCGCCATAATTTCAGTCATTAAAGGAATCATGGTTACCCCAGGAGTACTACAGAGCCCTTGCCAATGCAAGGGCCACAAAAAGTAGTTCAGAGTAGCAAGCAAAACTGCCTCGACAAGCAGTCTGAGTGCTGGACCATTTTACTAGCTGGGGCATCATGTCCATTCTCATCTTGCTCCGGAAAGAAGACATTTCCCTCTTACACCAGGAAGTTGTCTCTAAAGCTTTCTTGTGTTGTATGCCTTAAGTGCTTCTTTGACATTGTTTCTTCTTATGTCTTTATCAAACACAATGGACCTTTGACAATTTAGACCAGCTGACAGGCCCTTTCCTGTCAGAGAGCTACATATCATTCAACGGTTTCATTTCTATAGTATAAGACACTATTCAATTTATTCAGAAATCCTGTGTGAATGCATTTACCAAAAGAACTCTTGGTAGGAAAGCAAAATATTTTGGTGCTTATGAAAGGTTTAAAAGACTTGAGCAGCAAAGTTTTGTAGTTATCTACAAGGTCAATAAAGGTGACTCACTTTGAAGTAGATTAAATTATTTTTTCATAGCCCATACTATCTTTATTTTCTCTTTTAAAATGACCAAAAATGCACCCAGTGTGCTGGACTTATAATATAAATACACACTGCCTGACTTTTCATACCTAGCTTACATAATAGCCACTCAGTTGGGATAATTTACATTAAATTCTAATTTAAGAGGGCAGGCAGAGAATCCATGGTGAAAGACTTCTTCCCTGCCTTCATCAGTTCCCTTTTTCACAGTCCTTTATCACAAGGTTTCTTGACAGGTTACCTGAAACACTGTGCTCTTTAACACTTCAGTACTACCCAGACCCATAGCAGGAAAAAAGGAACATGTACCTCTTACCAAAAGAGGTAAATGTGCTTGACACCCATTGGCTGCCAACATCTCACAATAATATCAGTGGCTGAAAGGACAGAAGGAAGTGAAAAGAAACAGGGTGTCACAGTTTACAAGAACCTAATGTGAAGAAATAGTGCCCAGAAGCCAAAATGTCTCAGCATGGCCTTGCCACTAGTAGTACTCTCTCAGATAAATTGTGCCGATTGTCACATACTCATGGGCATACACATGGACATGTTCACAAGGATGAAAATGAACTAGGCATCGCAGAAAAAATATACTCCAAACCAGATATGTTGTAAACTGAATCCTTCATAAGATAAATATTCCAATGATGTTTTCTTGCTCTACTAAAAAAATCTTCGATCCATTGGGAACACTCGTTTGGTCCAGTTAGCCATAATGTGTATGCATGACTGGAACAGACTGGAGAAAAAGATAAATTTCCATGTTCATTTCAGAATTTACAGCTAATTTTTAACCCTATTAACACTGCAATAGAGGAAAAAAATCCAATTGTCATCTAGCCAATTTCTCTGCTTCTCCTTTTGTAAATTAAGGTTGTCACATAAAGCAAAGTCATAGTACTCAAATGCATAATAAAACTGGGTCACTGAAGTTAAGTGATTGGCTAAGATCTATTTTAGGTACTGTTTTAACTTTCCTATTACAAACAGCCCTGGCAATGTACAGTAAATGAATTCTTTAAAAAGTTCTTTTCCTAACTTGCGCTGGATAAGACTTTTCCACAGGATACATTTAATGTATGTGTTAATTGCGAGTAAAATGTCACGATTCAAGGTAGTCATTGCAACCTGCCTACACCGAACCAAACAGCCGTATTACTCTGACCTCCCACCAGTACACGTTCACTGACACTGTTTTGCTATCATAAAGGAGTGATATAGCCTAGATTATGTTCTCCCTTCTCACAGTAAGCTGTTCTTCTATAGACATGGTGACATCAGCCAAAATTTCAGCCTTACACTGTGAAGCTGTAGACTAATGGTAGCGCTCATCTACTTAAAGCAGGCATACGAAAAATACTTCAACCACAGGAAAACTGCTGTTATGCAAAATTTTTACAGTGTAATTAAAATGGTCCTTTTTGTGTCTTGTTATTTCTTCAAAGTCAGGTCATAAGACACTGGTTTATAGTTCTGTGTATGTGCGTGTAATATACTGCTTGTTTGACTAGATATTTCTTATTGGTCAACTTTCATGCAAAAACAAACCAACCAGCACCCCCCCCCCCAAAAAACAAAAACCATCCCAGTTAGTGTAATGAGTCTTTCTAGACATTTTAAAGTAACTTATAAAAAAATGCATTAAAAGAAGCTGGTCAGTTCAAATATACTAAATAATGTGTCCTGTCTAATTATTGACTTGTCAAAGCCATTTAGAAAAGATCACTTAGAAATCTGTACTCTTAAAACAGAAGGAAACTCTCCTCACACCAGATCTATCTGTCTGATTTATCAAATGTTAATTAAGAGCCTAGAGAAACCACAGTAGGAGTCAAAAGTGCCCTGTATCTCTTCCATCTCAGACAGGCCCAGAATAATGTGAATTAGGACACAAGGTACTCAAACTAATAAATTAAACAAAATGTGTGGTTTCTGCTTTTCCAATATGCAATTTCATTTAAAAGACAATTTGCTTTCCCATACTCACCCATGATTGTCTTTAACCTTGTGCTGAGACCATACAAGCTGGAAATTTTCACATCGTCTTCACCATTATTCAGTTCCTTCCTTCCCACTTAGGACTGGAAGATTCTCATAACAATAGTTTACTACTGTATTGATTGTTATATTTCTGAATATTCATTAGCTTAATTTTAATAATTCATAAAAACTTGCAGTTAGCATTCGTTTTCATACTTGTTCTGTGAGATTCAGTTGTAAATTAGGCCTCATGGAGTTGTTTGCCTTTGAATCTCTTATTAGCTTTCCACAACCCTTCTGTTCTGAAATTGTGATGGAAGACACCTCTCCAGCAAACAGTTATACTTCCAGTTGGGATTTTGATATTAGGATAAACTATTCGATCTTGCTGCTGCTTTTGGTGTCCCAGAGAACTAACATAGAAGTGAAGATACACATATCTATACAGAAATCAAAACCAGGGCTCATAGTGAGATGGAGTCCAGGAAAATAAGTAAGCCTTAATTAATTCATTTAGATATAAGCTCTATTAGGGATAGGTGCATTTAAGCGTGTTGAATTCAAGACTTGATCAAAATGTGGACTTGCTACATCTGACTCATTGGAAGAACAAGTTTAGGAAGCTTACACAAAATGTACAGCCTATAAAAGTAAATGCATCCCTAAAATCTTATCTCTATAAAGTCAAACATCAGACAGTTTAGGATAACAAGATGCCGAAAGGCAGGGAAGTAGAAGCACACTATTTACTGTACTCAGTCAGATCATTCTCCATTAACTGGGTACAAGCATAGATAGCTGAACTCTCTAAGGGAAAAGGAAAACTCACATGTAAGCAGGAAGCCCATTGTGTAGTGTTGAATATATCTGCGAAAAAAATGACAACTATCCTTTGTTCTGCAGGCAGAGATTTAACTACCTTTTTTAACCTCTGCTACAGATCTGGGAAATGTTTATTCTTCCCTCCAATATTACAGCTGCTGCACTTTACATGATCCCAGGTTTTATTGATACTTCAATTTGTCTGACTTTGAAGAAATAACAAGACACAAAAAGGACCATTTTAATTACACTGTAAAAATTTTGCATAACAGCAGTTTTCCTGTGGTTGAGGTATTTTTCGTATGCCTGCTTTAAGTAGATGAGCGCTACCATTAGTCTACAGCTTCACAGTGTAAGGCTGAAATTTTGGCTGATGTCACCATGTCTATAGACGCACCAGAGGAGGAATGGATGGTAAACTAAAATTAATGAATAAAGACCTTGTGCTTTCAGTACATTCAGAAGTTAGGTTGTTTCTCTAATGGACCCTTTCAGTGAATTTAAAACACCCACTGTGGACATATCTTAGTATTGTCCATTTACCCTAAGCAAACTCCCGTAAAGCTACCTATCTGGCACCTTGATTATTATTAACTGAGATGAACACACATAGCCAGCTGAGGGGATTGAAAACATACAAAAATAGAAGCATACCTCAGCCTCAGGCAGAGTGTGCTACATTCTCCGCACTTTAATTTTACTTTCTTAATATAAGCCTTGGATGACACAGACTGCCACAAAACCACCAAAGCAAAGCTGGAGCAAGCCCTGGCTGAATTGTATTTTAGCTGGTAATGTTCCATGTTGTCTCTTATACTGAAGGGCAGGGAAATGGGAGGAGGAATGTCACAAAATGTGTGAAATGCTGAAATAGCCAAAGACAGTGTGTCACTGTGATAAATTTGCCTTGTAACCAGCATGAAAAAGGCACTTAAAATTTTGATTGTAATTCCTACTCTAGACAGAGGTTTCTAGCCCTAAGATACAACACAGCACACCATTGCTTTGGTGTCTAGAAACCACAGCAACCATTGATAGAGGTAGATCAGACCCTGAAGCAGACCCAGCACTGGAAAAAGGTCTTTTCTGTTGGTTCAGTTTCAGAGGGTCTTTTCCCCTTTTTTCTAACAACTTATCACTGTGTCCCCATTAAAGACTTCATCTCTTCAGTTGTGCCAGAAGTTGAATCAACAGTTTAGACTGGATGGAAATCAGCTGCAGAAGGGCATGAATGAGCAACAGAAACAGGATACTGGGGGTCAGAACTGTTGTAGGGGAAAACTCGTCAGTTCATGTATTTTAAACTAAATCAGGATCAATGTGGTTTATTGATTTATTAAGAAAATGTAATGAGTGAAGTATGCTTTCTGTATCAACATCAGCAATAGAACTGATAAATCACAGTAATAAACACTGAACAAAATGTTAATAAACACCTAAATGTGCCCTATGCTGTCACTCCATAGCGGGATGCCGGCTGCTTGCAGCATCTGATTGAGGTAGTGATGCCAGCAGAGTGACTTCTGGCCGTGGCTAACTATGTTTTAACTGCTGCTATTTCCTCTCCAAGGTCGTTCCTTTACTGCTATAAATTTTTGTGCAACTCTCATTCCCCTTTTAAGCTCTGTTTCAGAAGTCTTTTGGTATTCCCCTGGTAAGTGCTTTATCCAGCTGATGGTGATCATCCTGTAAGTGCTGCATTTCAGGCAGATGCCCTCTCAGACAGTTAAAATCCTATCAGTTCACATGTATTACTCACACTCACATTCCTGTGTTATCAGCTGTTCTTACCCAAACCATTGGATAAAGTAGGCCAGTGGAGCAAAATGAGGAGCGCCCTTAAATAACTGCTTAATTCTTGTTTATGAAAATGATCATAGGTAAATTAGTTATAACAACCCTATCTTCTCCACTACTTTTTCAACTGATATAAAACTGACGCTCCATTCTTATTAGCAAATAATTAGCAGCATATACAAATTTGATCCTTTTCTCATCTAACAGTAAAAACACTTTAAACTGAGCTACGTGGGTTCACATTACTATAGCTCATATACCTCATGTGCAGAAAGCCTCTGTCTGCCTATGAAACACCAACCAAACATAACTTATATACTTCAAAAAAGTAGCTTTTATTTCCTAAAGCAGGAGTTACTAGAATTAGTATCTAACAGAAAAATTAACACTTAATTGTCTGTTGAACCAAGGAGTATATAACTTCTTTTAAAACAGCTTATCAAAGCAATTTAGCATAGATAGACCTCTGGACAACATATTCTGTAAATACAGTCCCTGCCTGCTTGTTTCTCTTCCCCTCTTCTCCCTGTCCGAAGCTATCATCAGGTTCTCTATCTGGTGCAAAGTGTAAGTCTTATTACTCTATCTCTCAGTACCTTTACTAATGTTCAGTCCCTGGTTCATAGATACATAAATTCAAATGGCTGAAAATCTAAAGCTTTTTTATGTTAAACAGTTTTTCACTTAAGGATTATTATTACTGTTATTGCTATTATTATTTGCCACAGATTATTTCAGACATTTACATACCACTTAAACTTTCATTTCAAGGCATATGCAATAGGTTGAATCTGGTGTGAACACACAGCAGCACTCCTGATATTTTTCAGTGATCAATTAACACTCGTACTTTGTAAATATGTCTTTATCATCCTTAAATTTTAGTGCTAGTAGAATAATGAACAAATAATACAGAGTTTGGTATCACAGGATGGAGTGCACAGAAGGACACTGTTCTGTCCATGGCACTGAAAAATACACACTGGAACAGTGTTTTATCAATACTATTGAAATTATTTTTTGTCAAATATATGACGTATCAGGATGAAAGATTAATTGGGAAGTGGAGTGTTGGAATAAGATGAAGTGCAAATGTAAGGTGCAATTAAAACTGGTGAATTTCTCTTGTCCATGCAGCAGATACTTGTGGAGAGTGTCCTATGTGGTCAGTATCTCCCTTTCTCTACCACTAAATCACTGGATAAATTAAAAATATATTCAAGAGATTAATTACAAAGTATTTAATATGGGGAAAAGCATATATCTTTTAAACTTACCAGAATTCCTGATCAGGGAAAATCTTTCATACCCCAATAGCCCCAAATTACTGGCAGCTTATTAATAAAATGCTGCCTTTACATGCACTTCAAAAGGTGAAATTCTGGAGAGAAAGAACAGGGAAAAAAAATCTATAGTAAAAGGAGTTTTTTTAAAAAGGAAACCATATAATAATATTCTGGCACAGGCACTTGCTGGAGCAACTCTGTTAGGTAGCCTTTCACTGACATCTATTGGCAAAATCCTGAGAGAGGAATCAGCCCAGATTGAAATGAGTGACAAGAGAGCTCAACATCAACATCTGAAACTTCTGCTGATGTAAATCACTGATCCAAGTCTGTCAATTTGCATCAAATAAGAATCCGATTAGTAGCCAATAAAAAAGGGGTGATCTTTCAGACATTTACAAGCTCTTGTAGTCTTATGTCTTTACCTGTTACAAACATGCATGAAGTGCTGAAGGACTGCAAACAGAATTTCAAGATACACAATTTAGAAAATATGTAAATAAAAAGGAAACAAGTCTAAATCTAATCATCATGTTAGTTTAGATATTGCTATGTTTACTTTCAAAGCATTTTTTTTTCTGTAAGGAAATTATGATAATCCCTCTGCCTTTTTAAGTGCTCTCCCCCCACTCACTATTTCATCAAAATTGTCCATGAAAAGCTGAGATTTTTTGTTAAAATATAAAAGCTCAGCATCTTCTATTCCAAAGATCAGTTTTGTTCCATATGCACAGAAAAATCCTTTTGCCAAATATCATCTAAAACAATTTTAATGGAAGGAATTGTAGTCAATTCTATCTATATGTCAGACTACATTTATAGGAAGAGGGAATATTTTTTATTAGATCAGTTAGCATGTTGGGAAAACTTAGACAAGCTGATATAGACTCTGAATCCTTGCAGTATTTTGGGGCATTTTTAGAAATCCTCAACCTCCTCAATTCAAGTTGTTATTATGTCATTTGTTAATTGTCATTGTTGGGGTTTATTTTGTATAGTCGCTTTTTGGATATATATGTAATTTGACATTCAGTAATAGCTCCAAAAAATACTCCTCTTACCAATACATTCCTTTCCTCTAACGAAACACCTCACTTTACTCCTTACATACATGAAGTCTTCAGATCCAAAGTATTAGGGGGAAAAAAAAGCCTGACTTCTGTTTCAAGACTTAGATCTAATTTGATACAATAAATTAGCTAAATTATTGTCTTTTGTTCTTGTACATTTATAAGTACACACACATTTTCTTTGACTTTCAGGATTTATTCCTGCAAATACATCTTTACTACTTTTTGAATCAACAACAAGAAACGTTTAAAGAGGAATAAAATGTCATCCAAAGAATCTCAAAGAATAATATAATAGTCATACTAACACTAGACCATCAATAATGTGGCTTTTACATGCCCATACACTCTGCTACTCATAAGTAACTTACAAAAGGCCGATAGATTATTTCTCTCTCCTTTCTTTTCATTCCCATTTGTTTAGCCAGCCTTGACTAACTACTGCTTTGACAACTATTCCTTCTCCCTTCCAAATTCCTTTTCACCCATATCATCAAAAGGCCTGAATTAAAAAGATTACATAAAATCATCTTCCTTTCCTTGATAGTTTATTCACTCATATTATCCTTGTCCTACATTTCTCTCCCTCTTTTTTTGCGTCATAGTCAAATGCCTGTCTTAAATCACTTTAAGCTTTAAGATATAAATATCTGTTTCCTATAACACCATCCATCTTGCCTCCAACCCTACTTTTCTTTGCTAATATTCATGTTGCCACTTTCCACTTTTTACTCCAATCATTTAGACCTGTGCTCTCTCTGTTTTTACATCAGCGCTCTTTTCCCTCCTTTTCCAAATGTCATCTGCTTGCATAACTTCCCATAGGAGATCTGGACATCTAGATTTATGATTTACCCTTTAACTTCATCTTCATTAAAAAATTAAACTAAAATTAACTAAAATGAAAGAAATTCCTGTGGAAGTCAAAGTAATTCGTAGTTTTCATACAGGACAGAAGATTAAGCTGAAGGCTAATACAAGGACAATCCTCGATTGTTGTTACTTCAAACTGCAATTTTGGTGTATTTTAGAAACTTCCATTTCTTCACAACAACATTTCAGTCTCATTTTAACTTTCTACAGTTAACATTACTCCAATTTCTCCTTAAGGAAGATAATGCTTTTAAGGATTAAATCTTAATGTGTAGCACATGCCTATCGAGGGTATAAGTAGGAGCTACCTGCATCACAAACACACTTTGCCCAGATTATTAGTGTGGGGGCACACTGTAGAAGTCCAGAGATACCAATTGAACATTTCCTTTTTTTCTGTTGAGGTGGTGCTATACAAAAGAGAAATATCCAAGCAAGTCTGGGTGTGGAAAGGATTCAACAGAGGCAAGTGCTGAAGGACCAGACCGTAAGATATGAACTGTACCCAGGGGAAAAAAACACCAACAAACCAAACCAGCTACTGGAGATTGTGGGTCTTTTTCTCACATTGCACTCAGATGAGTACAAGGTAGTCTTTTAAGGAACATGTATAAATGAAGGTGATTTTTTCAGTTAAAACAGCAACGTATGAGCATGAAGAGGTGTTTCATATTGCCTACTGAGGTTAGTTTCTAGCTCAGATCTGATTAAGAAGACCAAAATTGCAAGCCCAATTTCCCTGAGCAGTCAGCGACTTTCCATAAAGCTAGGAGTTTCTGGAGGATAATTCTGTGAACCTAAATGCCTGAAGAATGAAAGATGAGTATCACTAAAAAGTCAAACAGTAAATCTGAAAGTTCAGAAGATTTAAGTATGTAATAAATCAATGGTCCTTATTGATCAATATCAGAAAATGAAGAAATGTGCAGTCTATAGGTCCATACTCCCTTTCCTACCAAGGAAAGTAACAGAAAATAGACTATGTTACTGGTTAGGTGAGATACAGTCAGATTACACATACTAAGCAGTCATTGTACAGCATATTATGCAAAGGATGAATTCTCTGATGGCTGTGTTGGGTGGTTTTTTGATTTGTCATCAGATTCCCATCCAAGTTCCTGGGTGGCTGGCATCTATTGCATTAAACCATCATGACAAATAACATTTGGCTGGCAATCAAACAAGGTCAAGGCCTGAATGGTCCATGGAGCTGAAACCATCATCTTTGCAGAAGAGACATTCCTCCAAGTACAGGTTGTGGCATGCTGCATGCTGGCAGATCAGACTGAAAACTTGGCACTACGCATCCCAAGAGCATCATTTAGCAGGGCTGTCAATCAAGCACCACCATCTAGTGCTAAGTACCTGAAAAAAAAAAGCAACCTGATTGCATACACCTAGTTACTCTGTGTGCTATACAGAATGCTCATGGTTATTAGCATCCTTCCTTGGCTGCTACAATGATTTGCTCTGCAATTAATTTCATTTCAGAATGGAATAGCATTAATGATGCTTGAAGGGTTTAAAAATTATGGAAAGACATGTGATGAAAAAGAAACAAAAATGCAGTGAGCAGCATTAATCCCAAAATGTCCTTAAAGAATGTGTTTAGCCAGGCAGGCACACAGTTGGATGCCTTTCTAAATTCCAGTAATCAAGAAGACTGACTTTAAGAATTTATATACATTGAAAGACTCTAAAGAATGGTTTTAACTCTATCATTCAGACATCATGCAAATAAATAAGGTATTTTTAAGGCATATATCACACTATCTAGAACATTTATTTTTTAATATGTGTCATCAGATGATTATAAAGAAGCAGGCACACAATCTGTAACCCTTCCTCACATGAGGAATCTTGCAGAATTTAATGTGACTCTTCTCATGAGCAAGGTCTACTCAGATAGCCAAGATAGCACTGAGTAAAAGAACAAGTATACTTCTGGTAGTTAACGCACCAAAGGCACTGGTGCTTTTTATACTATAATGAGGGAACTCTGGAGAAGAATACTCTTTGATGTAACTGGAGCATAAATATATTAACTACCTTTCCATGGCTACTCCCCAGCTGTTGCACCCTACTTCTCGTCTGCAGTCAAAGAATCAAATATTTTGATCATTGGCACTGTTGCCTATACATCTCTACCTTTGTATGTCATGTTATGGACAAAAGACTATCTGATGCAGGGGATTGTCTTACCAAATGCAAACTGAAGTGCTTCAGTTCTGATGTACCAATGTGATTAAATTTCTAATGTACTTTTTATCTACAAATGCAAGATTTATCAAAGAATAATGATTATGTTGTATTCTTTGCAAAGAAACAACAATGTCTTGACATGTTAGTAGATGCTGAGGTGAGCCATGTACAAGGTGCTGTAATGCAAGAAGTATTAGATTACATGTTTTCAAAAACATCAAACTGGTTCATTTATAATTGGAGATCTTCAAGATTAGACACAAGGAAAAATATTAAGATAAGTGAAAGAAAATAGAGAAGAAGGACTTCTTGTTTGATTTGGTGTAATTTCCTTGTCAATGCATTGACTTTGCTGGCATTACTCTTGTGAATCAGGAGGAAAGTTGCATCAGGCCTTTACCCAAAATTTTGTTGCCTAATTGAAAATTCAGCACTTATTTTAAACTGCTCTTGAATCTTTGTCAGTTTTCAATGAAAACCTGAGGTGTTTAAAAGCAGAGTCTTGTCCTGAAAACAGCAGAACCTAGAAATTCCTGTGATACCAATTGCCACAGTAATATCACTTATTATAAGTTGTTCAGAGATCTCCACCAGCAGTAGAAACAAAGGTAAATCAGAATGCATAAATATATAACATAAGTTTTCCAGAATATGTCCACAGATCTTCTAGGTTTGGAAAAGTAAGTGCCTACATGCAAGATTTTTATGATGCAAATTTGTTTCTCTTTTTCACTTTGTGCCAGCAACATCATGGCAATGCCTGAATTCAAATTAGTTAAAACCATAATTCCCCAGAAGTAGTGCTTCATTCCTCTAAGACTGTGCAATGGCATATAAGTCAGCAAGCAAAACTCTGTCATGATCCTCTAAGCATCTAAATACGATTCAGGGCACCTAAAGTTAGGCAACTAACAACTCTAAGAGTATCTGGTTAATTAGTTCTTCAGGCAGGGAAGTGGGCAGGGCAGTTCAGTGTTGATCCTAGAAGAAGTCAGGACACAAAAAAAATCACTTTTCATGTCCTTTTATTCCCCATTTCCAAAACAGATACGCACTGACACAACGATTCATACGCTAAAGACAATTGATAAGTATTGGCAGGTTTAAAGCTTACTTTGCTTCTTGAGACCCTGATTAAAGACAGCAATGCTCCAAGCTTCTTCATGCAGGAATAGAGAGGCATGTTCAACAGAGCCTAAGTCTCAGGAGAACAAGCCAAAGGAACTCCTCTGATTAGATCAGCATTACTTACGATAAACTAATTTGGGTGAACTTGGATGCCCATTACTGACCTGACTTTCTTTTGAAAAAACATACCGTAAAATCCTATTGGTTAGCAGCAATAAGTCCCTCTAGAAACTGCTGGCATGAATAGCAAAGTGTAATTTAGGTGCATGTATAAATATGCATTTGTCAGATCTTTAGAGAAAATCATTGGATTTTCATAAAATAATGAAATATACCCCTCTAGCCATACACTTTTCCATTTTCTAATTTTTCTGCTCAAAATGAAGGATATGGAAGGTGATAGAATGCACTATTATATTAAGAAAGAAATGATTAGCTGTCACTTGTAAGGGGTTGTTCAGTCGGGATGAAATGCTCTAGATTACAAAAGGCTCACAGTGCACTTTACACTGCTGCCATAATGACTTTCACATACTATTTCCATCATTTCCTTGGTCAGTAAAGCCAAATAATATTTCCTTTCTTTCCCCAAAAATGAGAGGAGGAAAGAGGAAAAATCCTTTGATTACATATCTACTACCATATATGAGCCACAACATATTGGTATTCAGTGGCATATGGCATCGTATCATATATATTCCCATTATTGCTAGTGAGAAAGCAGTGCTTCTAAGAAAGTGCCATGATTCAGCTTCTAAATGCATTGCAAGTTTATGTATTAAAAGCTTGAGGAATTTGTCATCTTTCATGATTTCGTTCCACATTTTATATTCTTAATATTCTAATTTGTTTCTCCCCTCTTGTTTTCAAATACATAGAAAACTTTTGCACCTCTATTCAGCATTTTCTGGTCTTTTTCCAAGAAATAGGATTTTTTTGACAGTGTAAAAGGTATATAGGTGCACCTTCCCTAACTCATCATTTAGGTCACAGGTGTCTAATTCTCTTATTGTGTATACGGATCCATTTTAAGCACTACAAAAATGCACTATCTTCACCTTGAATTTTCTGAGTTCTTCTCCAAGATATGATATCACAGGCCTTTAACATCTTTTTTATTCAATGTCAAATATATTCATTATCTGAAAGTTAATTTGGGCAAAAATAAATGCATATATAGCTTTGCAGAATGTCCTGTTTGCTACTTGAGAAAAGATAGACCAGCAATCACAAGCCAGCATCATAATGTAAAAAATGAAAAAGGAGAGGGCAAGGAGTAATAGCAGAGCGCTATTTCAACAGTTACTGACAGCTGTTTTCTCTCTTATTCAAAAAATGAGAATTATGACTATTTACAGTCTGCCAGGCCAGAAATTCTACTAAAAAATGTTTTTAAAGTTGTGTATTATATTTTAAGCTTAAACCTGAGGCTGAATCAACCACAATGGATTTCATGTAAATATTGAAGGTTCTTCCTCCACCTAGAAAATGTTGAAGTTAACCCTACACATGCAAGCAGTGTGATGCATGTAAGCTTTGGCCCTGTCTGATGCGGTATTGTAGTCCATGATACAGAATGTCACAGAAAATAACTGATTAAAAGAAATAAGGAACATTACGGAGAATCGTATTTTCAGTCATGTTTTTCTCCTTCTATTATGACTCTCTGCAGCAAGTGGATGTCTGTCCCATAGAGTACAATAGAGTAAGAAATCTGTCAGGAACGTTTGGAAACTGCTTACTTGGATTTTAAAATCAAAGTCTCCTCTTAGGGACACAAGCTTTTAGGTTCTGTTTAAAAACCTTTTTTTTTTTTTTTTTTTTTTTTTCTCTCTCTACAATGTTTTATAGGATCTCCTACATTCTAAACATTTTCCTTAATGGAAACTCAACAGATCTTACAGCTAACATAAAAAGGAAGTTTTGTATCAATATAAGCAATTTTGCAAAGTGACTTTTTTTTAAAGGACTGTTTTCATCTCCATCCAAAATTCTTGCACCATTTTTGAAATACCCTTTATATAGGATATATGATAGCTTTTCTTTCAGATCCCTATTACAACATATCTCTCTAAAACCAGCAGAATAATAACAATGTCCTTTTTTGCTCATGACAGGATGGAAAAAGGAATAAATGAAAAATGCAAGCCTAGATTAGATAATGTAAAATTGTTTGTGGGATGATTCTCCAGATCTTTTGTATACGCTACCACAGGCACAAGATTAGCCTGATAATAGGATATTGCTGCATTCAGAGAGATACACAAGGCAGACCCTATATGGCAACCATAGTGAGGAAGCTGGTGTCACAGAGACCTATGTGTTTTTCAAGCTCCATCTTCAGTGGAACATAGAACTGCATCGGGACTCTACAATCACGGCAACCACACAATAGATGTCTAACATAGAAGAGATCAGAGAACACATCTCCTTTTGCCATGATGTACCGACAACCAAAAGCACAACACATGACTGAAAAAGAGCAGGAGCCATCACATCACGAGTAACACAATTGCTGGATTGTGGTAATAAGAACAAAAATGAATTTTTAAAATACCTAAGATTTTCTAGATGGACGTGAACATTTTAGCGAAACAGAATTCCTTTCTTTGATGTCTATGATGAAAGAGAAATACCGATTAAAGAAAAAAAAACTCTTTGGGACTGGCAATTGTGCATTCCTTAAGTATAATTATAATACAGTAAGCACCACCAGTGCGTTTTTTCTCTGCAAACAGAAGGGAAAACACAATTCCTTCACTTGAGAACCCACCACCCACCTCAGACACCACCATATAGATTATTCACCAGAAAAAAGTCCAAACGTGCACTTCTGTCTTGCAGTCTTCATTCACGTGAGCTGGCCTTAAGAAAAGGAAGTCATTCTCCTGAAACATTATGTTTCTCTTATAAAACAGTTTGAATTAAACCAATTATTACTCAGATTAAAGCAGTCTTAACTCTAAGAAGAACAGGGGAGTCGGAGGAGATATAAAAGGATAACAAAGAAAGCAGTGGTTTCAGAGGTATATCTTTGATTCTGCAATAAGAGAACACTGATTCCTTTGAACTCTAATATACAATATGCTAATGTTTGAAGCTGTAATGTATGCAAGGGTCCATACAGATATACAAATTCCTGGGAGAGGGCAGAAAACTGTTGAACATGAACATTATGATATATTGGTGACAAATACAAATGACTGTGCCTTAATATCCTATGCAAAGGAAGGCATATTTATGTGAACAAAAATTGCTGAATGGATTTGAATTTTCTAATTTAGTTTTAGCTGTTAGTTCTCTTGTATAACTAACTACCATTTCCCAATTTATTTTCCTCAAAGAATAAAATCGATACAAGCATGCTGAGTCTAGGAAAAGAAGGAAGGGATGAGCACTGTTTTAAATAAAACACTTTATTTATTTTTCTCATTAAGTAGCTATATTAAGGAGAGACTATGGAAAAGAAAATGAATTGAGAATTCCTCATTCAGGGTCCAGATTCTGTGATCAGACTGTACAACCCTAAGGCTGGTAAGTAGTTCCTCACATGAATACCTCTCTGACATCAATGAATCATAAATTGCTTGTAAGGATATCACAATATCACAATATAAATGCTTACGCTAAGCATTTATTCATAATTTGGAAAATGTGATAAAATGCATATCACTTAAATATGGCCTTGAAACTTACTGTAACTCTCCCCCAGCCACTAATTTATCTTATTAAGTAGCATATAGATTATTAAATTACAATGACCTAGATTATGAAATGACTAAATAATTAAGATTGTTAAGTGATAATGACCTGATAATGACCTTAGTAAAGTTGCACTGAGAAAATTAAACAAATTAAAGACTTCAGAAAGCACGTTAATGACATTTATATGGTTTTGGGCTAATATGATTATGAAGTATATTTAACTAATCAACATGAAATAACTAGATTTTTACCTTAATTTAGATAAGACTGGTGGGAATTTGATAAGTTTGCGCTTCATTCACTTCAGCCTCAGAATACAGAAGAATCTTCATTTTGTTGCCATTGAAAAAACTAACATTTTCCAGCCAGGATTCTCAGGAATATAGGAGTAAAAGGGTTGCCCTGGGTCATCATTTCTAGTCCTCTATTATCAAAGGCAAATAATGTCAAATAATCTCTTTCATAAACATATTGAGGTCCATTTTTGAAGTATACAGGAATGGAGAGGACAGAAATGCTCCTGGGAGACTATTATAGAACTATACTCATTATTTGAAGCCATCTTCTGATTTCTAGTCTAAATTTATTCTTAATCAGTGTATATCTATTTGATATTCTGTCAGGATGAACCCTCTCTGGGTTACTCCTCTATATTCCCTGAGAGCAATCACAGCTCCTTTCTGCTTTCATTTTACAAGCAAGCCAAAGTCTTTTACTCTTCTCTTGAAAAGTGGAGTTTCCCTCTCCTGATCATCCCTGAAACCCATGTCTATATCCATTCCCATCTAAACTCAGTTTTGCTATTTGGTGTTCCCTGTTGAGTCCATCAGACAGGTGGGAGAGACATACCTTAGGTAAGAAAGACGGTACTCTCCATCAGAAAAAAGGTAGCCTTTCCATAAGACTATGCCAATTGTTAAAGCACTGACAGTAGGAAAATTGAATGGGCCCTAAACTGCTAAGGCTGCTCTACTTGTTGTAAATATTTTACAAAATGAGAGAATGAGGAACTTACTCTGGTACCTGGGACACCTGGGTCCCAATTCCTGAACCACTGGAAGTCTGATTAAATCAAGCCAAACAGTGTCAACAGGAGTGATCTTGCTAAAGCAAACAACTAAACCAACTCTATATATTCATGCATTTTTATGATATGATATATTGAGAACAGGGATGCTGGACAGGGTGAGCAACAAAGTAGGCAGTAGGACAAGATGTAGAGAGAGGCAAGAAACCAATCAGCAAGCCTGTATATTCAGGCAAGTGAGAGAAAGAAAAGTATGTACAGAGGGAAAGAACTAGGAAGCAAAGAATAGAAAAAGAGCAGAGAGATCACATACAGAGCAGATGGCAGAATGAGATAAGAATGTTTTTTTGCAGGTAGGGTGATGCTTCTAGAAGAGGACATACAGAATGAAATATTAGAGTGGAAAAAAATCACTGCGTGAAAAATATCAGTTACTGCAGTCACGATGTGATCCCATTATTTGTAATGGTGTCAGTGCACATATGATTAACATATCCAACACTCTTTGGTCCCATTGTGATCAGTTGTATAAATCAATAAAACCTTGGCTACTCAAGGGCCTTAAATCATGAAGACGTAGAATGTGATAGGTAAGCCTTCAGGTTACAATTTAAGATAAAAGAATTACAGTAGAGAATGTTAGTCATATGCTCTCTTTTTTTTGTATTTTTCCTTTTTTAAAGTGAGTAAGGCAAAGATGATTTCTGTGTTAAGACATTGTCCAGAGCATAAATACATCTTAAAAGATGTTTGCATATAAACTGTATTTAATTAAATAGTAGTTCTTTATTTTCGGTAATTAGATTATACTGACCACTGTCCAAAAACAAGCCATGATTCTGAAAAAGAAATAGCTTGAAAGAAAGTGTTAAAAACAGAGTGTCAATTTACATTCTACTGTTTGGATATTTGCATACTAATTGTAATGCTCCTGCTGTCACTTTACATTCAGTATAAAGATCAGTCATGAAAAGAAATTCTGACTTGCCTGTGACAGTCAGACAGAGGAACAAAAAATGCCAGTGAAGTGAGTCATTGTTTGTGACTACTTTTATGTGAGAAAACTTATGGGATGTGATAGTCAACTTTTCATTAATCAGGAGAGTTTTTATTTTCCTTCTCACTTCATACTGTATGTGATGATTTTGATTCCCTGAGGCCACTTCTGTTTGACATTCGCATTTGAGGAAATCCAATGAGGTCAATGAGATCACTCTTTTGGTGATTCAAAGAGCATGAATCATGTGGAAAACAAGCAGAATTAGGTCCATACTGTCTGTTTCATGCTGGTCTTTCATTTGCTTTCTTGTTTAACAAGAAAGCTATTAAATAATCATTGAACAACCCATAAATTTGTTATATATTTCATTAAAGTTTACTACACTTACTGAAATAAATTCTCCACTAGTTAATTCTACCAGTTCATACAATAAAACATAACGCTCTGTGATATGTTTTCATGTAATGCATTCTTTAATTTTGATTATGTTTTCAGTAAATATTAAATACATTGACACTCCAATTTTACATATGTATGTGTGTGTATGTATACATATCTCTATATAGACAGCCCTATAGATGCTCTAGACAGAGCATTAGAGATTCTTACCAATATGTTTATCTTGTATATACCATTACAGACTCTTCTGATGCCAGTAGCTGGCATAAAGGACTTTCCTCAGGTGATTTCAGGAACATGTTGGTCAGTCAGATGAAAGCGCAGTGAACTTCACGTCAAAGGCTACTTCAAAATGCTCTCCCAATTGACAGACATCTAGCCAACCCTGAGAATATGGTCTTACAAAAGATGCTCAATGAGATACTATATTTCTGTAGGATGGAGGCGTTCTCTGCCTTGTTGTCCACTCATCCAAGTCTCCCATCGTCCAGTATCATGAATATTGTCTGTGGCTGTTGGATTCAGAAGGCTTGTAACATCTTCCCCTGCTTCTAGTTAGGATGAGCCACTCTCCTTCCTAAAGGACATGAATGCCTGTAACCAGTGAGAACTGGGAAAAGCCATTCAGTATAGAATGACTAACCAGCTCAGAAATTAATGTGAAGCTTTCAAAGAGGAACAGGATCTAGCCAGAAAATAAGATTTCTTACCACGGAACGAGAGAGAGGAGGCACATAAATCATGCCCAAATAGCCAAAATGTCTGGTGGCCAGTATTTTCACATAACATGTGAATTCAATTTCATATGCTCCTCCCTTTCGTATCCTATATGAGATCCATAATGACAAGTCAGAGAGTCAGTTTATTCTCTCTGTCTGGACTAATGCATCTCAAACTATTCCTATAAAAGGTAGTAGTTCCAATAAGAGATACCAAAAACAACTTGAGATTCCAGTTGATACCTTTTTCTTCCCCATCTACGGGGATATTGAAAAATCCTTAGGCAAAATGGGGAAAAATTTGAAAATCAGCTTCTGACCCTGCTCTTGTGTTGCTCCCTTTTTAATTTTAAGATCTTCTGCAACATCATTTTCCAAGCCTAAGACAGTCACAAATAGAAAATGCTGACAAAACATATTCTTCATTTCATTTAAATCTTTAGATTAAAAAAAATCCAGTTTTTTATAAATGTTGTTTTCCTTAAAATTTGATGAATTGGGATAAAAACCTTCTACTTAGTCTGTCCTGACAGAGAAGATAGATAGGTATCACTCTGAACAAATTCTTTATCTCTTATTGTTTGTCTTTAGAGGTTACAAGAAGAACTGATTCACACTTGGAATTTCCATCTGGAAAATTTTTGCAGATGTTTTGCAAATCTCTTTTTCCTCAAAATTTTCTTTAAAAACAGATTTTGTATTTCTTCCAGTTAAAAACCACAGAACCAAAGTTTCTAAAATAAATATGCTCCTTATTCTAAATGAAAACATAACCAAATCATAAAAAAAATATTCTTGTTCACCGCTCAACAGGAGATGTGACACCAATTTTGATGTGGGGATGTCAGAGGCTGCAAACTAACAGACTACCAGGAAACTGGGAAGATCAATGGGAAAAAAACAGGCAGGAAAAGAGGTAGGCAAATATTGATACCTCAGGCTGCATCTATGTAATGCTGTTTTGTAAAGAACTGTATCCATTCAACAATCTCAGTTGCGAGCCTCACACAACAGAGCAAATGCCTTGTCCTTCACATTTTTAAGCTGTTCTTTCAGATGGACATATTGGCATTTTCCTTAACACAGCCCACCTTCCCTGATCATTTTTATTTTTAACCAGAGATGAAGACCAAACTGGAGGCCTTGCAGATGATATGGCAATTTTAATTAGGAATTCTCTCTTGCTTTTACTTACACAGCTTTGAATCTGTGTGTTCTGTTAGGTTTTTTTCATATATATATATATATATACACACATATATGTATAATTTTTTTTTTTTACTTTGAGTATATTGATTGTAAATCTGTGCCAAGTAATTAACACACCTGAAAAGAATGGTACAGACACTTCCTAACTGTTTATTGTAGGGTGCTCACGTAGTTTTTCTAAGTGGATTCTTTGGGCAAAAACAACCATTTGTCTTCAAATATCAATAAACTCGAAGTAGAAAGTAGCATACCTACCACATATCTTTTGGCCTTGCCATCACCAGATAAACGATATACATTCATTACATTAAAATTTTAGTGAAAGTGGATGGAATTTTGAACTTTATTCACTGATAAAGGCAAATTTTAGTAACAACTAACATGCCTAATTAATAGCTTGCTTTATCCACACTAATATCAACATTTCACTTAATTATGCACCTTTTCCTCTGTACAGGCACAGCTTTCAAAGTGTCTGCAGCCGAGTGGCATTGACATTCTCTTTTGTGCATCAATATAGAAAGCATTTTATGATGAAATGCTAAATTGTTAGGAGTAGGTGGCTTAAGCAAGACATAGTACTATAAATATTATTATCTCGTAAGTTCTTTAGCAAGCTGTCCATTCTTTTTTTTTTAACATAGCCAGTCTAGTAAAATGAAAACAACCACTTAACTGTTCTTCATTAGATACCTGCTAGAGTGGAAGACATATATAGTAATGTCTTGTGTTTGTTGGAGGCAAAAAGGATAATAACTCAGATGCTCAGAGAATCTGTTTTTTAGACCAGATTGCACACATATCAGTTCAAAATGGATGTTCCTTCAAAGGCATGAGTGCTTAAAATTATTAACTAGTTTGAGAAAAATCCCATTCTCTCCTGTCAAGTTCCTAGATTTAGATGAACCAGCCCCAAACTGAGAATTTATTAATCTAATTGGATTCCTGTGCTTTCTTAGAGATGAGGGAGGAGGAGTTTTCAACATTTATGGAAAAGTAAAAAAAACAAAAGGACAAGAAAGAAAAAGAGACTATTACCTTCTTTTACAAATACTTAATCAAATCCTTGTTGCGAACAAAGCTATGAATTCATCCAATTTTTTATACCACGAAGAAACGGAGAGTTTGTCCATTTATCATACCACTGCTATCATGATAACCTTTTAGATAGTTCTGGTCATTCCAAGCAAAAAACTGTCATACAAATTAATGGTTAATCCATTCAAACTTGAGGGAAAAAAAATCAATATTCTCTACAGAACAATGAATACCCTTCCTATAGCTTTACTGTAGTTCAACCAATTGCAAACATTATTACTAATGTCTCCTAGATAAATAACCAGGTTGCCAATATCAAATAATATTCTTCTTTATGAGCCTATATGGTTATTTACACTCTAAAAAGAAGTCATACTTTGCACTGATCTTCTGCTATTTGACACTTAGGGCAACCTTTATAGATTACCCATCCTGCTTCCTTAATGACATGGCAAATGTTTTAAACAACAGAAAGATATTACCATGGACTGCACAGCTCAAAGATCACTGTGCTATTTTCAAAAATAGGTTTGATTCCACAGGTCAACTGCTTAGGACGCAATGGCCTGCCTTGTGGACACACTTCTGGCTAATAAAGGTAAAGTATGTAAAAAATATTAAAAGCATGTGCACCAGACCTGTTCACATACATTCACATCAGGTTTTCACACTGCTCTCCAGTGTAATTCACCATGGACTTTGACCTACATGAGCTTCACTACTAGAGGCAGACCTGGTGGGGGTATGTTTCTACAAGCTGCAAGCACAGTATAATTTTTGAGCATGTCCTAAGGGACATTTACAAGCCAGAATTGATGGAAAGGGAGTTTCATTTCAACAAGATACTGGCTGTTAAACTTCCAGTGTGATGTATCCTGCTTTTCCTATATTTTTTTAAATAAAGTGGTCAGTAGCTGTACTGTCTATTTGCTTTCCAACAAACAGTAAAGCTGTCCTCAAAACTACTGAAGCAACAAAGGAGTTGAGCACAAATCTAACTTCAGCCCTGATCTTGAAAATATACACATTCTTAAATTTACACAGTTTATCAGGATGACTTCCGTCGTGATAATTAAGCATGAGAGTAAGGAGAATGGGAACAATTGAACAAGTTTGATGCTTTAGGGGAGTAGGCTCTGATAAGCTTATTTTTTGCCATTTGTGTTATATTTAATCTCTTCCACCAATGTAACCATGAAGAAAAAGATAATATTTTCTTAGATGCTCTTATTACAAAGAAATCTATATGTTTTGTATTGATTTTCAGTCAAATCAAAATTCTTTCTAAAATACGAAAGTCATCTCTCCTCCAGGATATGTCATTCCCTTTGACCTTAAACCCAAAACCATGCACAATTTAAAATTTCCTGGCAGCTTTTTTTCCCCAAATTTCTTCACCAAGCATCATTTCTGATGACAGTCTCACTAGATCCATAACTTTTCCCTGTCTTGGATGAGCTATTGAGATCTGCTATTCTGCAGCACCTTTTTGGATAAAGACCTTTATGTATGAACGCAGAACTCCCATTCCAATTCATCTCCTTGGTAATAATCATCAGGTGGGTGGGTTATTTATAATTTTTATTACAGCGGTGCCAAGCAACAGAAGTCCTATAAAAACACAGTTCTTCCCCTAAAAAAACACACTTTTTATACTTGCTGTTCTTCTCCTGCCTGTGGTTGTAATGGGGTAAGAACATGCACTTTGCATGTTCGTAAAATTTGTTGACCAACTCATGTAAGAATGATCCAGTCAACAACTTGATGCTTTTGATAATAATGCATTTTTAATATATTCTGCTCTGTGTTCTTGGGAGATTGCTGGACACCTGGGGATGCCTGGGGACCAAGTTTGTGAATGCCCCCAAAACAATGGACTCACTCAAGTCTTGAAAACTTCAAGGAGATCTTCAAAGACTTGGTAGCCATAGACTGACATGCACATGAAGGACAAGGACAGCAAGACTACTGCAAGCAACCCGACTCTCCCAGTGTGAGGTCGAATTCTGATTGGAGGATGTACCTCTTTGTGGTGGACAGATGAGTGAACTTTTGCCTTAAACATTTCTTGGTACATAAGGTGCAAGCAAACCATAACCCCGAACAAGCCCTCTGTTCCCGGCGGGAACAGGACTGAGCTGCTGCAACCCCCAAAATGGTCTCTCTGCGACCACCTGGGACACACTGAGCCTGTGCTGAACCAGACCATGATCGGGCAGAGACTTTGGGACCTGGACTGTAAATTACTGCTGCTTAGCACAACTTCTATAAAACCTGCTTAGCATGAGTAGCTAAATTTGCTGAAGCCTTAGGCTGGACTCCCTAGTTCAGTGAGAAAGGGCCCCAGAGCTGATGCAGGCAGGAAAGACAAGGGGGTTACCAACAGTTTGCATTCCCATGCTTCACACTCTGGGAGGAAGGATGTCAAGGCATTGAAGTGAGGCCTGCTTGGGCATCGGGACCCTGGGGAGCAGGGCCTCCTCTCGCTGTGGAAACAATGCTGATTGGGGGGGGGGGGGGTCTGGGCTATCTTGGGGTCCAGATCATATTCCCTTTGTCTGGACCTTGGGAAATAACACCTACCGTCACTGCTGGGGAAGTAATAAATTGTCAGGGCTTTGAGAGATAAGGGCAAGACCCGAAGAATGAAAACGCATCTGTCAGCAGAAACCACAACAGTAAACAACCTACCTAGGGACCCAATAAGGAGCAGGAGACCCCAGACCTAAATATTACTATTGGTCCAAACTACTGCATGAGGGGTGGAGAGCTTAGATTGGAAAGTATAATTGCCCAGGGATTTCTTTGTTTGGGGTCCCTCTTCGGAGGCACTCAGCCTGAGCTGTAATTCAAACGGAGTCAGCAGAACATCATCGGACTCGGAGTGGTGGTAGCTAGCTTCTTCTCTCCTTTTGCAAGTTCATCTTTTCCCCTTACCCTTGTTCCTCTCTTCCCTTCGTCTCCCCTTCGCCTTTCCCCACCTTTTCTCCCCACTTTGTGGAAAATAAAGTTAAACGGTTGTACGATATGTGACTGCTTTTAGCGTCTTAATCTTGTCCTTGGGATCGTAACGAAACCCCCCCCCCCGATATTGGTTCGGGACACTCTTGTCAGCATGATCTCCTCACACTGGGGAAGTCATAAACTATTTCTAGTCTATGTATTTTATAACCAATGTTTAAAAATGAAAAAGCTCCTAATAATACTCCCCCTGAACAAATTGCTTGTTTGAATTGAGACTGTCAGAAATTCAGTTTCACCCACAACAATATCCTAAAAGAAAGCTCCATTTGCATCCCAAAGAGATTACTTATAAAAGTTCAATGATCTCAGCTAAAGGGGGATCAGCATCAGATCTGTGCAACAATTCATCTATCAGTAGTCAAAAGTCCCATCACAATTCTGATCTCAGTTCCAATTTCAATACAGGCTTTATATTGCTTTTATGAATGAATTAAATAGCTTTGTGTTTACACTACATTTGACATATGGAGTTTTCAAACGAATGGCATGAAGTTTTAAAAATTGTATTTAAATTTCATTCTTAAATATTCCCTCTCATTTGCATGGGCTTTAACTAAAAATACACACTGAATCTTCCAAAATGACTTCCAAAATTTCAATAAACTGTCTCAATGTTGTCCGAAAAGCGGATTCGTTGCCCGGTGTGCAATAAGCCAATAATTACACACTCAGGAGAGACATTTATTTATTTATTCATTTCAGAGTTGCGCAAGCCTGGGTGCTCGGTGGTTTCCCACAAATCAAGCACACCCCCCCAACTTTTCAAGTAGCATTTATACACACAAATTGCCAGATTTACGACTTTCCCTTTTACACTGATTGGTTAGTGATTTCTTCATTCCCTGGATCCCGCCCCTGCTCCTCAAGGTCCTGGTCAATTAACACTGCCCCAGCTGGGTCAGTAGGTGTTATCTCCCAAGGTCCTGAGGAAGAAGGCATAATCCAGACCCCTTAATCAGCACTGTTTCAACAGTGAGAGGAAGCTTTGCTTCCCAAGGTCCTGGCGCCCAAACAGGCCTTATTTCTCAGCCTTGGCATCCTCCCTTTCGGAGAGTGGGGCACAGGAATGCAGACTGCTTGTAACTCCCTTATCTTTCCAGCCTGCACCAGCTCTGAGGCCCTTTCTTACCGAACTAGGAGTGCGGCCTAAGGCTTCAGCAACTTTAGCTACTCATGCTAAGCAAGTGTGCGGCTACTCATGCTAAGCAAATTCTGTCTAAGATAGAAGTTTTCCAAATCTACCTACTTCAAACATTCTTTCTGAGCTTCTCAGGGTTGTCTTGTAACATCAAGATTAATCTGAAATGGATTTCCCGGATGTGAGAAACTTGTTTTAAAATGAGAAGGGCTGTAATGATCATTACAGTAGTAACACTTAGAGACCAAAAAAAGAAAAAGGTCAGGGCTCCACTGAGAGGGATGATCTAGCATAAAACACAGCCTTAATCCTGAATAATTTCTGATCTAAATGGACACAAGAAAAGCTAGGGGGAAGGTTTATTGACAGAGAGCTGAAACAGAGAGACTGAAAAGCTTGCATCATCTGGAGGGAGGCTGAAACTGAACTTAAGTCTCCTGGAAGCCAGATCAATACAGGCATCTCTCGTTTCCCTGATGAGTGCAATTTCCATATGTACTGACAAGGGTGAGACATTTTTCAAAGTTTTCTCCCACCAAAAATGACTTCCCAAGTTCTAAATTTGACAGTCTTCGCCAGAAAATGTTTTCTCACTTTATCAATGAGTATTTGGAAAAGAAAAAAAAACGTATGCATGCAGGCTCTGTGGCATAATAATGTTAATATTAAATCAATGCCCTTTCTTTCATTCATAGAAATAGCTTGGAAGGAAAATCTGTGTCGGTCTAAGAAAGGACAGAGTTTGTTCTAGAACAGCGTACACAGACTAAGAGAGAGGAAATCAGTATACTGAGCCTGACATGCCTTATTCCTCTAGATGCCTACATAGATTATTCTACATGTTCATGGTACAGAAGTCATGTGTCTCTTTTGGGTTCTACATTTGCCTTTTTTCTTTCTTTCTTTTGTCATTTTGAGGCTTTCACCCTCAGATGATAACTTCCCTGCACCATTCTCCAGCTGGATCCTTGTGGCCTGGGATGCCCTCACGTTGCTTCTGAAGAGCCTTAGCCTGAGAAACGGAGTCAAATTTAGCTGCTGTCAACTTTCTCTTCTTGGTGCTTGTAATGTGGAATCACTCTAAAACAACTTCTTCCAAGCAGGTTTCTGTTTCTTTTTTTTTTTTTCCCCCTCTTAAAAGTACACAGAGTGTTGAACAAAGGGGTAAGTAACGAAGCATCCTTCTCTCCATCCTCACCTTAATCTTTACTCGAAAGCAGTTGTAAATACTCTTTAGCCAGGCTAACCTTATCTCTGGGAGAAGCACATTGTGATAGTATAACATATTTTTCCTTATGTGTCTATCAGACCAGATGTCAGCCTTAAATTATTGATTGCTTAGTCACTCCAAATACTCTTATAGACCAAAATATCTAAGAGACCCCTTTAAACTATTCAATCAGTGTTAGAAAGAGTAAACCATACCAGGCAGGTACTAAGAGCATTTCTCAATTAACAACTTTCTTAAAGAATTTAATGACTTAAATGACTTTAATCACCTTATCATTGCCATTGTTTCATCTCTTATTTATTTCACCCAAAGAATCTCTTAGAATTAACTGCTACCTGAGAGACAAAACGTTATCAGAAAAATAAATGATAGTGTATGTGATACTTATAAAAAATAATCTGCATAGCTCTTTCCTTTTTCCTCCACATATCATCTCACTTATTCTTCTCCAGATGGCTTGGCAGCTCAGAATATTTTTGAAGTCAGAGTTCGGTGAGGAGAATATTGAGTTCTGGCTGGCCTGTGAGGACTTCAGGAAAACCACAGGCCTCTACTAAGGTTGTCTCAAAAGCCCTAAAGATATATTCAGACTTCATACAAGCTGATGCTCCAAAAGAGGTGAATAGTTTTTATATATATATATATATATATATATATGTATTTGTACACACTGCACACGGGAATCAAGTGGAAAGTTCAGATCCAAACTCCTAGTTATCTTGGAGATATCTGTTGGAAAATGTCTTAACACATGGGATCTTATTTGGTCTAAAATTCAAGACTTTTATTTTAAAAAAAGGAGAGAGAGAGAGAATGGCACAAATGGCAGTTCAGAGGGGCTTTATTTCCTTTTTCATGTCATCTGTTCATCAGAGTGCAACTCTTTTTAAAACTCTGAGAAGCAAAGAAAGGGATCTTATGGTTAAACAATGATCCAAATACTTTCTTTTCACACAGGGCATGGGTTCATCTCTCCTTCTGAAATTTAACATTTAAGAAAATAGGTGATCAATATCATTTGTTTTCACTGACCATTCTTTTACTGCAATAAGCACCATTTCCTCCATATTTTAGGTACCGGAATATTGGAATGTTGGATCACTATGTGTTCATTTCCTTTTGCACAGGTATTTTTGACATGATAAATAATAAAAAGTAACCTTGCATATGTTTCTGTCACAGCATTCAAATGTGGTCATTATGTAAAAAATGTGAAGGAACAACACTGCTAGTTAATTATCTCTCAGATGTGTACTCCCTAACAAACTTTTATACCAATGTTTTTGTTTTGGACAGTGACAGTGCTTTGAACATCCCTATATATTATGGATGATCAAAGTACATTTTAAAAACAGACAATCCTTACAAAACTGATAGAGCCAAATCCTAAGAAGATTCTGGGTACCTGCATCTCTAATTAAATCTCCTATAATCCATGCTTCATAGGATTTGGTCATGGAAAAGATGATTGAAATTATCTAAGTGAAACAGCAGATGATAGAAAAGTAGACATTGTCATAACTAAATGTCAATAGAACAGACTAAGAGAAACTAACTGGAGTCCAGTTTATGTAAGTCTGAAGTATTTACCTCCTCATGAGCTCTTTTCCTTCCATTTTGCAAAACAACACTTATTCTATGTGAGATAAAGAAATATTCAGAGTAATATTTTTAAAAAGACAAAACAGAAACATGTCAATGTCTCCTGTGGCCAGAGGCAAGCTTCTAATCAACCCTAGCATAGTAGGTACTATTAATTCCAATATAAAATGATTACCATTATAAATCTCTTGAACAGGTTCAGTTGAGCACTCTTCCATTAACACCTAGAAGGCAAAAGACTGTAGGTGGAATAGTGTGGACATCTTAGCATCTTGAACAGATAAGCCTACACCAAATACCTCCTCAGAAGTTTTCATAGGGCTATTCACAATTCATTTAATACTAGCAACATCTAAGCTTGAGGTTGTCTTGAAATAAATCTCCAGGATCCAAAGAGTAGCATTATATATTGGCATCTTGTGGGCTTTTATGGGTAAGAGGCATGCAAAGACAGACTTGCACTTCCTACATTCTTGGAGGTAGGTGCCTGCAGTGGATGACTCCTCACTGCTTAAAACAGGTAACATGAATTTCCTGGTAGAGTAGCGTGGAAGTCCTAGAGGAGACATAACCAGCTTGCACTACCTCCACTCAGATTGTTCTAGTTACATGGTAAGAATATCATCCCTAGCATTTTTTTAAGTGTAATATTTGCTTCTCTCACGTGAATATTAATGATAGCCAGAGGCCCAGACACCTACAGATATGCCACCCATTTATAACGAATGCTATTTAGAACAGAACCTTGCCCTGTGTCCTTTGTACTATATCGTGCTATAAGAGAGAGATGCTATTGTTCCACTTATATTCTGAATTCTAGAAGGATATTTAACTGCAAGATTTTATATGCTAACACTATTCTGCAGGCTCACTGGCCCTACCCATTACATGTTATCCCAAATCATCTGGTACTAGTAAAACGCTGTGGATTATTTTTTAAAGGCAAGGAACACTTAAATCCAAGTCTAATAAGTGTTAACTTGTAATAAAATAATTCCGATTAAAAGACATTATTTCCATGTGATTTTGCATGGTGTCTTATACACTTATTTTTGTGGTATCTTACACACTTATTTTCTCTATATGTTTTGGTTTTATTAAAATATAGATAAGACCTGTTGCAGTTCAATGCTGTAATAGATTCTCATTCAATCTGGTAGGATTTCTTTTATGAATACAAGTCCACAGTGACTGATCATAGGACAGGGAATTCCATATGTCAGAAAATGAAGGCATGACCTTCCTGTTAATTTGCATCATGCAGGGTATTTTGGTATGAAATTCAAATGTAGTTTGTGTACACAAACAAACTTCTGCTTTCCAATCAAATTGAATAATTCTTTGCCTTCATCTTTCCTACAGGTAGATATGGACTTCCACATCGGAAAACACATCTCTCAAAACATCTCAGAGCCCATACTCAGTTGCCTTGATGATGCTCAGAGATTAATCTCTAGTCTTATGTGGCAAAGGACTCTATTTCAAGGTTACAAAGGTCAGAAGAGTATATGGAACCAATAAACAAGCAACAGACAGAAAACCAGAAAAGATGTCTGCCATTTTTGTGAGCAGGCAAGTATCAAAGATAAATACCAAAGACATGAGAGATTATGAATTTGTAAGTGTCTTCCATTGCAAGTCAATAGAGATGATATTTTGATATTTTATTAAACTGATTGTGCATGTTAGATCCAAGTATTCTTTCTGCCAGCTTGTTTTTAAGCACAATATGCACAGAATTCTTGTCTCATTTTTCAAATTTTTACCAAATCTGACTAGTGAAAAAATGATATTAAAATAAATTACCGTATTCCCGTTCTGAAATATGGGATAAGCATACTTTGTTAACTCCAGCCTATGAAGTACCTAGTCCCTATACTACCACCACAAGTGTGTGGGGATGCTCCCAGCTTCCCCCCCAATCTGGTGCCAGTTACAAGCAGTCTGCATTCCTGTGCTTCACTCTCTGAAAGGGAGGATGTCAAGGCTTTGAGATAAGGTCTGCTTGGGCATTGGGAGGATGTCAAAGCTGTGAAATAAGGCCTGCTTGGGCACCAGGACCCTGGGAAACAAAGCCTCCTCTCACTGCTGGAACAGCGTTAATTATGGTGATCTGGACTATCTCTTCCTCGTCAGGGCCTTGGGAGATAACACTTTCTCTCACTGCTGGGGCAGTGTTAATCATTGCGGACTGGAATGAACTCCTCCTTACCCCAGCTATGGGATCTCTCCTTGGGACCACCACTGCAAGAGTAAAGCAGTCATTCGCAGTCACTCAAACTCCTTTCTTCAGCGCTGAAGAGTGCTCAAGGCAGCCAGCCTGCCCTTGGGGGTGTTCGGCTATCCCCCCCCTCACCCCATGACTGTGGGTGGGATCGTCATAACAACGGAGGAGAGTTGAACCCTGCAACAGCCAGGAGCTAGGGACTGCGACTGCGCAAAGAGAACTGCCACTGGCCTGGCGACTCCACCTCCACTTTCCCCTAAAGGGTATAAATAGGTTGGCCCCGGAGGCCGTCTTTGGCTCTTGGCGGGTGACAGCGGGTCTGCCAACTTGCGGATCCCCTCGGGATGGGGACGCCCTCCCGCAGTTACTTCCCTAGGACTGAGTGCACGTTGGCCGCTCAGGCAACACATGGGTAAGATCAATTAGAACTGGAAAATAAGTATTCTAGTTGAACTAAATTTCTGTTGATAAGAATTGTTGCTTTGTACTGTTGTAACTGGTGTAGTAAGCTTAGATCTTTAAAATAAGTTGTGGAGTCACACAGTAAATCTCCTTCCTCCCCTCCTCCCCTCCCTCGCGCCACATGAAACCCTCATGGTCCGGGACTGTAAGATAGTCGGTTGTCCTGCGACAAGTGATAAGGTTATTTAGTAATTCTTCTGCTCTACATATAGAAAGGTATTTCTGCTGCTCACCTAAGCAAATGCCCAGCATTGAGGGTACACGGGTGTTTCCTTTTAAACAGTTATAAGACAAATAATCTTAAAGAGAATTTAATATGTCACAAAAGGAAACCACAATTTCAAGAAAGCTCATTCTTCACGTAAAGTAATAGGATAAGCTTCATCGAATGGCTGAATTAATTTGCTTTTTAAAACAGTATTTGATACAGAAGATGCATAGGCCAATGCAGACTGAATGGACTGACAACAGAAAAGCTCTGAAATACTCATGACACTGTAAAATGCTGCTATATAAACCAGCAGATGTCACTTTCAATGACGTGGACTGACAGCAGAATATTAATGCTTGCATTGCTATGATTTTCCTAAGTTCTGCACTGTCTAATTTGCCTGTTTATCTAGGCTCATCCCTATGAAGGAACTGCTCTTTCTGCAAGTCCACTCTAAATCTGTACAGTTTTATCACTTGCCTTGAAGTATTATCAGCAACTCTGCAATACAAGCAGTTTGAAATTTATTTGAAATTAATTTCAAGAACAGATGGACTGGACTTTGATCTAACTACAATTATTTTGCCTCTCAGAATGAGATAAAATGGCAGTTGTGAAAGGCCCTTGTATTTACTGAATTTCTTAACAGAGCTGAGCCTTTGGAAAGAATAAAATCAATGTATGTGGTTAAATGGCATTAAAAAGTTCTTTTGGCATGATATATTTATCTTTTCATGTTAAGCAAGTGCAACATCTTTTAGACCAGACATACTCATTAATCCCAACACCTTTTATAGTCTTGAATGTATTTTACTGCTGATCGTGAGTCAACATCAGTAGTTTAATATTCTGAGACAGGAATTGTTAGAATAAACTCTACCTGGATCAAACTTCACGGGTTCTAAAATTTATGTCATTTTTCAATTATTCTTATACTGGAGTTTGTGTAGATCTCTCTGCCTTGTAAGCAGTAACACCATACACAGTGATTTTGACTTCTCTTGCCTAGAATGCCTTAGTTTTATTAAGTACAACTACATTTTTGACTAAATTCTAAAAACATAACTTGGATTTTTTTTTTAAATATACTTTAATTGCAGTCGTTTCTATGGTAACTCTCCAAGAGTTTTCTAACATTTTCAGAAAACTTTTTCATTAGTACTAAGAGAAGCAAACATCATAATCACAATTGTTTGTCATGCATGACTAAGTTCTGTATTCTGAACTGAAAAATGGAGAAATGGTAATGGGGGGACCCAGAAGAATAGGGATTACACAAGGGCCATTTTTAAAAAGGTTAATCTGCTCCCCTTAAAATCTTCGCAGCTTTCTGTGAAGTAAGCTGATGAAAAGGAATGCCTATCACTGTTGTGTACTTTAACCATTAAAAATGCAGTCTCTGATCAGCTAAACTCTGGTCAATATCAACTGAACTACGGTCAATATCATCAGATACTTTCAGCTGGCAATAAAGAGAAAACCTTTTTCAGAAAAAAAGTGAGAGCATTTTATTTTAGTGTTACTAAAAGATAGTCATTTATTGTTTTTATCTTGCCTAACTGAATTTCTTTAAATTTCATTCTATTTTTAAATAAAAATTACTGAAAAATAGTTTGATTGAAATAAATATTTCATTTATCCCTAAGCATTTTTTTTATTTTATTTTAGCCAGAAAGCTTAAACTGTTTTATTTCATGTAAACTCAGAAGAACATTTTTTCTTCTTTATTTTTGGTTCAAACACTGAACCAAATAATCAATTATTCAAACAACTCTGCCAAGCAATTACACAAATTAGAGGTTGAGCTGTGACTAGTGGTTTGTAACTAAACAGACAGGACCTATCGGACTCTAACTACTTTTGAAGATCTGGAAACTCCATTCTGATGTTTCAGAACAGACTGATTCCTTTGTAAATCGTCACCAATATAAAATGCTTCCCTAAAACATTGATATCAACCTTTTGTCTTATGCTGTGAGTTAAAGATCCATATCTTGAAAGTTCTGAAAGATTAGTTTTATATACTTTTAAAATTATAAACATCCTCTAAAATGTGCAAAGTTTATCTCTTGCAGATCATCTAGCTAAATTCAGAATCTATAAACACGTCCAGATCTCTTTTATAAAAAGTCTCCGTAACAGATATTCTTTTTCCTGTCTTACATTGCTGGAAGCTTGGCTGGAATAAGAAGCATGTAGCATGCTAGTGATAATTCAGTTCGTTCCTACGTTCTTCCCCTCTTGCCATCAGAAGATTTTACTAACTTAAGTTTACACAGAAGTTTTTTGTTGTCGTTGTTGCTGTTTTTTAATTTTGCACAGGAGGACTGTAAAACATCGCAATGCCATGAAACTTCAGATGGCTCCATATATGTATAAACTTGCCAAGGACAGCATCTAGATCTGATGATTTATTTAAACATGGGTCTTTTGAAGGCAACAATTTCTCCCATTCCTACTCTCCAGTCATTTTGAGCCAAACACTACCATATCCGGTAAGGCCAGCAAATAACAATGAAATATGACATTCACTGAATAGTTGGCAAGAAATATATAACCACCCTGCTCTTTTTGAGCATAAAGTCTGTACTAAAATTATAATAAAAACAAAACAAAACCAAAGGAAAAAACACCCTTGGGAATATCTAATTGTTTTCTAAAATTTATTGCCTGGCAGTAATCCCTTGGCACGCTACGTTACAAAAGGTTAGTACCATATCCATGAGAAGGGGCTCTCTGCAGTTACTCTGGTGGCCACCGTTATGCTGATGTGCTAACAAGGTAGCACTAACAGCATCTATTTAGCAGCTAGAAAGTCTTTCTCTGTCTAGCAATCTCAAGGAAATTTCTTCTTTTTCTTTGTTGTAACCCTCTCCATCCCTCCTTTACCATAAGGCACTCTACATTCTTCCAAAACAAAATAAGCAAAAGTAGTCAGCTGTGCTTGAGAAAGCTTTACAACACTCCAACCTTAGCAAGGAGGATTTATTAAGGGGAGAGAAAAATGTCTGTTAAGGGAGAAATGTTCTTGCTTCCATAGTGACTGAGCCTATGCTGTCACACACTTTAACAAAAAGAAAACTGTGATGTTTCTAGCTATATTTTATTCCATTTTATTTCATATCATCTCTTGTAGCAGTGCAGGGAAATTTTGCTGTCGTTCAAAATGGTTTCCAACTCTCATGATTACATCAAAAAGCAAATCAAGACTCTCTTCAATTAACTGTTGTTTCTTTTAACAGAGTATATAGAAGCACATTCTTATCCTCTGGTAATTAATCTTCCCAAATTCTAAAGAACACAAAAACAAGAACTGGGTTCTCTGGTCTTCACTGCGGAAAATTAAGAGAGAAAAATTGAGAATATTTGATGGAGGCAGGTAAATGGCCGAGAGGAGGGAAAAGGAAAAAGAAATGTGCACTGAGGCCTGAGCAGCAAAATCAAAGGGGCAGGCAGCAGAGTGAGAGAATCAGGAAAGAACAGAGTAGGAATGATAAGAGGAACAGGTGGAGGAAATGGAAAAAAAATACATTGGCTAAAAATTAATCAGCTGGCATGGGTACTCTGAAGAGCAGTAGGGGTGCAACACTGGGAGGAAATAAGTCATACAAGGAGGAAGATAAAAAGAGAAGGTGGAGACAAGCCAAATGCAGCTTCCCAGACCACAGAAAAATTATACAGGGACTCTTTCAAGCAGACAGCAGAGAGACCCCACTCTTTGCAGGTCAATTAAGGATTAAACTTGAGCCACCTACAAAGTATCACTAGTAGAGATTTTCTGTGTATGTCTTGCCATCTTTATTATTTAAAATCCAAGAAACTGTAGATAGATTTCATCAAAATTTCTGTTTTAATCTAGTAAAATTGAGAACAAATTTCTCGCCCTTTGTGTGACAAAAAATACTTAAAATATGAAAACACTGCACCTCCAAAGCCAGACAGCAAGGCACATTTTTTTCATTGCAAATAAAACTCAGATTTAATACAAACAATTCTAACCAACCATTGGACTTGTCTTTAATCTCATTCATGGTGAAGGGTGTTCGAATTTTAGGATAGTAACGTTGCATACGGCATGCAAAACTGAGGCTTAATGAAGGTCTTGGAAGGCAGGGGAAAAAATAATACAGGACAGTTATGTTCTTATAAGATTATTATTTAAATAACAGATTTCTGGAAGCCTCAGGTACAGCCAGTTTTGGCCACATAGATGTGTACAAGGCAAGCATTCAGTAGTCTAAGATTATTCCCTTTCAGAGGTGAAGAGGTAACTAGTGGTGGCTGCTTGAAAGTATTTTGTACATTTCTGCAGCTGCCCTGTGGTTAAGATTCCCCCACTGCATCTGAATCTGTGTATTTATATGCAGAATTTTTTTCTATTTGTGAGCTGTGTTAAAAAAAAAGAAGCTTTTTTTTTTCCCCTGAATGTCATATTGCTATATAAATTTACAAACACACTGACAGAACGTGACTATTCTGACAGAAAATAGTATAAACAAGGAACTCGGTTCTCAAGACTGACATCTGGAAGTGAGGCACAAAGGGGTTCATCAGAGAAACCTTTAAAGATGTACCCCATCGTGTCTAGGTAATGGAAGTGGTCAATGGAGATCTCCTATTGCTTTAGCTGTATTCACAATCCAAGCGACAGGCATTCCTTCTTTGTGTTGCACATTAATGGATCCTGAGCAGTGTTTCAGCAGGTTGCACACATGTCAGAGACCCATAAGTTGGAATGTATCGCAGCTTTTTCCCTCTTACTTCATGTTGCTCTTCTGTGACCTTCCCTGTGAGAGCAGTATTAGTATGAGGACTGTACTTAGCTCATCAATTATCAGCAGGTCCTCTTGTTCTGTAATAATCTAAAATCTGCTATTTAAAAATGTTTTTTTAAAAAAATGCATATCAGTTCAAATCAATCAGCAGGAACCAAGGGTCTTGGTGGAGAAAGATAGCATGATAAGACAATGGAAAGAGGCCAAAAAGGAATATAACAAACGTGTAGACAGCCAGCCAATGAACACGGCCCAGGAGGGAGAGACCATTTGGTCAGGGTACTGTGTGTTCTGGACTAGGAAGCAGGGCACCCTGTTCTGGGGAAGCAATACAGAAGAAAGATGGAAAAGAAAAGGGAGGGCAGAGAAGGGTGAGCAGATATGGGGGATACCAAACATTCTTGCTTTGGTGCGTGTTTCCAACAAAAACTAAGCATGTCACTGCTCTGTTCCTCACTATTATTCCCCTGAAGAAAAACATTTGCTACAGCTGAGACAATATTTTATTCTGTGAATTATGCCCTGGATTCAGTATCCCTGACATATATATGGCTTATATTATTTTTATTAGGAATGTGATCAAACGAATACTGTGTAACAATATACTATTTCTTCCATCACCTTTCCCAAGTTATCCAGCTAGTCAACAACATTCTTCTTTGAAATAACGATGCAAACAATTGTTTCCAAGTTAAGTTTAATTTCAGAGAATACAAAGAAACTTTATTGAACTAGCCCTCAACTCCTTACAGAATTAAAGCAATTTCTTATTAAATTCTTCAACTGGAATGTATAACTCATTATGGGATGGTATATAAATTCCTTCCTTCAGTTCCCTTTCTGAGTATAGAAAACCCAACTGCATTCAAGTTAAGGAAATATGACTTATCTTCTGTTTTCCACATATTAGCTATTGTGACATAAAGAGGAAGCTCATTTTGCATATTCAGTAGAATGCTGGAAAATTAATTTTCTAGTTACTAAGAAATCTTCTAATTGTTTATATAACAGCCTACATTTGCTATACAAATTTAAATATTTTAGTTACATTTTTTCATTTTACATTGGCTGCCAGGATTACAGTTCTTCTATTATTGTAGAATATAATTGATTTTAGAACTGATAAGTCTGGATTTTGCAATTTAATTTACTAATGAAACAAGATCAGATAAGAGGGAGCATACCTCTTGACTGTCTGTGGGATCTTTGCAACACAAGATTTATTTATTCTTAGCCAAGCTACTTGTATATAATTCCCATTTCTCTCAGATTTTATCACCACCGTAAACTTTTAGTCAGTGATTTCTACCAGTCTTGCATATGTAAGGATTCACAAACTGATGGGATACAAATGGACCTGATGAAAACCTGAGATGCCCCAAATGATACTAGACTGATGATTTAAACTTTTCTCTTCTAACTCAGCTGAAGATAATGTAAGCACTACACCTCAAACGACACGCATTTTACAAATGATTTATGAAAATATCTGAAGGCATGTGGCAGTTTCACAGTCATCAGTAACATGTTCAAAAGTGCTCTGAGGCCCTTGAAATAAATAATCTCAGGTTTTTATATTTTTTATTTTTATATTTCTTTTACTTTTCATTTTTTATTTGCTATATTTTAAATTAATTGTTTTTAATTTTATTTATTTTTACCTTTTCCTAGTGAAATTCATTACTTCTGAGAGCCTATCCAGCTTATCAGAAATGGCAGAAAAGCATCTAATCCCCTGTTCTCTCCCTCTTCACCAATCTGTTTCCAAGGAGTGGAAGAATGTTGCTGAGCAACAGAACCTTCTCTGGACAGCTTTTCTGAGCCTTGAAAGCACAAGTGCATATGCTAAAGTTAAGGAAACATGACTTCTCTTCTGTTTTCCACAGAGCAGAAAAAGCTTCCTCTTCATCCTTCTTACGGATAGCAAAACTGAACATTTGGTAGGCAAAAGGTCTCATGGTGTAAGCAGGAGAGATTGTTCTGTAGCTCATCGCTTTGCTATTAAGATGAAAGACCATTTACAAAAAGACTTTTGTTTGACATCACTAGCTCGTTCCTGAATGAGACTGCATTTGACCTAGAGCAGCTGCATATGTTCAGAAAAGGAGCCAAACAGGGAAGGTGAATTAATTATTAAGTTCTAGGGATAGATCACTGGTAAGTTTTCACCTCCATCAAATTTTGAAATCAGACAAGTACTTGGATGGCCTCATTAGTGAGACTCTTTTCCTCACAATGCGTATGCTTTTAAAATTCATTCATAAAATAAAATGAAGGAGTAGTTTCTTAGCCCTGTTCCCAAGGCGTTGACAGGCAGATGGAAACCCCAAAGCCTACAGAGTTTTCAGTGGAACACAGAGGGATTTAGGTAACAGATTTTTAATATACCTGTGGGTCATGACTTTCTAACAGGGCTTTTATGCCTTCAGGAAATCCTACCCATGCAGATTTCAAGCAGTCCAGATCATATACTGGCTATGTAACCATTATATACCTAGTATGAAAAGACACAAGCACATTCCTACAGTAGGAATGATGTATATAGCATCTATCTTCAGGTTTTGTTCCAAGGATGGAAAAGTTATTAATTTTATCATTCTCTATTAAATTTCAAATATGCTAATCAAGTCTCTCCAAATATAGAGAAATACATCCAGCAAGCATTAACTCAGGCACCAGTACTGCTTCCTATTTCCTCCAAATAATGCATGTTATGATGATGATTACCATCATCATTAGATTTTTAGTTACTCTGCAGCTACTGGAAATAATTGAGCTGTAGAACCTACGAAAATACACCTACTGCAAAATACAGTTTTTGAACACACTAACTCCATCTGTCTCTGTTATGTCTAAGGAATGTTTAAATTCTAAACTGGATAATAAATCTCTCTCTCAAAAAAAGAGAGAAACAGAGAAAGAGAGAGAGGCTGGAACATTTCCAAGCTCAGCATAACTCTCCTTTGACTTTGCCTTATGAGTCTGTGACATAGTACAATATGAGTATTAACAATGTTTTGTTAAATAACTAATTATAATAAATAATAATGAATAATAATAACTAACAAATAACTAATTCTGAAATAACTTCAAGTACACTCCCTGTTCCCCTTTGCTTTTATTTGCTGGATTTGCCAGGAAAGGAAGAAGTACCAAGGGTAAAATTTCCATGAGCATCTACACAGCAAAAAGTGTAAGTGCTGTAAGGAAGGTGAAGGATCTCAGAGACCTCTTGGATATCTGTCTGCTGCCATACACTTCCATGAGGCATGTCCACAGAGGTTACATTATGAACAGACTATGTTTTATAAGTAAGTGGACCTGACTGCTCTGAGGACACGCTGCAGTTATCTGTTTATTAACACTACTACAGCTCTGGCTGAGTGAGGTGCGCATAGGCGGTGTCTTTGGAGCATAATCACAACAACAACAACAAAAAGTTGTCTTGCAAATTTTCTAGCTGATCTTTGTGAGGAAATCCACATACATTTTACTCTGTCAGCAAAGCAGACTGATGGTTTAAAGGATACTCTAAGTAGCCTTGTTCTTTGAAGATAAAAAAAACTACCACATGCAAGCTACCTTCCTCATGACTGACACTGTGGTACTCGAGATAATACATTGCCGAATGATGCTGACAGTGAAGTTCAGTTGCACTGAACAAGGTCAGAGTGTGGTCAGAAACTTCTGTGAAGGCAATGTGTGAGTCAAAGACATCTCTGAGCTAAAAAAAAAGATTCAAGATCTTCTGTAATGGAGATGTAAAAGTTTTGTTCTAGTTTGCACTTCATACTTGTGCCAATTAGTCACCTGCACCTGTCCGATTCATTTTTCCTTGCAAGAGTTTCTCACTGCTATCTGTATGCTGCTGTATTAACGGGAAGATTTTTCAGTGTGATTTACATGCTCAGCTGGTCACGTCCTGAATACTTAGAAGACAAGGTGTGCTGCTCCCTGAGTCTTTGTTTGTAGGCCAATGCTGAGAAAAGGACAAAATTATTCAGCAGTCGTCTTTAACTCCAGCCTTTTGTACGGTTTTTGTTAGATCTGCAGATTTAAAACTAATGTGGCTTAGTCTTTCACATGAAAAATAACTGTAACTATGCAGGCATAGACATAACTCATGATACCAGCGTGCTTCCCAGCAGACAGAAGGACTTTTTTCCCTCATTTTGTATATACATAAATACATTAAAAATATATAAATATTTTACACATATAAAGCAAGGAAAAATTTCATATACACGTATATCTGCAAAGTATTCATTGTGCAGCTTCTTTTGTTCATTCTGTAATACCAAGCAAGTGGACTTTCTTGCATTTGCTTCTGAATATGTAGATTATTGCTACCTGGTTTTGTTGTTAAGAGTCAGTCAGAGCTCTAATTAATTTCTGATCAGTATGTTCATTCTTGTAATCTCACAGTTCCCACTTCAGCAAAACCATTCGTCAAAGACATCATCCCACTGCTGGTCTCCATTACAAAATGATATCCGTTTGGCTGCTTGTTGTTTTTTATCAGTAAATTGTTTTCTGATGCTAGGACCAACATGAACACAGATTTTTCAGGGAAAATATAATAGTTCTCATTTATGAATCTCCACACAAAGTACAAAGCTATTTCAGTTCCCAATCTAGAGAAGAGGGGAGAGGAAATCAAATACACAGTATTTGTTGTGTATTTGTAACTGTGTAAGCTGTGTAATTTATCATTTTCTTTATTGCCCACTGACTGCACCTGATTTACCAGAAAAGAAGAGAAGCTATTTTCAGATGCCATGGTTGCTTTCACTCTTGTCCCCAAAGAGCGGCGTAAAAGCGCTAGCTTTTGGAGCAATGGGACTGTGCAAAGTCAGGCTTCACAAGAGGTTTCTGTAGCACAGACTGGAGGAGTAGATAGGGAGAGGCTAGGGCTGTGGTCTAGCAATGAGAACTATGCCAGTTACCCCTGTGTTATATCTGCGGATTTAGCTGTATGAGGTGTGAACAACTAGGTGCTTCTATTTTAACAATATCCCACTATCCACAGTGCTAGCCTGGTTCCTCAACCTACACAGCTATGCTGCACTACACCTTAGAAAGAGAGGAAAGAAAAGGAGTTGGAGGCAGGCTGAGATCATTCTCCAGTCCCCTGGCAGCAAATGGAGAGGAAAGCAGAGTGACCACATGCATGAGTTACTGGAGAGTCTGGGACTTCCAACAGAGAGGCTGTGAAGGAGTATTTCTCAAGGATTTGAAGAAGGACTTGGTGAGCCTGGAAGAGGTACTGCTGGAAGGAGTTGTGTGGGGACTCTCATTTGATAACTGGGTGGTAGAAAACATGGGAGCTCCAGGCTGTTCATTTCTACCTTTCACTACTGTCATGATTATCAGGAAAAGGCAGGTCCTAGACTCCTCAGAAATACAAGATCAACTGGGAAATGAAAATTACTAACTGCGGAGAGAGAAAAACTCCTACCCGCATCCAACATCATCCCCCTCAGAAAACCACTTACCCCAGGTAGAGCTGCAAAATTTCACCATTTAAGTAGTACTGCAACATCTGGCAGTGCCATGATACTGTTTTGGGATCAATATTGTGAAAGATTTACAGGATTATCCACAATATTTTTATTGTGCACAGAGCCAACTTCAAATATGGATCAATATATCTGTAGAAAATAAGACAAAACACCTTCCATGTACAACAGAAGACAGGTTCTTTTTAGATGTATTTTTAAAATTATTAGCCAAAAAATGCTGTTACTATGAAGAAGGATGCATAAAATCCCACTTCCATGAGATACGAAGCCTGATTTTGCATTCCTCTTAGATTCAGATCTTCTGTTCCAGTAAGTCAAAACTCCATCAAAATTCCGGTAAGTTTTTCTGCATCAGATACACCTTCAAAATGTCCAGTGTTTTCACATCTGAAATGCAGATTTGCCTGCTTGACTGAATGAATATGGGTTTCTGGGCCAATCTTTCATTGGAATGAATAACTGTGGCTCTGTTTAAAACAACAGTTATACTACTACCTGCCAAAGAAAATCTTGTTCAAGGCATTTCAGAAGTTCAGCTCTCCTCCAGGAAAGGATGATAAACGGATGAAAAAGGATGATAAAGGATAAACATTCCCTTTTCTCCCCCGCCCCCCCGACTTTATCATTTTTCAGCATAATTCACCTAGAAAGGAAAAACAGAACTAAAAGATAAAAAAAGACCCCTCTGTACAACTTCCTGACATTTTAAGGCTCCAAGGCTCTTTACAGTAAATATGCAGAGTGCTCCCAATTTATTACTCGTTCATTGCGTACTATGGATTCGAGAGGATAGTGGGCTTTCAAGCACATAGTAAGTAGGCTAATATAGAGCTCAGGAAGTCAATGTAGAGTTGTGCTATGGGACTTCCAGGTGACTTTGACCAAGACATTCCCCTCTTGAATGTTCCATGTTTCCAGTCTGTAAAATGATGCATCAAGAATCACTTTGAAAACCACTGACAAAAGACCCAGCTATAACATTTACTTATTTCCCAGTCTAAAAAACAAACAAACCCACCCTAACATATTGTCCCCTTCGTTCTACTGCTTTCCTGATACTTGCATGCAAAACACTGAGTTTCCAGTATATAAAAGATGGGCAGTAGATAGGCACAGATTAGATTGAAGAGTTACAAGAAAAATAACTAGCTTTTCTGATTCACCACCTCTGGGTGTCACTCTAAGTTGCAATAATATTACAACTATCTTAAAAGTTCTGTGTGAAATGCTTAGCAGTTTTCTTAATGCCTTCCAGCTGTCTCTTCAAAAATTCACTAGTAGCTTAGGAAGCTTGTTTTGTTTTTAAGATAGGCTTATAATAAAAAATGTTAAACTTAACAATGTTTTCCCTTCTAGCCTAGCTCTTCACTAAGCTCTCAAGTGTGCAATGCTCAGAAGGCAGTAGAATGTCACTGTAGGCTTTAGTCTCTAATTATTTTCATGCCCATCATTTCTGTTTTCTACACTTACTGTGGGAAATACAAAGAGAAAAATTACAAATAAAAATGCGTATTTTTAAGTGCATCAGGCGCCGCTAGATGAACTCTGATTAAGTGGTTGAAAAATACATGCAACACTTTTTGAGGGAATTTTATCCATTGTCTCAGAAAGAAACAAAGGTATGGGGAGTACATGTGTTTATTAAATGTTTACTACATCTGTCTGTAGAGCTTTTCTCTAAACTTACCTCCAAAAGTGAAGTTAAACTGAAACTTTTCTGTTTTGGGGGGGGTTTTTTCTAAAAAGATCCAGGAACCAGGAAATAGTAGTACATGTAGAGAAATGATACTGTAGCATATAATATACATATGTCTATAATGATATAATAAATAATATTGTAATCTAAAAAAAGATCATCAGCTGCTGTACATAGCTGTAGTTTGAAAGATCAATAATATCTACTTGTTTTAATTACAGACACTCTACAAATATATTAAACCAGGAACAGATGTATCTCCACAGCAATGAATTCAGGAGCAACCGAATGTAGCACTGGCTGCATTCTTATAGAGGACCTCTTAGGGGTAAATTTTTTGCTCTGAGTATGAGTAGCTATTAGGTAGTCATATTTAAAAGCAATTTCAGGCTTGCATTTTGTGCACATAGATAGGGTTAACTAATGTTTTTTCTGTCTTTCTGTGTCTTTCTTTCATATTTTCAGACATCAGCCTTTACTCTTCCTTCAAACTGCCTGGATTGCTACCAGCATAACAACAAACAAAAGCAAGCGGACTATTCATTGATCTCTAACTTTTGTCTAATTGTCCTGCCCCCACACACTGTCCATACTTTCCATTGCTGAAGTGAACCTTGTCTAGAGCTGACTAGACATTTTCCCAGCAAAAGTTTCATCAGAAAAACTCCAGTTTGCTGGATCATAAACATTTCACTCTGTATTTCAAGTCTGATAAACTTTCAGTGAATCCAGGGCAGGACATCTGAAAGGTTTTTCAGGTGCATGGTGGCAGTAAAAGAGACCCTTTGCTTTCAAAGCCAAGGTCATTCCATCAACCGGGTGGACCCCGAGGCCTCTGGAACTCTGTGTCCTGGAAGTCTGGAGCAGAACTTCCAGGGCATCACCTCAAATGACCCCAGAAGGAAAACATTTCAAGGTCTATAGCCCAGGAGAAGGAAGCTGTGCAGAGATGCTCTGCTATCTGACTTGACGTCAGTCAGAAAGGCTTGAAAGTCCCAACTTTAACTGGGACTCACCTCCTGGCTGTGCAGAAGGAATGGAGGTGCAGTGCAATTTTAGAAAATAAATGAAATGTCCCAGGAGCATAACCAGCCTATTGTGGGGATAATGAGACAATAACGAACATTAGTTTAAGTTATTTTAATGGTAAGAAGCCTTCCCTTGTGCAAGAAGAGAAGGAAGCTTTTTCCCACTTATAAAAATGACCACAACAAGGCACCAAACTCCTACAGAAAATCTTGATGCTAATGAAATCTCTCTGGAGCTATAAAGTACCTTTTTAGCTCAGCCTGTGCACAGATGCCTCCTTGTAGACAACCCCAAAGCCATAAACCTCATTCTGCTTTGCGGATCCTATGCAGAGCTTCCCTGCTGTCCTTGGTGAAAGAGAGAACGTGCCACGAAGGCATTGTAAAAAGGAAACATTATAACAGAATCTGGGGAGAAAGGAGCAATTTTTCTTTTTTTTTATGATAGAGATGTTTTCTCATTAGGATGAAAAGTGCATGAACCCCCGTCACTCAGCACCTGTTGGATGGTGTGAACCCCTCAGCACTCATGGAAGTGTGTGCTTTCAGTGGTCAGCCAAGAATTCAAAGTATTCATCTCTCCACACCAGTTTTCTTAACGACTTAGTATGCATCAAACTGCACTCTTTATTGAACAAAACATAAGAAAAATACATATAAAAAAATCCCTCTTCTGTTACCAATAAGCTTATGGAAATTGAATAAATTAAATACCATGCCAGGTTAATTTCAGCAGGCATGAAAAAAAGCCTGTTTTTCAAACATATGCTATAGCCCACCTTAGAAGTAAAATGCTTATTTTCACATAATGGTTTCTTCACACTGCATAAGAGATTCCACAGAGATGAAGCACCTAATTTATTGGAGAATTTAGTAAACAACAGTAGCAGTTGAACAGCCATTCATATGAGTAAAACAAAGAGAACACATAGCCAAATTACCCATCTAAACTTTATGATGCATATAGTTCAGAACTGTTATTAGACTAAGGTGAGGCAAGATTCTTAAATTATGTTCTTGGTCTTATTATTAATCCTACAAAATCAGTTTAGAGTTATATATATATACTTCTGTACCAAATGTATTTCTTGACTAAACCGTTTATAATTTGATGAAATTGTCTAAAACATTGGTCGGTCTTAGTATGATTTTTCCATTCCCAATGAAATTCATGCATGGTCAATGGCACAACCTATTTTCAGTGACAAACTTACAGTATTTGGAAATAAACACGAAATTACCCCTTCACAGAAAAACAAAATCAGCCCTAAAAGGGAAAATAACCTTGTAAACGTTATATACTCCACAGCATTCCTAGTGTTTATAGTATAAGAGCTTTCTAACCTATTTCCAGATGTTGTCTCTTACAGAACTAGACCCAAAGCCATTCTAAATAGCATAGAAGACACATCGCAGATAGATTATTTGTTATTTGTTATTATTTAATATTTATAGGGATGAAGTATGTTACAAAGACTCTTTGACTTCACAGTTTTTCTTCAGAGAATGTAGATTCGTAAAAATGAAAAAGACTACCGAGGCAGATGGCAAAAAATGGTTCTGGAGAACCCAGGCAGTCTGTGCAAGAGCTTGACTTGTCAGGCAGGTTTTCACCGGAAATTTGCCCAGTTTCCTGCTGACTTGGCCACCTAGTTTCTTGGCAGCTCTGGAAAGCCACTGACAAGTCTCAATTCCAGGTTACTGCCTCTTCAGTAAGTTGCCTGCTGATTGAAACCCCAGGAGCTCTGGCAACACAAGTGCTGGGATGCCTGGCTCAGTAAGCATGTCTGAAGGTTTGTGGCAGAATTCAATTCAGTAACTATTAAAATAAAAAGTTTGGTTTCTTAATGAAAGTTGGGTTTCTCCCCTATTAAAATAGAATGAAATTGGAATAAATTTGTATTTTACTGTCCTTGCTGAAACACAATTCCTGTTCTTCCTGTACTAGTACTTGAAGTCAACCTTACTTTTTAAATAAAAGTCAAAATTATTTTGGTGAAACTATCCAAGGAAATGATCCTTTATGAGTAGTCCACATCACAGAAGGAAAAGTGACAGAATGAAACACATCCCAGGATAGAGCTTCCTCAAGATCTTCTTTAATGGTGTAGAAATGCAGAAAATCCGTAAATAATTAAATCTGCAGACATTAAATTGCACTGTAGTTCTGTAACGTAAGTGCAGAGAAACTGCATAGAGGTGCCAGAATATGGACAGAAAGAGACAGTGAGATTCAGCTTCACAGATGTGAACTGGTATATTTAAGGGGAAACAACTTGAAATGCAGGCACCAATTGGACATGTGATGCCTAGAGACATTGTTGAAAGACACTTCGGTATGACAGCTCACTTATTTAGACACATATATGAGCTTTCACCAGAAACCCTTTCAAAGATCTGAACAAACAGATGATGTTTATCTAATGTCCCCTTAGACTTTGGCTGCAATGGGAAGTATGGGAATTGAGTGTCAGAGGTACGGCCTTTCGGCATTCCTCCGGCTGCTGTAAGTTTATTTTCAAGCAAGATAACACAGGTGAATATTGCTATGCACGTCCAAATATGGTCCAGGAATTAAATACTGGTCCTGGATGTCACACTCCAGGACTGTTTAGGACTGTGGGGTTTTTTTATTTTTTCTTAAAATAAAAGTGTTGAATTCTTTCAAGACATAGATTCATGATGTTAATGTTCATAATATTTTATAGCTACCAAGAGCAGTACTACTGCACTAACCAAACTTTCTAGGTATGTCTAGCTGTATCTTAAATTAGGGGGACAACATGCTATCACCTGCCAGTGACAAATAACTACAAAATTGGATGTGGAAACTTTAAGTGCAACAGGGTAGACAGCATTTCACAGGGCAAAGAACTCTCCAAAAACTTTATAAATTACCATTTGGAATATTACTTTAAAATACAAGATTGTTTATCTAGGTCATAATTTAGCAAAGAATTTAACCACTTAGCTTTCAAGCCCCAAATTATCATGAACTTGACTAATTATGGCAGGAAAGCCCACCACAATTGTCAGTGCCCTGTTGAGTCAGCGGGAAGGTTGGCTTCACCAGCTGCTGAGCCCGATGAACAGAACCAATTGCTACTGCATTTATAGGAGCAATTCAAAGTAAGTAGTACTTCTGCAGCATTAAAGGTTATTTCTTATACATATTATCTTAAAATAAGGTCATTTCTTATAGCCACAGCTATTTTATTTTATACTGATATTAAGAAAAAAATCATTGCTTTGATATGGTAATGTCATCACCCAAAATACTGTGGTGCCATCTTGTGGCAGTCTTTGATAGCATTAAAATTATATGAATTAGATGCTTCAAAATAGCATTAAAACAGCTGGATTTTGTTGTGATTAGAGTTTTGTGCTCTCTACATAACCATCTAGATATGGCTAGTATACTGTTCTTCTATTTATCTGTGTTTTATGGTTCTATATTTAGAGTTCTCTCTGTTTAAAATTCTTTAAGGAAAATTTCAAAAATATTTCAGCAGAAGCTTAACTTCAGTGTCTCAACACTATTAGAAAAATCAGTGTATGTTTGTGAGAACTCCAACTGTGTTGAGTCTTCTCAGCCTAGAGGTAGTCATGTACACAAATATTAGCAATGTTGGGCCTTCCTAACTATAAATATATGTATGTATGTATGTATGTATGTATGTATGTATATATATTTATGTATGTATATATAAAAATCTTGTAAATAAAACATCTCTGTTGGACTGGAAATGACTATCAATTAGTTCCTCTTAAGTTAAATCAATCTTTTCTAAAAGGATACATAATGAGATTAAAAAAAGAAATTAAACAGGCAAATGGGGGAAATGAACAGTTTTCTCATCCCTTCCTCTAGGAGCTCCATTTTAGAGGCACATTTTAAAGGAAAATACTATCTTTAAAAGGTACAGGATAGAACAGTTCTCCTCCACGTGGTCTTTCAGCAGCTCATTAATGAGCAAATTCAGGCTTTTTTCAAATGTTTGAAATCGTCACTTATTTCCCATTACTTCAACCACTACATCTGCAGGTTACCTTAGTCCTTTTAAACCGAAGCATTTACTGATCTTTTGCACATTTTAAATTTCATCTCTTCTCGAAAGTAGCTAGGTTGTTTTGTCTCTAGAAGTGCTCTTGGAAGTCAATTCCAGAGTCTTACTCCTTTGATACAGAAACTTCTTTTCCAGGTGTTCATAAGCAGCTTATATGTGTTTACTGTTGCATCAGCTTTGTCTTTATAATACAGTTTTTCCTCTTCAGCCTCTTCAGTCTCTGATGTATTTATTGACAAGTCATATCCCATCTTAACCCTTGTCTTTCTAAGCTAAAAGGACAAAGTTTGTCTCCATCATAGACTAGTGCAAGCTAGATTATGCTAGAATCCACTCTCAGCACATATCCTGGAGTTTTGCAAACCAAAACCTAGATGATCAGTACTGTATTGCACAATGTATTTAAGGTGAAATATTGCTAAGGCCCTGGAATACCTGTGTTCATGCATGTGCTTGGTTTTCCATCAGTACCACAACAGTAGCTCATCATCTCCCTGTAAGCCACTATTACTGTCCAGGTGTTCTCCTTCCCTGTTATTCTAGCTCATAAAATTCCCATTTTAAAACACTGAAGTCTGTCTGAAAATAGGTTTTTCTTTATAATATCTTCTAGGGTCACTTAACATATTGGGCTTTGTGGAAGGATGCTCCCAGGTTCCCCCCCTCCCATCTGGTGACAGTTACAAACAGTCTGCATTCCTGTGCTTCACACTCTGAAAGGGAGGATGTCAAGGCTTTGAGATAAGGCCTGTTTGGGCATTGGGAGGGTGTCAACGCTTTGAAATAAGACCTGCTTGGGCCTTAGTACACACACAAAAAAGCAAGGCACGAGACATTAAGCAATGCACTTTGGGAAGGAGGGCCAAGCACACTCATCTCAACAGATCATGTATAGATACACTATATATATATATGGGACAAAAAAGAGTGAGTCAAAGCAAGTAAAGGCATTGGTTTGAGTGTTCTTAATATATTCTATGATATATTTGCACATGTATGCCGAAGCTCTCTTGACTGAATGATAACCAGGCAGCACACAATTAAAACAAAACATCACCGGGCTGAAGTCAGTCTTCCGAAGTTCACATTACGGAGCACCAAGGAAGAGTCCAATTTCCTCCTTCATTTCCTAAAAAGAAAAAGATAAATGGCAAATAGGTGTGCTGAAACCATCACAATGTCTTTTCAGCCCCTCTAGCTTTAGAGGCACCCGTATGTGTCCCAAGCAGAGTAAGAGAGAGTGCACGATATGCACAATGTACCCAGGGAGGAACTGCGTAACAGTGATCGGAAGTGTCATGTAAAATATTACCTCTATTAACTGAGTTTTGTCATCGTCTTCTTGATGCCGGTAAATGCACTGGCTGAGCACAACATGTAATTTTTCCAGGTGAAAGATGCTGAACTTCTTCATTATCTCACCAGCAGCACTCAGCAGTTGCTGAAGAAAAAAGGGAGACAATACAAGTGCAAAATAGCATGAGATCTTTTGGACAGGCTCTGGGTATTGCCAGAAACTAAACCAGAACAGCGTAACACAACTCTCATCTTACTTTCTTATACTATTTCTTATATAGCTAAAAAAAATAGGAGTGAAACTTCAAAGAACAGACTAAATATCGCACTGGATTTCTGGGGATCAAATGAGTTAATTGGTCCAACTCCAGAGCAAAAAGCAAGGCTTAGGTTTCAGCTAGCATTGTGTTACTTCTCAGTGTACCCCATGAACGATCCTAACGGCAAAGCAACTTCTTCCAGAACAGCAGCAACGGCCGTGGCCCATTGCACAGTAAGGGAAAGAGGCTGCCACAGCAAAGCCACGATTGCATTTGATTAGATTGTATTGCTGCAGTACAGGGCAGTGTTTGGAAGAGAGGCTACAGATCTCCCGGAAATGCTGCTCACAGCTGGGAACGGAAGCCTCCCCGGATGCTTCTCTTGACCCATGAGCTGAATTTTCACCACGGGTACAGCTACGCTGGCAAAACAGATAGCTCAAGTGTCTGAAGCAGATCAGGAAGCAAAGGTGGATCGGGCAGCTCCAACCTACCCTTAAACAGATGTGAGTTTCATCCTCCTCACTGCATGGAAGTTTCCTCCTCTTCCTTGTTACACTGCCTGATGGTGATGCGTTGCTTCTGCGTTTTCTGCTTGATACAGCTGCACAGAGACATTAGAAGCAGCAAACCAAAACATTACTGACGCAGTCCTTTCTTCAGTTCTAGCACTGTCATCCAACATGGTGTACAAGGAAAAGGATCAAAGGGACTGAAGTACCACTGTGCTGCCTTACTACATATGCACATTGAGAAAGAAGGGGAAGCAAGTTAAGGGGCTCATTTTGCTTCTAGATTTTGAAAGAAGAGGAACTGATTACCTAATGTCATTCACAAAAGGAAGCTTATCTCAACAAGACAGGTTGCTTACTATCTTATTACAGGCGCTAAAGTGACGAGAAACAGAAAAGCAGGTGGCGACAAGCTCACTGGGAAGAGTTAAAGAGGCAGTCTTAAGGGAATACTTGCTGGAGAAGGGAAAATGCTCCTTAAGGACTTGTGCCTCCTGGCTCACAGATTCAGTTCACCTGCTTTACAACCAACTTTGTGTCTGTGCCTTCCAGAGAAGCCACCGTTGTTTGCATTCACTGAACATTGCACAAAACTCGTGGACAAAACCAGCGACAGAATTCCCACTCCTGCCAGCAGGATAAGGAGCTGTCACACCGTACCATGGCCCTTAGTGGAGAGAAAGCCAAGCCCCTTTGTTCCTTCATGTCGTCTCACAGGAAAAACAGAGGGTGGGGAAGAAACAATGGTCTTGCCTTCAGATGCCTATTACTCTTGCTCCCCTGTTTTTTCCACTTGAGTTAGTGGGTCTGATCCTTTGAACTGGAAATCACACGGAGAGGCACTGCTCTCTCCCTGGGCCAGAGAAAAAGGAAGCAAAAGCATCGAGGGAATGAGAAGGAGTGTTTCCTATTGCTCTAAGAACTTGTGGCACATTCTGAAACACGCTATACAGCGTTTTATATTTCAGGAGTTAGCAATTTAGGACTTTATTTCACCAGCATGTTGAATGAATGCCTGTGGATTTACCTCACACCCTGAGGTAAACTGAAAGTGAAACGAATCTCCAAACAGAATGCCTTTGGCATAAAGAGCTCAGCTTCCCCAAAAACGGGTATGCTGTGAGAACAGGGAAGATAGCAATGGCATTAGCTTCTTATCCAGGAAAGGCAGGAAAAAATGCAACTTGCCACTCGAGAGGGGTGTTTGGGAATGTACGGGCCCCGCTGGCAACGTCTCCTCCCCTTGCTCCTCAGGCTGTTTCGTTTGCTGCTCTGCCAGCAGTCGAAGCTCCGGTGGAGATGCTGCAGGCAGTATGCCCAGTGCCTGACAAGCTGCAGTCAGTCAGAAGGTTTTAGACAACAGATGGTACTCAAAGCACACTAACGCATGCAACCCTACTAAAAACTATTGCCAGAAAATCTGTTACCAAAAGAAATGCTGAGTGGCTGCTCCAGTACACTTAGCAAAGCTGTCTTTGTAGAATATCCTCACCTGCTTTCCTTTTTGATGCAGCAGGTTTAGCAGCTTGGTTTAAAAGCAAGTCCTTGAAGAACTTTCTGCCTTCTTCCTCGCCAGGCAACTGGACGTGGAAAACTTCTCCATAAGCATTATAAAATAAATCTCGGACCTCAGGTGGGAGGAGAAAAGACATTGCAGATATAAGGCCACAGGAATCCAGGTTCAACTCCAAAAACATGAGTACCTTTCCAAATTAAGCTGCGTAATGATTTGAGTACGAGAGAAACTACGGGAAGTTAGCTTCCTGGCCTTAAAGGCTAGATTTTCATAGGTTACCATGGCAATGTAAAACATCTTCTTTAAGGGACTCTTCTAGGATGAAAGCTCCATGATGGGACCATATGTTACTGTGCTTAAAGGAGATGGCATTTACCACCTCCAGGGCTGCCTGTTTTGTATTTACTTGCCTTGCTGTCCTTTCGTTTGAACCCTTGTGGCAATTGCAGGGGGAGCAGGCAGCGTTCAGCTCTCCGCTCCAGTGTGACTGCTTTGGGTCAGCTTTTGTTTCTAATTCTAACTATGGTCTCTGAAGATGCATGCTTCCAAGCTTTACAGACTAATCCGCATGAGAGCAGCCTCTTTCAGAGTTTAAGCATCTTCCTTTAGTGCAAACTCTCCGAGGGCTAGAAGGATAAGGATGTCCTCCTGTTACGGTCTGCTGCTTGAATCAATCTCGTTATCTTCCTAGAGATACTTAAAGAGAAAGTGGAATTTAGCATCCAAATTTTTAAAGCTTTGGCCTGCATGGAGAAAGAATTGTCCTTTTTGTTAAGGCATGGGAAGTCTAAATTAAGTGCCATCGTTCACAATGTAACAACCACATCTTGAAACAGCATCCTGTCGCAAGAAATAATTTTAGCAAACATATCTTTTTTACCTTTTACATTGCAAGCATTGCATATGCTTGACTAAGAACATCAATAACCATGTGGAAGTCATTGGGATTATTCTCCGAGAGGGAATTCATACATCTGTCTGAGAAGCCCATAGGGGCGGGGAAGGCTGGGTCAAAGTGAAGCTCTGGACTCTGAAAGCCTTGTAGACAAATGTGTTCAGTAGTGGTTGCTACCTAAGTAAATTTCAAAAGATCCAGGCAGGCTGCCCTGGTAATACCAGCATCCCTCTGCTTCAGGGAGTGCAGTATCCAGGTGCTTACTGGAGAGAGAAGTTCAAATGAGACAGAAAAGAGCCGGAAAAGCAGCAATAGAAATACCTCTTTGGAGAGCTCTGCATGACATACATCTGATGTTGCAAGCAACAAAACTGCAGCGTAGGCTGGAATGTTCTCTAATAACGTTGTAAACGTAGCTTTCAGTATGACTCCGGCAGCCTCCCACCATAGTGGCTATGAGGAATATAAAGGATGCTTGGTGCTGTCCTCTGGGCTTCTCGCATCAACTAGTAAAATGGGAGTTTGGATAAGAATTCTGAACCCTGTAGAATAGGCTGCTAATAAGCAACGACGTATCAGTCAACACAGCCTGCAAAATACCAGTGCCTGAAGAGCAAATGTCAGAGGAAAGCCACAAGACTAAGATGACGTTTCTGCTGGGACTCAATTGTAGATTTCGCTGCACAGACAGAAACACACCTGATTTCACAACTGCTTAGATGTAAGGGAACTCCTCAAGGGCCTCACAGGCTGGTGTCCCGATCCAATATTGGGGGGGGGGGGGGGGGAGTTCGTTACAATCCCAAGGACGAGATTAAGACGCTAAAACCGGTCAAATATCATACAACCTTTTAACTTTATTTTCCACGGAGTGGGGAGAAAAGGTGGGGAAAGGCAAAGGGGAGAAGAGAGACAAAGAGAAAGAGAAAAGGGGGAGAGAGATATCACCACCCGTGGAGCCAGCGGCGTCCCATTGGTCCTCTTCACCCTGGGTGTAAATTTTAGTGATGCGCGTGCAGTAATTACAACTCGAGCAGGGTCTGACCCTAGGTTCCCGCTGAAAAGCTCGGAGCCAAATCAAGGCAAATTAAATAAATAAATAAATTATAATGACACGCGTGCAGTAGTTACAGCTCGAGTTGGGTGCCTCCAAAGAGGGACCCTAAACAAAGAAATCCCTGGGCAATTATAGCTTTTTCAAATTAAGTTTCCCACCCCTCACGCAGTAGTTCAGACCAATAGTAATTTTTGGGTCTGGGGTCTCCTGCTCCCTATTGGGTCTCGTCGTTGTTCCCAGGCAGGCTGCTTTTCTCCCTTATCTTTACTGTTGCGGTTTCTGCTGACAAATGTGTTTTGATTCCTCGGGTTCTGCCCTTCTTTCTCAGGGCCCTGACAAACAGGTGTCAGCAGTGACAGTAGGTGTTATCTTCCAAGGTCTTGATGAAGAGGATATAATCCAAACCCCCCCCTAATTAACACTGTTTCAGCAGTGAGGGGAGGCTTTGTTTCCCAGGGTCCTGGCGCCCAAGCAGGTCTTATTTCAAAGCCTTGACATCCTCCCTCCCGGAGTGTGACGCATAGGAATGCAAACTGCTGGTAACTCCCTTGTCTTTCCAGTCTGCACCAGCTCTGGGGCCCTTTCTCACTGCCTAAGGCTTCAGCAAATTTAGCTAGTCCGGGTCCCAAAGTCTCTGCCCGATCGTGCCCTGGTTCGGCGCAGGCTCGGTGTGTCCCAGGTGGTCGCAGGGAGACCATTTTGGGGGTCGCAGCAGCTCAGTCCTGTTCCCGCCGGGAACAGATGGCTGGTTCGGGGTTATGGTTTGCTTGCACCTTATGTACCAAGAAATGTTTAAGGCAAAAGTTCACTCGTCTGTCCACCACAGCTGGTCCATGTGGCAGCGCATCCACCATATGTACAGAGCGGCAAGCATCCTTTCCAGGGCTGAATATCTTTGGGCACCTGATCAGGTGACCAGCATTCAGGCAGCTGCAGTCCCAGGATGCATTGTAGTAGCAGCAGATCTGGGCACTCATTAGACACTGTGGCTAGATGACCACACATGCCAGTGTCACATAACCCAAAAGGAAATGTTGCCTTCATGTGACTGATGAGCACACAGCCATGTAACCTGTCTATCCTCCCTTGCACAGCTCTCAAGTGCTTCTACTAAGGGTTAACGTGAAAATACAGTGATGCCAACCAACAGAATCAACTCCCTGCCTAAGAGTTAGAAGGAATAAAACAGGACTGAGTCTGTGCATTGCATTCTAGTTTTAACTCCAGCTAAACGAAACTAACTCTAACTCGGTATCTCTAGATAAGCAAAAGACACAGGTGTGCAAATAGGAAGTGTACTGGGAGTTTGCTTGCCTTTACAGGGCAGGGAGGAAGGGCAGGAAAGGACGCCCCGAGTGTCCACAGCCCAGCACTGCTGCTGCCAACGGCTGCTCACAGCCCGGGACTGCAGCCACAGCACGAGGCGAACCCCGCTTATCGGCTTTGCCAGGAGGATGCGGAAGAGTTCTTCGGGCAAGGAGCGGCACCATAAAGGCTGCATGTTCCCACAATGCAATGCAATGCAGAGAGCGGCAGGTCCTCACTGGCCTCAGACAGACGCAAACGAGGGAAAGCAGGGCCGGGAGCTGGGGCTTTAAACCCCTCGCAGAGGGGGTTTTTTTTTTTTTGGTCACGTTGACCCCTTAGGAACCCTCTAGTGTGGGTTCCTATGTTACTGCTATGCCTACGGATGTGGGCATCGGCTGTGATATGGGGCTGCAGTCTTGATTCTAAGAACCTGGCCTGATTTTCTACCTGTGTACATCTTGTCTTATACATCATGGTACCCTTTCTAACTGTTTCTTTCTCTCTTTCTAGCATGTTGTTCTTACGTATCTCCTTTCCTAACTTTCCCACTACTGCTCACAAGCAGCTTCCTAACAACTAGCAAAGGCTTGCTTTTCCCTTTCCTTTCCTCTATTTTTTACCACTCTTCTCTTTTTCAAATCCATCCCAGATATCGCTGGGGTCAGGACAGTGTTGTCCTACCCACAAAAAAATCCCAGATAGGATTTTTCCATCCCTCTTTTTCAAATTTATCGGCTAGTATTTCCCAGCCTTTGTTACTCTTCACATTGCTTTATACCCTCCTTAAAGGTAGTGGCCCCGTCTGCAGGCAGTCTTATCACTACCCTTCCCACTCAGTGCGAGTCGCCTCTGTCAGGCTCTTCGTCACCAGAAATCTGGGTCTTGCCAAAATGCTAGCAGTACAGTACAGCCGGGAAGGACTACGTGGGCCCATTGCTCTCTTTGCAATTCCTCTGTTAGTTGTTCAGGTTTTACACTCTGCGTTGGGCTGAGCCATGTATACACTTCCCTCAGGCTGGTCTGGCTCATCTCGGGGAGACATCCACATTCTTCTGGTCAGCTCAGGAAGAAACGTTTACACCAGTTGATCCACTCAGCAGATACATCTGCTTATCTAACACAAAGGTCATCCTCTGGTGCCCTATGTGTTGAGATAAAGTCGGTTCTCCGTGCAACAGCTGTGATGAATGAGTCGCATCCTACATGATTCCTGAGCTTCATGGGCACGTAACCCTTGCCCATCTCCTCTGAGCCTTCTTCCATTGCAGGGCTTCTTGGTCGGGCACACGCTGACAGAGCAGGGGCCTTGCTGGGTGCTTGCCAGGTAAACCAGCGTTAGGCTGGCAACAGGACCTAGAGCTTCTCTGCTCCTGCTGCCCCAGCAATCTCAGCATGCCTCCCTGAAGGGGAGGCTGAGCAAGAGGGTGAAGCGAGTTTCCCAGGGGCATGCTGGCCCCCAGGGCTAGAAAGCCCGGGGAAGAATGTCAGCCAGCCTTCTGCTGGAGAGACACTTAGGCCCAGGAGGGAAGCTGGGGCTCTGTGTCGCACCTCAGGGGTTGTTGCAAAGGCTCGCGCTGCAGCCAGTGACCTGGCACCTGCCCAGAGGGACACCAGCCCAGGGCTCTTTTAGGCTGTTGCTCTGATCCACACAAGCCCCAGCCACGGCAGAGGCAGACTTCTCTGCGGGACGCTCTGCCCTGCACGTGAGATTCCCTTTCCAGCTGCTGCAGGGAGGAGGTGGCATCTGTCCTGATGGCTTTGGAGCCCTCCCATGTTCCCTCAGCAAAACCCTGCTGCTGCTGACACAGAACTCACTGATGGGCATCTCCACACTTCTCAAAGCCAGAACAATGCCCTGGCACTGCTGCACCACTTCCCGGGGATCACTAATGATGGCCGTGGAGCTGTAAAAGCTCTGTGTCCCTACAAGATTGCATGGCTGCTGCTCTAGCTGACCCCAAAGCTGCTCCCAAGAGCAGCAGAGAGGAGCCCACCTCCAGAGGCTGGAGGCTGGCTACAGGGCCGACAGCAAACGGAGAAAGGGGCAAAGGGAGGGCTGAAGATCCCTTCTGTGAAACTGTCAGAGCAACAGCTGCAGGGGCAGTCAGCAACCTGCTGAGAGCAGAGCATTTCCCCATCTTTCCGGTGTTTACCACCACTGGCACACCTGCGTCTGGGCATCAAGTCAGGTGCCAAAAAGAAGCAAAGGAGCCCTTGGGAGGAGTCTGCTGCAGGTGACTTCTCCGGCAGGAAGGGAAACCCAGCGGCTGTAACAACACATCACCCCCAGAGCCGGGCTGCTTCCCTACGTCGCGTCAGTCTCCAGAGAACACAGTCCTACACAAGAGGGGGCCGCTGGGGAGGGCAGGCCTTCGTACCACAGCTGTATCCTCACCAAGCCCCAGAAGAGAACAGGTAGCTTTTCTAAAACGGAACACGGAACAACCCTTTTCCCCAGACCACTGCCTAGCAATAGCCATGCGATCACAGAACAAACACCGGTCTTCACGTTGGACTCCTCTTCTGGCTCCACCTTTCCGAGTCCTGGACAGCCTACCCTGGGGAATTACTGCACACGCGTCATGACAGACTGGGCTCTGGGGAGGAGACCTGTGCTGCTCAGATTAGTTTCCAGATTTCTGTTTGACCCAGGCTCGCTATGGCTGAACTCTTCCTGTACTTCCCGGGAGACAGGGCTCAGTCGCATGGCAGACGGCAGCAGCAGAAACGGGCGGACCAGGGTGGAAAGCAGACCTCCCTCCCCATGGAGTAAGCCAGCAAATAGGGTATTACGCCTTGTGCCTCACAAGCCTTACGTGTACTCTCAAGGTCTGTGGAAGCAAGCAGCAGCTGAAAGTCTGCAGCCCATGAGATGACCGCGTGTACAAAGGGGAGGCTTATTGATACCGTTACCATCTCCCCATGGCATCTCACAAAGGGAGCCTTTCAACAGCCGCAACCGTGCAGGTACTTTCGACTGATCCGTGGTGACTGATGCAGCTATCTTGTAACACTCTGCGCCACTAGCCCCTCGAAGATGCACAAATCAGTTTGGGTTACTGCTGAAAAGAAAATGCAACGTTGCACTTCTGCTGCTAATGCTATCACCAAATGCTGGGGGATGCCTTCCCCCTGTGACCTTTACACGGAACGCTACATCATTGTCCTTGAATTTTCTCAGGCCCACGAAAGCTACAGATGTCGTGTCAGGACGACTCCCTGTGTAGCACCGAACAAGATAATGGAAAGAGCTCCTGGAAAACTCCTTCTCTCTGTAACACCAGCACTCCCTCAGGGGAATGCTTCCTCTAGAGCACCTGGAGTTCTTGGGGGACTGGTTTCTGTGCACAGGCATTTCCCGGGGGAAATTCTGTGCAACTTGAATGCTCTGTGAGGGGAGGCAAATGGAGAACTCCTAAGGGAACCAGGGGAACAGATGGGTCCTCAGAGAATCCAAGGATAAACAGAAAGGTCCTGACAAGACCCAGGCAAAGCTAGAGCTTTCTGAAGAGCACCACAGGGGAAACAAAGGCTTTGCAAGGGCACCAGCTGGCACCCGGTGGGACTGGAGAACAGTGAAGGCCTCAGGAAGAGTGCTGGGAGCACTAGAAGGGTCCACTCTTGTGACTCCAGCAAAGACTGGCCCAGCTGATGCCCTGCAACATGAGACGAACTCAGCTTATCGGCTTTGCCAGGAGAGGATGGGGAAGAGCTCTTTGGGCAAGGAGTGGCACCATAAAAGCTGCATGTTCCCACAATGCAATGCAATGAAGAGAGTGGCAGGTCCTCGCTGGCCTCAGACACAGGCAAGCGAGGAGGCCTGGGAGCCAGGGCCTTAAGGCCCTCGTAGAGGGGGTGTCCCAAAAATCAGCATCCTTCCTGCTCCCCGAGCTGAGGAGGGCAACCACCTTGTCACCAGTCAGGCCTTGCCTTACCTTATGGTCATTATCCCATCCTGGGGTACAGAAATGAGAGAACACAAAAACCATCTGGCGGGGCTATCTACATACGCCTTAGAGCAAACTGCTTACAAGCCAGCTATGGCACAAGCTTTCCTCTGCAGTGGTAAACGGGGAACTCGAAGACCCGAAAGCCTACTCCAACTCTGGAGTCTAATGTAAAGGCAAGAGCTGTCAAAGAAAAGGAGAACACCGTGTTTACGCTACTGGGGCTCAGTCAGGCTCAAACAGGCTACGGAGAAGTCACACAAGCACTTCATTTGGCACGTGTAAGGATGCAGTGCCTGCAGCAGAGGGTCAATGGAGACGTCCTGCCGCTCGCTCGCTCCCTTGCTCGCTGGCTTGCTCGCTCACACAGGGGGAGCTTCTGGGAATGAGCCAGGCTTTCCGGCACTCTCGGGGGCCCCAGTGGGCAGAGCACTGTGGGATGGGAAGTGCTGCTCTTGCTCTGCTCAGAGAGAGCTGTCTTGCGCAGAAGGGTGCCACCTCTTTCACAGTCTCCGGAGCCGGTAGCACAGTGCTCGAAGGGTGAACCCTGATGGTGCCTTCTCCCCTGGAGCTCTCAGGATCAGGATGCTCTGAACTGCCAGGGAGCGGATGGAGGGGCTGGTGTCCCTCGCCATGCGTTGAAGGGCTGACATAGAAAGGAAGAGAGAAGAGATGAACCTCCTGTGTCTGCGGAGACCCCAGGCATGCCCTCTGGCCAGGGTCAAGCCCAACCAGCCCTTCCCCTTGCCAGCAGGCAGAAGGGAGGACTAATGGGTCAGCTGGAGAAAGAGGCAGTTCAGAAACGCCCCAAATGCCCCGGAAATACTCGCCCTCTCCCAGTGCAGGGCAGCAGATCGGAGCTCACTACCCAGCCTCTGCCCTCCTCCGTGCCACAGCGAACACCATGCTGCCGCCACTCACCCTTGCAGATGTCCTGCAGCTTCTCCTCGCCCTGCTCTCTCAGGTGCCTTCCAAGGAGCCCTAGGTGCACACAGCCCGTCGCAACCCCCGCTCTGGGCACGCAGCCCCCGGGCACCCGGGCCCTGCATGAGGCAGGTGGGGCTCCGGCAGCCCCGGGGCCGGTTCTTGCTGCCAGCGCAGCAGCCGGGGCTGGGGCCAAGAGAGGGACCCCAGCAGGGGCTGTGGCTTACCCAGGAACCTCACGGCCACCTCCCGCAAGGCCTCCTGTGGGCTCTCCAAGTAGGGCAGGCTCTGCCGCAGGTATTCATCTGCTCTGCTCCTGTTCCTCACCAGCTGCACAGAGCACAAGGGCCAGGGCTTGGTACCAGGAGCTGTGTGGCACCGAGGTTTGGAGGGAGCAGAGGGCAGAGCGCTTCCCAGGCAGGCTGGGGTGCCACCCTGCTAGCAAGGCCCAGCTGGGCCAGGGGCTCTTTCCTCATCCTGAGAGCAGTGAGGGGACAGGGCGCTGGAGAAGAGAGCGCCGGGGCAGTGTGCTGGAAGAAGGGGAGTGCACGTGCAGCTCCAGAGCCTGCAGCAATGGGTTGAGGGGGAGAGGGGGGCGGGCCTTCTGCGGGCCAGGTCTTGGGGGCCTTGGGGCTGTCCTTACCAGGCACTCGCCAATCCACCACATCTGTCCTGTGTCGAGCAGGTGCCTGAGCTGCTTCCACTTCAGGAGCTTAGCAGCGCTGAGGAGAGCTTCCCGAGAGGCCTGCAGAGCAGCAGAGACTGGGAGATGCCTCTGCAGCCCAGGCAGGAGAGCCTGCATCACCCGCACCTTGGCGAGGCTCCGAGCCTTTCCCAGCCTGTTATGGGAAGCTGCATCTGGGGAGCGGGTTGGGCTTTGACGCCCTGGGCAGAGACGTGGGGCAACCACCATCTCAGGGCGGCAGAACAGAGCTCGCCAAGGCCCTGGCCTAGGATGCCTGCAAGGACAGCTGGGAAGCCCCTAGGGACGCCAATGCTGGGGCCTTGCTGGGCAAATCTGGCCAACAGAAAAACCAGTCCTGGCCCCACACAACCAACCCATGTGGCCACAAACCTGCGCCATGCTTGGCAGCTCCTCATGCGCATGGAAGAGCAGTGGGAGCAGGCTGCTGTGCACGTGCTTCCTCATCTGCTCTTTCTGGGTGCCCACCACAATCGTCATGACGTGCCCAAAGAGCTGGACGGAGAGCTCTCGCACGCGGGCAGCCTCCTGCGGGGAAGGAAGACGGGAGGACCTCAGCAACTGCCGCTCCAAGCCCATGGTGAGCAAGCGGGTCAGCGTGGCTGCTGCGCACATGACTGCTTCTGCCTCTGCCTCTGCCTCTGCCTCTGCCTCTGCCTCTGCCTCTGCCTCGAGGAGCTGTGAGCCAGCTCTGCCACCAGCACAAAATGGCCCCAGCCCCAAGACGTTTCTCTAACATGTTGGCAGCCAGGGGGAGCAAAGCCGTGGAGGTGTCTGCACCTGGAAGGGCTGCTCTGGCCCTGGCCGCACTCCCACCGGTCGCCTCCTGGCTGACTCGCAGAGGAGCTCCCCTGGCAGATGTGTGGAGGAGGAGATGGGGGCTGGCTCACGGCATCAGCTCCTGGGTGCATCCCGCCTGTTCCAGGTCCCCAAAATGGGCTGCCCCGGTGGGAGGCCCCCATCCCTGGGCCACGTGCCTGTGCCCCACATCCTTATGCCAACAGAGCTCCTGCCTTTCCCACCAGCCTTACATCATCAAAGAGTGGCCGGAGCTCCTCAGCAAGCTGCAGGCCAAAGGTGCTGGCCCTCTTCCTGTCCAAGAGCTGGAGCACACGGCTGAGGATGGTGAGGGCCTTGGCGCGGAAGTTGCTGTCAGCATCCCGCAGTTGCTCCAGGAGTGTGGGCAGCAGGCCTTGCAGACTTCTTGCCTACATGAAACACAGAAGGCCCCTTTTGTGAAGCAAGGGATGACTGCTTTGGCACAAATGCTCTGGCTGTAACACTCTGCAGCTAGGGAGTGGCGGGGGAGGTGGCAGCAGCTCCCCGCGCTCTCGATTCCTGACACTGCCTCTCCCTTCACTGCCTTACCCTCCACCTGCAGCCCCAGGCCGCTGGCCTGACTTTGCCCAGCTGCCCCCCTGCTTACTGTTTGCCATCTCTCAGACAGCGTGACGAGGCCTGTGATCACCATCTCGCGCATGGCCAAGCTCTGGTTCCGCAGATGTAATTGCAGGAAGCCCAGGACATTCTCGTCAATCTCCTGCTTGAAGTCCGTGCAGTTCAGCAGCTGAAACACACCGAGCTGCAGAGTGAGTGACCGGCAGAGCCAGCAGCACTCCCTGCGTCCTCTGAACCATCTGCGGCCTCTCAGCCTCGGGCCTTGGCAAAGCGGTTGAATGTAGAGAGCTGGCCCAAAGGCTGCATGGCCTGCAAGTGGTTATGAGCATTACGCCAGCAGAAATGGCCTCTTGGCGGGCATGAGCCCAGGCTGGCGTGACTGAGGGGAGTCCAGCTCCCGCAGGAGAGGAGCCTAGCTCCACCGACCGGCAGCCTGCCTCTTGGCCCATGGCGCAGGGAGCCCAGTGTTTCCAGGCACTGCCCAGAGGCACCGCTTGCCACCAGGCCTACCTCAATGAAGACAGCCATGGCGGCGACCTCCCGGTGTTTGTCTCTGCAGCTGAGTACGGCAGCCACGTGGTCAAACATCCGGGCACACTCATCAGCCGCGTTCATCCACAGCTCCCTGGCCGGGCAGAGGAGAAGGTGCTGTGGGCACGGAGCTGGGCAGGCAAACCTCTTTGGGCCTGCGCCGCCGGCTCGAGCCATCCTCCCGCAGGCCAGGCCCCGTGGGGCAAGGCTGCGTCTGTGCTCAGCACCAGCAGCCGGTGGCACTGGCTCAAGCAGCGGCGGCCTTTCCCCACCACACCTGGCAATGAGAAACCTGGCGTCTCACCCAGCCGGGCTTATTTTGGGCAGAGACCAGCAAAGAAGCACCCTTGCTACACCAAAGGTGTGGCCTTCCGGCACTCTGTCTCCAGGGCAGAAATGCTGGGGCAGACGAGGATGAAGGCAGCTCTCACCTAGTCAGCAAAGTGACTCCTGTGTGGTAAGTCTCCCCGCTCAGAAGCATGTCCCAGCCCCCCTGCCTCTCCATGGAGTCAGCCAGATGGGCATAGTCAGCGCGGCAGAGCAGAGCTTGCATGGCCTGCACTGCGCTCCTGCATGTAGAGCAAAAGTGGGTCGCACAGGGAGGCCGAGCCCGGGCTCTGCGCCCATGGGAGAGACCGGGGGAGAGGGATGGAGCACCTGGTGGGGCTCACTGGAGGACACTCGTCCTCCTGGCCGCACATCTGGCTGTAGCCTTGGAGGTCCTGCAGCGTGTACTCCATGCTGAAGAAGATCTGGAAGAGCACCGCTAGGCAGAGCTGAGGGAAGATTAACTGCACAGGCACTTTGCTGGAGGGCAGCAGGAGAATCTCGTTCAGGGCCCTGATTGCCTGCAGAAAACACCCAGAGAAGGGTCTCGCTGCAGAGAGGTCACCTAAGCCAAGGCAAGGCAAGGCAAGCCGTGCCAAGGCAAGCCAAGGCTCCTGTTTGTAACGCCAGCAAATGAGCCTTCCTGGGCTGGAGGCAAGGTCCCCCTGTGCAGCCCTGGGCAGGGCTGAGTGAGGCCTCGCCTGGAAACTCACAGTCAGCGGAAGGATGTAGCTGTCCTTTGGCATGAAGCTGTCCCGCCTGAGCAGTGGCTGGTCCCACAGGCAAGAGAGCAGCACCTTCAGCACCTCCTCTGCAGGGCAGTGCTTGGAGACCAGCGTCCTCCACATGGCCCCGGCAACACTGCAGACCCAGAGCACCCTGTCAGGGGGCCTGCCTCGGCCTGCAATAGCCCCAGAGCTCCGGCGCTGTCCTGCAGGCTGGCAGGCCCCATACCTGTCACACAGCAGGGAGGTGTTCAGCAGGCCCTCGACCACCTGATCAGGGTCCAAGCAGGCCATCTGGAAAAGCGTCCTCTTCAAGATGGCCTGGAGCGACACCTCACTGATGCCCATCAGCTTCTTGTGGATGCTGCTCACCACCTGTGGCACCTGGAGGGGGCACGGGTGAGAGCGGGGCCGCCACGGGAGGGTAGCAGTTGCCCCAGGGGCCGCTGAGACCTGCTTCCTTCCCATTGCTCTTGGCTGGCCTCAAAGGCTGTTGGGTGCCTGAGAGCCCTGGCCTGCGCTCAGGGGCCTCAGAGCCCAGGGGCTGCGAGCACGGGGCAGTGCGGCTGCAAGCTGCTTACCCTGTCCAGCTCAGAGTCGGGGTCTCTCAAGACCGCCTCCATCATGTGGGCAACCACCTGAGTGTCTGAGACCCTTGGGTCTGTCATGCCCTCGATGGTTGTCAGGAGGAAGTGCGTCCTCTCGGAGGGGAAGAGAAAGCGCCCGAATACCTGTGGGAGGAAAGACCCGTGGCACCGAGCGTGCGCCCTGAGCAGCTGAGAGCAGAGCTTGGGAGAGAGAGTGCCGGAGCGGTGCTGGCACAGTGCCTGCAGGAGAGCTGGGCGCAGGGGCTGTGCTAGGACGGGCTGACTGCAGCCTGGGGGTAGTGGGCAGCGAGCTGCCGGGGTGCAGGTGCACAGCTGGGGTCAGGGTCACGGTGTGCTGGCGCTACAGGGAAGCAGAGCTCGCAGGTAGCCAGGACAGCTGGAGCTGCTGCTCTGCCACTGGGACAAAGCCTTTGGCTACGCCAGGCTCAGGGAGAGTGAGACATCCCTGCGCCCGAGGCCTGGGAGGCTGCCACGCCAGCCCCACTGATTATGGATCCCTTTGTTCCTCGAGGCTTCCTGCCAGCCCTGTGGCCAAGAATGCCAGCGAGGGAGGGGCTTCTCACCGTGCTCTCCTCAGTGGCGTTGCCGGGCCAGAAGGTGTTTGGGCGTCCCCCCTGCCACTTCATCTCTGGAGGCGCGGGACTGTCATCTGCCATCGTGCTCCCTGTGCAGCAGGGGAAACAGAGCAGTCAGGAGGAACGATGGCGAGTTGGAGATGGCAGACGTCCGAGAGAAGCTCTGTGGCTTGCAGAGAGGAGCTGTCGCTAGCGTGTGGGGAGCAGAGCGTCTCCTAGGCATTTCCAGGTGGCAAAGGGGAAACTGCCTAGTAGGATGCAGAAAGGCAGAAGAGTTTGGTCTGGCTTTCTGCTCGGAAGCACGACAGCAGCCCTGGGAGGCTGCTGCCACAGGCTCTGCAGTCTGCTGGTTATCAGGAGAGTTCCTGAAGCACTGCTTCAAGGGCCGTAACAGCCCTGGATCACGTCAGTGAGGCGCCTGCCGATTTTGTTTCTCGCATGGCCGAGGCAGCGTGGCACCTTGCCTGGCCTTGCCTGGGCTGTGGTGTGTGGAAGGCGCCAGCCCGCCCCAGCTTCTCTTACTCTCTCGCAGCAGAATGACCCGGTAGAAATCGTGAAGCGCCTCTGCCGCCCCATGGCTGATCGCCTGGTCCTCCTCGGCGCAGCACAGCGTGAGGCGCCCCATCAGCTGCCCCAGGAAATCCAAAGGCCTCTTTTGGAAGAGCAAAGCGCTGGCACTGCTTCCTCCACAGCTGGGCGAGTCCTGGGGGAGGCAGGAAGGACTGGTAGCAAGGCTAAGCTGCGGCAGCGGGGACCAAAGCCCTGGGCCCCACACAAGAGCGGGCCCAGGCCTGAGTGCCGCATGAGCCAAAGCTTTGGAAGCATCTGCCCAGCCCTGCTCCCAACAGTGACGAGTGGGGTGCAGAGCTGTGTGTCCCAGCCTGCCCGCCCCTGCCCGCTGCCAGTTCTGTTGCCCGGCCAAGGGCAACCTCCTCCCGCTCTGGGCAGCCCCGGAGCCAGCATGTGGCAGCCCTGACAAGGCGAGGAGCATGCTGCCTCCCTGCCTTGCCTTGCAAGGCTTTTGACTGCCATGCCTGTGAGCCCGTGCCACTGGGGTGCCAAAACAAGGAGTCAGAGCTCGGGTCTCCACGCAGCCCGCGGCTCCTCCCCACGCACGCTCATGCTTCCACACGGCTGACGGAGCGCTTCCTTCTGCTCCCGCTGGCCTCTTCTGGCTCCACCTTTCCGAGTCCTGGACAGCCTACCCTGGGGCCGGGACTCGCTGTGTCCATGGGAGTGGACAAGTTCAGGGAGCTCATTGCGGCTTGGGAGCATTCGGGAGCCACCAGCAACCTCCTCCTGTGCCTGGACGACAGAGACCTCAGCAAGCCCACGCTGGTGCTGGAGGAGGACGGGTATCCCAGCACTCCCTTCTTGGCCGGGGACGATGACGATGATGCCTTCAGCGACAGCAGCTGCCAAGCCGAGACCCATGAGCTGTGCGAGCCGCAGACCTTCCAGGAAGGTGAGTGAGCGACTCCGCGGGGCTGGCAGCCAGGAGCCGGGAGCCGGGAGCCGGCCCTGCTCCGCCCCAGCTCCCATCGCCCCCGCAGGCTGCTGTCGGAGGTCCCGAGGTGGCGGTGCCCAGATGCCTGGGCCTGCAGCGGGCTCCGTGGTGACTGATGCAGCTATCTTGTAACACTCCACACCACTAGCCCCTCCTCGGGAGGGCTTTGGGGGTTTCGGAGGGGTATTTTTCAAGAAGAAAAATCCGACTTTCGTAATCCAGAAAGCTTCAGGGTCATTGTTAACCTCAGAAATGACATCCCTCTCCCCCAAGCCCCTGCCCAAAGGCAGGCCCTGAAGCCAAGGGAGAAGGACAGGTAAAGCACAGCATTCAGCTATGGGGACTGAAAGTGAATCCTCAGGGAATCCCGAGAAGATGCAGAAAAATCTCATCTCCTGACAAAACACGACAGATTGCCTTTGTGATGGGCCTCTCTTTGGAGGAACTCAGCTTGCTGCCACACATGCGGCTCTGCATTGAGCCACCCCATTGCTCTTAGCTCAAAGCATGACCTTTGCTTCTCGGGGCGTGGGAAGAGAGCTTCCTGGTTCTCTTTGCTAGCTCAAAGACTGTTACTGGCCAAGGCAAAACCCCAATCGCTGATCCCAGAGGAGGCTCAAGGCAGAAGGAGCTCAGTGCGGCAAGACACCTGCTTCACCTGCCTCGAGGCCACAACCAGGGGCAGCCATAAGTAGAGACAGCTAGGCAAAACCAAGTGCTTTTCTTTCACTTTGGTGTATAGCATGCAGAGCATGGAGAGCATTAACAGATTGCTGCTGTGAAAGACAGCTTCTGCTTTGCTGCTGGGAGACCATCTATTGCGCCCACAGTATGAGCAGGTATGTTAGTCAACTTTCTGCTGTTACTCTGACTGGCACAAAACTCTGCAGGAAGATGCACAAATCAGTTTGGGTTACTGCTGAAAAGAAAATGCAACGTTGCACTTCTGCTGCTAATGCTATCACCAAATGCTGGGGGATGCCTTCCCCCTGTGACCTTTACACGGAACGCTACATCATTGTCCTTGAATTTTCTCAGGCCCACGAAAGCTACAGATGTCGTGTCAGGACGACTCCCTGTGTAGCACCGAACAAGATAATGGAAAGAGCTCCTGGAAAACTCCTTCTCTCTGTAACACCAGCACTCCCTCAGGGGAATGCTTCCTCTAGAGCACCTGGAGTTCTTGGGGGACTGGTTTCTGTGCACAGGCATTTCCCGGGGGAAATTCTGTGCAACTTGAATGCTCTGTGAGGGGAGGCAAATGGAGAACTCCTAAGGGAACCAGGGGAACAGATGGGTCCTCAGAGAATCCAAGGATAAACAGAAAGGTCCTGACAAGACCCAGGCAAAGCTAGAGCTTTCTGAAGAGCACCACAGGGGAAACAAAGGCTTTGCAAGGGCACCAGCTGGCACCCGGTGGGACTGGAGAACAGTGAAGGCCTCAGGAAGAGTGCTGGGAGCACTAGAAGGGTCCACTCTTGTGACTCCAGCAAAGACTGGCCCAGCTGATGCCTCGCAACACGAGATGAACCCAACGTGATTGTCAGTACCGCTCTCTATAACATGCTCACCATCACGACGCTGGGCGTCCCCAGTCGCTGGGAAGGAATACATGGGTTGAAGCCAGCTCAAGCCCGTTGCTCTCTTTGCAATTTCTCTGTTTAGTTGTTCGGGTTTACGCTCTGTGTTGGGCTGAGCCATGTATACACTTCCCTCAGGCTGGTCTGGCTCATCTTGGGGAAACATCCACATTCTTCTGGTCAGCTCAGGAAGAAACATTTACACCTGGCCCCATTAATGGCTATGGCTGCTTATCTAAAACAAAGGTCCCCCTGGGACCGCTTTGTGTTGCGATGAAGTCAGTTCTCTGTGCAATAGCAAGGATCCACAAGCCCCATCCTACACTTGCACCTGAGCTTCATGGGGCACCTTGCCCTCTGAGCCTTCTCCCCTTTTAGGAGAGGAATTTTACCCTTTTTGCTTTCTAGGCATTTCCCCCTTTTCGCTTTTTGGGAAATAGCTTCACTTTCTGGGAGATTTCCCTCCCTGCTTTCTAGCAGAAATTTCCCCTATTGTTTTCCAGGAAATGTCAGCCTTACTTCTGAAGAAATTTCACTTTTACCTTCCAGGAAATTTTCCCTTGTAGTTTAGGAAATTCCCCCCCCCCTCCTTACTTTCTACAAATATTCCTCCTCGGTTTTCTAGCCTTTCTCCCTTTCAGTTTCTAGGAAATTCCCTCACTATTTCCTAAGAAGTCCCTCATTGCTTTCCTGGCTATTTCCCCCTTTTGCCTTCTAGGAATCGTCCCTTTTTGCTTGTGAGGACATTCCCCACTTACTCCCAGGCTATTTCGCAGAGCCCTTCAAAACCACAGAAGGGTAAAAGCACGGCTAATGGCCAAGAGGGCTTCTCCTTGCTTAATCTGGAGTCCATGTACTTTCCCTCTCCCTCACCCAAGCCACTCTCTCAGCTCCGCAGGGTGCGTGCTCGGTGCCAGGGGTCTTTCCTCCCACAGGTATTTGGGAGTGGGGGTGCGGTCACCTCTTGCCCCTGTGCCATAAATAGTACATTGATAACTGATGCGCATACAGGCCCACGGCAAGTAAACATTTTTTAGCGTAAAGTATTGCTATTAATTATGTACTAATTTATGTGTTTTGGATGGTTGAACACGGGTTATTCGTGGCATCATGTACCAAGCCTTTATATACAATATGATTACAAGTAAGAGACACAATAATATTAGAGCTAGTAAAATCACAACTGGATGAAGCATGAGATTCAAAATTCCCGTTGCTGTCAGTGACCATCCCGTAAGAGTTTCCCACCAGCAATGTGCTCCATCTTTTTCACCCTTTCCAGAAAATGATGTCTCTCTTCCGTATCATGATGAACGGTGATTAGGGTTCTTTGTCCATTGTTTTGGATGTGTTTCAACAGTTGACACAGATCATCGTGTGGTAGTAGTTTTTTCACCAGTGTAAGATTCATTCCAATGGGGGTGGGCAATAAGTCGTGACTCAATGTATAATTAGATTGTAGCACTCGATGAGTCGTAAAGGAGCTGAATAATTAAAGTCGCATCCCATAATTTCAGTAAAATTACAGACACAAATATTTGAGTGATTGCTTGTATCTACAGTAATGTTATTTACAAATATAAAATCACAGAGGGGTCTCATACAAACACATCCTTTTCCAAGACAGACAAGTACAGTTTCAGGGGCTTCATCGGGATGTATTTCAAAATGACAAACATTTTGTTCAGTGTCAAGACAAATGTCTTGGGCTTTGGTGGGATAACTTTCACAAATAAATCCTTGTTGTTCCTGTACAACACCTATGTTAATGTCAACAGTTTGCCTTCTGTTTCCATTTTGTTGGGCCCACACTCTATGCTCTAATGGACAGAGCCTAGTTCCATTGTGATTTAATCCCGGTGCAATGACTGGGTATATGGTGTATACCAAAGCACTGTGTATCGTTAGGACAAAAACTGTGACCTTATTGCTGATAGGGTCATAGGTGAAATTGACTAAATACCACCAAGACTGGAATTCCTTTTCAAATTTAGCTGCATTATCCCAAATTCCCTTTTGAATTTCAGTGGGTAAGGTGCCCTCTTCACCTTCTCTTAGAATTGCTGCTACCAGAGATTGCATCCACAGTTGAGCTTGGATACAGCTAAGCACTAGAGAAGCATTCTCTTGGGCCACACCAAGTGCATTCACAATTAATTGGTGGTCTTTCTCGTTGTTGGCCTGCATATTTGATTGCATACGATCCAATCTCAGAAATTTGTGGAGATAGGTTTTTCCCACCCTTTTTGGCAGTAGAAGTATTTATGCTGGGGTGGGTGCGTGGGGGGAGTGGGAGGAGGGCAACAGGTCTTCTCTTCTTGTTGGGTGCTGCAAAACAAAAAGGTAGAATAGACCTGTCTCGGTGGGGTTGTCCAGACAGGTTACCCCTTTAAAAAGAAAGAAAAAGCCATCGTGCACTAATTCCATGTTTTGCACCACTGAATCAGAGAGTGCAGGGGCTGTGCGAAGTGCCTGCACTGTGGCCTCCCTATTTCTACGGGGGTTGGGGCCGATGTTTGAGCTGAAGCACCACACACCGCCATCCGGCAGGCGCCACGTTTGTCTGTTTAAAACATCGAAACCTGAAGTGTTTTCATTGTTTACAGAGAGGTCAGGCTGGGGTGGGGGGGGCAAGAGCACATCAGGTTGTGGGCAGGGGGAGCACACTGCCACAGAGGGAAGCAGAGGGCAAAGAAAGGTGGGCCCTGGGCCACGCAGAGGGGATGTGCCCTGCCCCTCCCCGGGACAGTGGGTGACAGCACGGCCCTTTGTGACCTCCCTTTGTGACACCCCCACAGTGCTGCCAGGCACCGGCGCGGCCTCGCTACCGCAGTGTCCGGGAGGACCGTGCCGGGACAGGGCAGGAGCGCGCTGGGCTGGCCGAGGAGCCCCCTGAGCGCTGCCACGCCTTTCCCTGCATCTCCCCCAGGCAGCCCTGCGGTGCCGAGGCGTTTCCCCGAGGCCTTTGAGGAGAGCTGGGGCCAGCCCCCTGCCCCCCCTCGCACCTCTCCTCGGCTCTGCAGCATGGCGCAGCCACCCCCCAGCAGCAACCCCATCCCCTGGGCGGCGGAGGATGACAAGTTCAGGGAGCTCATTGCGGCTTGGGAGCATTCGGGAGCCACCAGCAACCTCCTCCTGTGCCTGGACGACAGAGACCTCAGCAAGCCCACGCTGGTGCTGGAGGAGGACGGGTATCCCAGCACTCCCTTCTTGGCCGGGGACGATGACGATGGTGCCTTCAGCGACAGCAGCTGCCAAGCCGAGACCCATGAGCTGTGCGAGCCGCAGACCTTCCAGGAAGGTGAGTGAGCGACTCCGCGGGGCTGGCAGCCGGGAGCCGGGAGCCGGGAGCCAGGAGCCGGCCCTGCTCCGCCCCAGCTCCCATCGCCCCCGCAGGCTGCTGTCGGAGGTCCCGAGGTGGCGGTGCCCAGATGCCTGGGCCTGCAGCGGGCTTGGGAGCTGGCGAGCCCCAGGCAGCGAGAGCAGCAGAGGGGACCCAGCTCCTGCGCCGCGGCACAGGCCAGGAGAGGCAGCGCAGCGGGGACCTTCGCTGCCCCTCTGCTGGGGGTGGCTGGGCGAGACGGGGCATCAGTGCCCCGAGCCGGGGCTCGCTGTGTCCACGGGAGCAGGCCTGGTGCTGAGGAGAGGCCACAGCTCCTGCCTCCTGCCAGCACCTACAGCTCTGCCTGCTCACTTTCTTCCCCAGATTCGGATTCTTCTGTCTCCTGCCTGGAGTTGGAGCGAGAGGAGCAGGAAGCCCTGAAGTATCTGCAGGCCTTTCCCACAGGCCCCGAACAGGTGACTAGAGACCTTGTGAGCCCGGCAGTGCCTGCAGCTCCCAGCTGGCTGCCTCCGCGTCCGCTGCCTGCTGCGAGGCTCTGGGAGGGCTGCTGGCTGTGCCCAGCTGCTGCCTCTGGGTGGCCTGCGCCGTCACTGCGTGCCCCTCGAGGCTGCGGTGCTGCCGGCGGTGCCTCTGCCCTCTCACCTGCCCTGTTTGTCTCTCGCGTCCCCGGCTGTCAGGACGAGGCGCAGAAGCTGAGGTTTCTGGCCTCCATCCGCACCCTCTGCAGAGCCAAGGTGATGGGCCGCTACCTGGCTGATTTCTGTGAGCTGGCGGAGAAGATGGAGGTGAGGGGGCAGCCGGAGGGGCTGTGGGAGGGGGCAAAGCCAGCCAGGTGAGCGAGGGACTGGGGCACCCAGACACAGGGAGGGGTGGGCAGGCCCCCGTGGGCACAGCCCTCCTCGGCGGGGGCTGCCGAGCCAGGGTGCCAGCTGTGGGATGGGGGTGCCTGCTGGGGGCTGCCAACTGCTCGCTGGGGGCTGGCAGCTCCCGTGCCCCATGCTGCCTGTGCTCCCCAGGTGCTGCTGGAAGAAGAGTCCCCTGACCGCCTGGACTCCGTGGTGCGGCAGCAAGCCATGCTGGCCATTGCCGCAATGAGGTACCTGCGCCAGCCGCCGGCATAGCCGGGGCCTGCCCACGGCACAGCCCCGACCACCCCATCCGAGCCCCATTGGACGGTGCAGTGTGTCGGGCCTCCGCGCTCGCCCTCAGTGGGGCAGGCGGGAGAGCAGAGGGGTGTCTCTGGGCTTTTCCCCTGAGGGCAGAGGCAGGAGGTGGAGCGGCTTTGGCGCCCCACCTGCCAGCACTGTCCTGGGCCCCCGGGTCTGCGTCATGGCAGAGGGAGGCGGTGCCTCTCTGCAGGGCTTCCCCACCTCCTGTGGCTACCAGCCTGGGCACTGCCACCCCCCCATGGCTGTGTCCGCCTTGCCGGGGCATCTGGGCACTGCTCCCTGCCCCAGCGCTCCACAAGCACCTCTCTCTGCTGCCAGCAAAGAGCGGCCGTTCCTGAAGGACACCCAGGACAACAGGCTGCTCTGCACCTGCATCACCAGCATCTTCGCTCTTCCTCCCCAAGAGCAGATGCAAAGCCTGGATGCTTCACTCTACCCTCAGGTAGGTGCCTGCCATGGGCAGAAGGGGTTTGCACCAGCCTCCTGCAAGCAAGAGGGTCCGGGGAAGGGGTGCCCACCCTCTGCCCCCCTTGCAGACCCTGGATGCTCTGGATGAGATGCTGAAGGTGCTGGTGTTTGAGTCACAGGCCTCCTGTCTGCAGCGGCTGCAGAACATCTTGCAGGTTTGCTGTTTGCAAAGAGTTAGGGGGGCAGTGGCAGGGCTTCTTGCTCCCTGCAAAGGGAAGCCACCCTCTCGAGTCAAGGGGCCAGCCCTGCCTGGGACCAGGCACAGAGAGCGTGCTGTGGGGTGGGGCCCACCTCTGTGCGGGGAGGCAGGCAGGGGCCCCGCCATGCTCTTGGCTGAGCCGGCCGTCTCTCCTGGTGGCAGTCAGAGTCCTTTCCCCCGCCAGCATCACGGCGGGGGGCAGCCTTGCCCTCTGCCCCTCGGCCCCTCGCCCCAGAAAGCCTTCCCTTGCACCAAAGCAGTGGAAGGAGTTTGGCGTGAGGAGGGGACGCAAGGCCCTTTCTGGAAGCGCGCATGGAAGGCAGCAGAGGCGTCAGCCCTGCCGGGCGCTTAGCAGAGCTGTTGCTCCCGGAGCGGCCGTCAGGTCCCAGCGCCGACCAGCAGCTTTGGTCTCCTCAGGTGCTGCTGCCCTTCACAGCATCCCAGAAAGCAGCTGAGCGCCAGAGGGCCGTGGGGAGGATCGCGTGGCTGAGCCGGCTCCTGGGCAGCTCTTCTCTGCTGGAGGTAACCGGGTGGCTCCAGGCCGTGGGCAACCCTACTCTGAGGCAGGCTCAGGCAGGAGGAGAGGGCACCTGGCTTGATGTGCTCTTGGGGACGGGGAGGCCAGCGGGAGCAGAAGGAAGCGCTCCGTCAGCCGTGTGGAAGCATGAGCGTGCGTGGGGAGGAGCCGCGGGCTGCGGGGAGACCCGAGCTCTGACTCCTTGTTTTGGCACCCCAGTGGCACGGGCTCACAGGCATGGCAGTCAAAAGCCTTGCAAGGCAAGGCAGGGAGGCAGCATGCTCCTCGCCTTGTCAGGGCTGCCACATGCTGGCTCCGGGGCTGCCCAGAGCGGGAGGAGGTTGCCCTTGGCCGGGCAACAGAACTGGCAGCGGGCAGGGGCGGGCAGGCTGGGACACACAGCTCTGCACCCCACTCGTCACTGTTGGGAGCAGGGCTGGGCAGATGCTTCCAAAGCTTTGGCTCATGCGGCACTCAGGCCTGGGCCCGCTCTTGTGTGGGGCCCAGGGCTTTGGTCCCCGCTGCCGCAGCTTAGCCTTGCTACCAGTCCTTCCTGCCTCCCCCAGGACTCGCCCAGCTGTGGAGGAAGCAGTGCCAGCGCTTTGCTCTTCCAAAAGAGGCCTTTGGATTTCCTGGGGCAGCTGATGGGGCGCCTCACGCTGTGCTGCGCCGAGGAGGACCAGGCGATCAGCCATGGGGCGGCAGAGGCGCTTCACGATTTCTACCGGGTCATTCTGCTGCGAGAGAGTAAGAGAAGCTGGGGCGGGCTGGCGCCTTCCACACACCACAGCCCAGGCAAGGCCAGGCAAGGTGCCATGCTGCCTCGGCCATGCGAGAAACAAAATCGGCAGGCGCCTCACTGACGTGACCCAGGGCTGTTACGGCCCTTGAAGCAGTGCTTCAGGAACTCTCCTGATAACCAGCAGACTGCAGAGCCTGTGGCAGCAGCCTCCCAGGGCTGCTGTCGTGCTTCCGAGCAGAAAGCCAGACCAAACTCTTCTGCCTTTCTGCATCCTACTAGGCAGTTTCCCCTTTGCCACCTGGAAATGCCTAGGAGACGCTCTGCTCCCCACACGCTAGCGACAGCTCCTCTCTGCAAGCCACAGAGCTTCTCTCGGACGTCTGCCATCTCCAACTCGCCATCGTTCCTCCTGACTGCTCTGTTTCCCCTGCTGCACAGGGAGCACGATGGCAGATGACAGTCCCGCGCCTCCAGAGATGAAGTGGCAGGGGGGACGCCCAAACACCTTCTGGCCCGGCAACGCCACTGAGGAGAGCACGGTGAGAAGCCCCTCCCTCGCTGGCATTCTTGGCCACAGGGCTGGCAGGAAGCCTCGAGGAACAAAGGGATCCATAATCAGTGGGGCTGGCGTGGCAGCCTCCCAGGCCTCGGGCGCAGGGATGTCTCACTCTCCCTGAGCCTGGCGTAGCCAAAGGCTTTGTCCCAGTGGCAGAGCAGCAGCTCCAGCTGTCCTGGCTACCTGCGAGCTCTGCTTCCCTGTAGCGCCAGCACACCGTGACCCTGACCCCAGCTGTGCACCTGCACCCCGGCAGCTCGCTGCCCACTACCCCCAGGCTGCAGTCAGCCCGTCCTAGCACAGCCCCTGCGCCCAGCTCTCCTGCAGGCACTGTGCCAGCACCGCTCCGGCACTCTCTCTCCCAAGCTCTGCTCTCAGCTGCTCAGGGCGCACGCTCGGTGCCACGGGTCTTTCCTCCCACAGGTATTCGGGCGCTTTCTCTTCCCCTCCGAGAGGACGCACTTCCTCCTGACAACCATCGAGGGCATGACAGACCCAAGGGTCTCAGACACTCAGGTGGTTGCCCACATGATGGAGGCGGTCTTGAGAGACCCCGACTCTGAGCTGGACAGGGTAAGCAGCTTGCAGCCGCACTGCCCTGTGCTCGCAGCCCCTGGGCTCTGAGGCCCCTGAGTGCAGGCCAGGGCTCTCAGGCACCCAACAGCCTTTGAGGCCAGCCAAGAGCAATGGGAAGGAAGCAGGTCTCAGCGGCCCCTGGGGCAACTGCTACCCTCCCGTGGCGGCCCCGCTCTCACCCGTGCCCCCTCCAGGTGCCACAGGTGGTGAGCAGCATCCACAAGAAGCTGATGGGCATCAGTGAGGTGTCGCTCCAGGCCATCTTGAAGAGGACGCTTTTCCAGATGGCCTGCTTGGACCCTGATCAGGTGGTCGAGGGCCTGCTGAACACCTCCCTGCTGTGTGACAGGTATGGGGCCTGCCAGCCTGCAGGACAGCGCCGGAGCTCTGGGGCTATTGCAGGCCGAGGCAGGCCCCCTGACAGGGTGCTCTGGGTCTGCAGTGTTGCCGGGGCCATGTGGAGGACGCTGGTCTCCAAGCACTGCCCTGCAGAGGAGGTGCTGAAGGTGCTGCTCTCTTGCCTGTGGGACCAGCCACTGCTCAGGCGGGACAGCTTCATGCCAAAGGACAGCTACATCCTTCCGCTGACTGTGAGTTTCCAGGCGAGGCCTCACTCAGCCCTGCCCAGGGCTGCACAGGGGGACCTTGCCTCCAGCCCAGGAAGGCTCGTTTGCTGGCGTTACAAACAGGAGCCTTGGCTTGCCTTGGCACGGCTTGCCTTGCCTTGCCTTGGCTTAGGTGACCTCTCTGCAGCGAGACCCTTCTCTGGGTGTTTTCTGCAGGCAATCAGGGCCCTGAACGAGATTCTCCTGCTGCCCTCCAGCAAAGTGCCTGTGCAGTTAATCTTCCCCCAGCTCTGCCTAGCGGTGCTCTTCCAGATCTTCTTCAGCATGGAGTACACGCTGCAGGACCTCCAAGGCTACAGCCAGATGTGCGGCCAGGAGGACGAGTGTCCTCCAGTGAGCCCCACCAGGTGCTCCATCCCTCTCCCCCGGTCTCTCCCATGGGCGCAGAGCCCGGGCTCGGCCTCCCTGTGCGACCCACTTTTGCTCTACATGCAGGAGCGCAGTGCAGGCCATGCAAGCTCTGCTCTGCCGTGCTGACTACGCCCATCTGGCTGACTCCATGGAGAGGCAGGGGGGCTGGGACATGCTTCTGAGCAGGGAGACCTACCACACAGGAGTCACTTTGCTGACTAGGTGAGAGCTGCCTTCATCCTCGTCTGCCCCAGCATTTCTGCCCTGGAGACAGAGTGCCGGAAGGCCACACCTTTGGTGTAGCAAGGGTGCTTCTTTGCTGGTCTCTGCCCAAAATAAGCCCGGCTGGGTGAGACGCCAGGTTTCTCATTGCCAGGTGTGGTGGGGAAAGGCCGCCGCTGCTTGAGCCAGTGCCACCGGCTGCTGGTGCTGAGCACAGACGCAGCCTTGCCCCACGGGGCCTGGCCTGCGGGAGGATGGCTCGAGCCGGCGGCGCAGGCCCAAAGAGGTTTGCCTGCCCAGCTCCGTGCCCACAGCACCTTCTCCTCTGCCCGGCCAGGGAGCTGTGGATGAACGCGGCTGATGAGTGTGCCCGGATGTTTGACCACGTGGCTGCCGTACTCAGCTGCAGAGACAAACACCGGGAGGTCGCCGCCATGGCTGTCTTCATTGAGGTAGGCCTGGTGGCAAGCGGTGCCTCTGGGCAGTGCCTGGAAACACTGGGCTCCCTGCGCCATGGGCCAAGAGGCAGGCTGCCGGTCGGTGGAGCTAGGCTCCTCTCCTGCGGGAGCTGGACTCCCCTCAGTCACGCCAGCCTGGGCTCATGCCCGCCAAGAGGCCATTTCTGCTGGCGTAATGCTCATAACCACTTGCAGGCCATGCAGCCTTTGGGCCAGCTCTCTACATTCAACCGCTTTGCCAAGGCCCGAGGCTGAGAGGCCGCAGATGGTTCAGAGGACGCAGGGAGTGCTGCTGGCTCTGCCGGTCACTCACTGCAGCTCGGTGTGTTTCAGCTGCTGAACTGCACGGACTTCAAGCAGGAGATTGACGAGAATGTCCTGGGCTTCCTGCAATTACATCTGCGGAACCAGAGCTTGGCCATGCGCGAGATGGTGATCACAGGCCTCGTCACGCTGTCTGAGAGATGGCAAACAGTAAGCAGGGGGGCAGCTGGGCAAAGTCAGGCCAGCGGCCTGGGGCTGCAGGTGGAGGGTAAGGCAGTGAAGGGAGAGGCAGTGTCAGGAATCGAGAGCGCGGGGAGCTGCTGCCACCTCCCCCGCCACTCCCTAGCTGCAGAGTGTTACAGCCAGAGCATTTGTGCCAAAGCAGTCATCCCTTGCTTCACAAAAGGGGCCTTCTGTGTTTCATGTAGGCAAGAAGTCTGCAAGGCCTGCTGCCCACACTCCTGGAGCAACTGCGGGATGCTGACAGCAACTTCCGCGCCAAGGCCCTCACCATCCTCAGCCGTGTGCTCCAGCTCTTGGACAGGAAGAGGGCCAGCACCTTTGGCCTGCAGCTTGCTGAGGAGCTCCGGCCACTCTTTGATGATGTAAGGCTGGTGGGAAAGGCAGGAGCTCTGTTGGCATAAGGATGTGGGGCACAGGCACATGGCCCAGGGATGGGGGCCTCCCACCGGGGCAGCCCATTTTGGGGACCTGGAACAGGCGGGATGCACCCAGGAGCTGATGCCGTGAGCCAGCCCCCATCTCCTCCTCCACACATCTGCCAGGGGAGCTCCTCTGCGAGTCAGCCAGGAGGCGACCGGTGGGAGTGCGGCCAGGGCCAGAGCAGCCCTTCCAGGTGCAGACACCTCCACGGCTTTGCTCCCCCTGGCTGCCAACATGTTAGAGAAACGTCTTGGGGCTGGGGCCATTTTGTGCTGGTGGCAGAGCTGGCTCACAGCTCCTCGAGGCAGAGGCAGAGGCAGAGGCAGAGGCAGAGGCAGAGGCAGAGGCAGAAGCAGTCATGTGCGCAGCAGCCACGCTGACCCGCTTGCTCACCATGGGCTTGGAGCGGCAGTTGCTGAGGTCCTCCCGTCTTCCTTCCCCGCAGGAGGCTGCCCGCGTGCGAGAGCTCTCCGTCCAGCTCTTTGGGCACGTCATGACGATTGTGGTGGGCACCCAGAAAGAGCAGATGAGGAAGCACGTGCACAGCAGCCTGCTCCCACTGCTCTTCCATGCGCATGAGGAGCTGCCAAGCATGGCGCAGGTTTGTGGCCACATGGGTTGGTTGTGTGGGGCCAGGACTGGTTTTTCTGTTGGCCAGATTTGCCCAGCAAGGCCCCAGCATTGGCGTCCCTAGGGGCTTCCCAGCTGTCCTTGCAGGCATCCTAGGCCAGGGCCTTGGCGAGCTCTGTTCTGCCGCCCTGAGATGGTGGTTGCCCCACGTCTCTGCCCAGGGCGTCAAAGCCCAACCCGCTCCCCAGATGCAGCTTCCCATAACAGGCTGGGAAAGGCTCGGAGCCTCGCCAAGGTGCGGGTGATGCAGGCTCTCCTGCCTGGGCTGCAGAGGCATCTCCCAGTCTCTGCTGCTCTGCAGGCCTCTCGGGAAGCTCTCCTCAGCGCTGCTAAGCTCCTGAAGTGGAAGCAGCTCAGGCACCTGCTCGACACAGGACAGATGTGGCGGATTGGCGAGTGCCTGGTAAGGACAGCCCCAAGGCCCCCAAGACCTGGCCCGCAGAAGGCCCGCCCCCCTCTCCCCCTCAACCCATTGCTGCGGGCTCTGGAGCTGCACGTGCACTCCCCTTCTTCCAGCACACTGCCCCGGCGCTCTCTTCTCCAGCGCCCTGTCCCCTCACTGCTCTCAGGATGAGGAAAGAGCCCCTGGCCCAGCTGGGCCTTGCTAGCAGGGTGGCACCCCAGCCTGCCTGGGAAGCGCTCTGCCCTCTGCTCCCTCCAAACCTCGGTGCCACACAGCTCCTGGTACCAAGCCCTGGCCCTTGTGCTCTGTGCAGCTGGTGAGGAACAGGAGCAGAGCAGATGAATACCTGCGGCAGAGCCTGCCCTACTTGGAGAGCCCACAGGAGGCCTTGCGGGAGGTGGCCGTGAGGTTCCTGGGTAAGCCACAGCCCCTGCTGGGGTCCCTCTCTTGGCCCCAGCCCCGGCTGCTGCGCTGGCAGCAAGAACCGGCCCCGGGGCTGCCGGAGCCCCACCTGCCTCATGCAGGGCCCGGGTGCCCGGGGGCTGCGTGCCCAGAGCGGGGGTTGCGACGGGCTGTGTGCACCTAGGGCTCCTTGGAAGGCACCTGAGAGAGCAGGGCGAGGAGAAGCTGCAGGACATCTGCAAGGGTGAGTGGCGGCAGCATGGTGTTCGCTGTGGCACGGAGGAGGGCAGAGGCTGGGTAGTGAGCTCCGATCTGCTGCCCTGCACTGGGAGAGGGCGAGTATTTCCGGGGCATTTGGGGCGTTTCTGAACTGCCTCTTTCTCCAGCTGACCCATTAGTCCTCCCTTCTGCCTGCTGGCAAGGGGAAGGGCTGGTTGGGCTTGACCCTGGCCAGAGGGCATGCCTGGGGTCTCCGCAGACACAGGAGGTTCATCTCTTCTCTCTTCCTTTCTATGTCAGCCCTTCAACGCATGGCGAGGGACACCAGCCCCTCCATCCGCTCCCTGGCAGTTCAGAGCATCCTGATCCTGAGAGCTCCAGGGGAGAAGGCACCATCAGGGTTCACCCTTCGAGCACTGTGCTACCGGCTCCGGAGACTGTGAAAGAGGTGGCACCCTTCTGCGCAAGACAGCTCTCTCTGAGCAGAGCAAGAGCAGCACTTCCCATCCCACAGTGCTCTGCCCACTGGGGCCCCCGAGAGTGCCGGAAAGCCTGGCTCATTCCCAGAAGCTCCCCGTGTGAGCGAGCAAGCCAGCGAGCAAGGGAGCGAGCGAGCGGCAGGACGTCTCCATTGACCCTCTGCTGCAGGCACTGCATCCTTACACGTGCCAAATGAAGTGCTTGTGTGACTTCTCCGTAGCCTGTTTGAGCCTGACTGAGCCCCAGTAGCGTAAACACGGTGTTCTCCTTTTCTTTGACAGCTCTTGCCTTTACATTAGACTCCAGAGTTGGAGTAGGCTTTCGGGTCTTCGAGTTCCCCGTTTACCACTGCAGAGGAAAGCTTGTGCCATAGCTGGCTTGTAAGCAGTTTGCTCTAAGGCGTATGTAGATAGCCCTGCCAGATGGTTTTTGTGTTCTCTCATTTCTGTACCCCAGGATGGGATAATGACCATAAGGTAAGGCAAGGCCTGACTGGTGACAAGGTGGTTGCCCTCCTCAGCTCGGGGAGCAGGAAGGATGCTGATTTTTGGGACACCCCCTCTACGAGGGCCTTAAGGCCCTGGCTCCCAGGCCTCTTTCTCCTCGCTTGCCTGTGTCTGAGGCCAGCGAGGACCTGCCACTCTCTTCATTGCATTGCATTGTGGGAACATGCAGCTTTTATGGTGCCACTCCTTGCCCAAAGAGCTCTTCCCCATCCTCTCCTGGCAAAGCCGATAAGCTGAGTTCGTCTCGTGTTGCAGGGCATCAGCTGGGCCAGTCTTTGCTGGAGTCACAAGAGTGGACCCTTCTAGTGCTCCCAGCACTCTTCCTGAGGCCTTCACTGTTCTCCAGTCCCACCGGGTGCCAGCTGGTGCCCTTGCAAAGCCTTTGTTTCCCCTGTGGTGCTCTTCAGAAAGCTCTAGCTTTGCCTGGGTCTTGTCAGGACCTTTCTGTTTATCCTTGGATTCTCTGAGGACCCATCTGTTCCCCTGGTTCCCTTAGGAGTTCTCCATTTGCCTCCCCTCACAGAGCATTCAAGTTGCACAGAATTTCCCCCGGGAAATGCCTGTGCACAGAAACCAGTCCCCCAAGAACTCCAGGTGCTCTAGAGGAAGCATTCCCCTGAGGGAGTGCTGGTGTTACAGAGAGAAGGAGTTTTCCAGGAGCTCTTTCCATTATCTTGTTCAGTGCTACACAGGGAGTCGTCCTGACACGACATCTGTAGCTTTCGTGGGCCTGAGAAAATTCAAGGACAATGATGTAGCGTTCCGTGTAAAGGTCACAGGGGGAAGGCATCCCCCAGCATTTGGTGATAGCATTAGCAGCAGAAGTGCAACGTTGCATTTTCTTTTCAGCAGTAACCCAAACTGATTTGTGCATCTTCGAGGGGCTAGTGGCGCAGAGTGTTACAAGATAGCTGCATCAGTCACCACGGATCAGTCGAAAGTACCTGCACGGTTGCGGCTGTTGAAAGGCTCCCTTTGTGAGATGCCATGGGGAGATGGTAACGGTATCAATAAGCCTCCCCTTTGTACACGCGGTCATCTCATGGGCTGCAGACTTTCAGCTGCTGCTTGCTTCCACAGACCTTGAGAGTACACGTAAGGCTTGTGAGGCACAAGGCGTAATACCCTATTTGCTGGCTTACTCCATGGGGAGGGAGGTCTGCTTTCCACCCTGGTCCGCCCGTTTCTGCTGCTGCCGTCTGCCATGCGACTGAGCCCTGTCTCCCGGGAAGTACAGGAAGAGTTCAGCCATAGCGAGCCTGGGTCAAACAGAAATCTGGAAACTAATCTGAGCAGCACAGGTCTCCTCCCCAGAGCCCAGTCTGTCATGACGCGTGTGCAGTAATTCCCCAGGGTAGGCTGTCCAGGACTCGGAAAGGTGGAGCCAGAAGAGGAGTCCAACGTGAAGACCGGTGTTTGTTCTGTGATCGCATGGCTATTGCTAGGCAGTGGTCTGGGGAAAAGGGTTGTTCCGTGTTCCGTTTTAGAAAAGCTACCTGTTCTCTTCTGGGGCTTGGTGAGGATACAGCTGTGGTACGAAGGCCTGCCCTCCCCAGCGGCCCCCTCTTGTGTAGGACTGTGTTCTCTGGAGACTGACGCGACGTAGGGAAGCAGCCCGGCTCTGGGGGTGATGTGTTGTTACAGCCGCTGGGTTTCCCTTCCTGCCGGAGAAGTCACCTGCAGCAGACTCCTCCCAAGGACTCCTTTGCTTCTTTTTGGCACCTGACTTGATGCCCAGACGCAGGTGTGCCAGTGGTGGTAAACACCGGAAAGATGGGGAAATGCTCTGCTCTCAGCAGGTTGCTGACTGCCCCTGCAGCTGTTGATCTGACAGTTTCACAGAAGGGATCTTCAGCCCTCCCTTTGCCCCTCTCTCCGTTTGCTGTCGGCCCTGTAGCCAGCCTCCAGCCTCTGGAGGTGGGCTCCTCTCTGCTGCTCTTGGGAGCAGCTTTGGGGTCAGCTAGAGCAGCAGCCATGCAATCTTGTAGGGACACAGAGGTTTTACAGCTCCACGGCCATCATTAGTGATCCCCGGGAAGTGGTGCAGCAGTGCCAGGGCATTGTTCTGGCTTTGAGAAGCGTGGAGATGCCCATCAGTGAGTTCTGTGCCTTGCAATCCTTTCAAAGTTACTGAAAGCAAAGAATTTAAAGTCACATTTCATCATACTGTGAGTTGAATTTTGCTGACAGAGAATATACAGAGGTAAGCCTTACATCTACAGATACTGGGCCCATAAAAGCAAACACCTGGTCTTTCAAGCAACAAATTACAATTGACTTCCAACACATAAGCCTCTCCTGCTTAGAAGCTAATCAAGTGTACATAAAACGCTCCAAAAAGCCCCTCCCAAAATAGCCAAACCCACCTTTTGAAACCAGGACACTTCTGGAGTAGAGTCTCCTTTTAGCACACAGGACACTAAGCCTTTAACTATGAGAAGGCATCGCATACAGTTTGATTCTACATATATTCCAAGCTTTTATCCATCCTTAAGAAATTACTTTTTACTACTACTACGAAAGCTCAGTACTGACAGAAGTTTTCCAAGCACACAAATATACTGATTCCTCAAGTTAATAGTCTCCTGCAAAAAAAGCTGAGCTTGCATGTATAGTGGTAATACAATCTCCGTTACCTTGGACGTCACACCAGTAGAACCATGAAAAAGGCAATATTTAACCAGCACATATAGAACTATTCATACTGGGACTTGACAGATATTGTACAGAACATTGTGTATAATTCTGGTCTCTTTTGAGGAAGAAAAAAAAAAAAAGGAATTGATATTCAAGCAAAAAGCAACAAAGGCAGGCTGTGAAGCTGCTCCAAAAATGAAGTGCCTGTCATTCAAAAGGACACGGGGACAATGTAATGTAAGGGAGTAAAATGAAGACATATGTAACAATCACGTTTCCTCTAACAGAAGGTGCTCTAGGGACAGAGAACCAGTTGAGCTCACAGGAAAGGCTGGCACCAGAACAAACATACATCAAGTTGCCACCAATAAATGTCATCTGGATTTGAGAAGGGTTCAAAGCCCTGACAAGAAAATTCTGGAAGGAGCTCTCAGTCAAGGGAATCTTTCACAGGGGAGCTCAAGGCCATTTACAAAAACCATTCCAGGATACATTTGCCTGTAACAGGTGACTAAACTCCTGCACACAGGAGATTCTTTGGGAGGTGAGGAGATATCAAGGGAAAACAGGCAAACGGGAATCCCAACCTGAGGTTCAGTGAGAAGCACAGGAAACGATACACTGCCTTTCTAGCCTGGAGGCTAACCACACCTCCCAAGCACACATCAGTCCTCAGCGCATGATGAACAGTAAGAGCCAGGAACTGAGGAGGAAAACCATGACAGATGGACAGCTGGTTGTGCCCATGCCATGGAAGGCATCAGGCCATCTTCTAGCACATTTCAACCCCAGGCATCACTTTGAGAAGTTTTAGAGTAGAAAAGCAAGTCCTGAAACAGCTGTTTGGAAACAGAGTGTCCATTCCAAAAAAATCACAAAAAGGGAATGCAGAGAATGCAGCATAAGGTGTACATGCCAACTTGCCCCTCTGACTTCATTCACCCTTTCTGAGGAAGAAGGTATGTCCTCTCTGCCCAGAGGATTCCTCTACTATGGCCATGCCTATCCATCTGTAAGGAGAAAACTCTGAAGAAAAGAAGGAAATATAAACTCGTGTCTCTTAAGCACGCATGCTCTGCTAAGAAGGAAATTCTGCCTTAGCTATCCATTTTTAGTCTAGATCTCTTCTGGCTTGACAGTGGGGCAACAGTCAGCAGGAAAGCCTTGATCCACTCCTCAGCTGAGAGGCAGCCTTCAGGAAAAAAGCAGAAAGAAACGCTGTCCAAAGATAAAGATCCCAACCCTGCTTTTCTTGTGGACAACTTAATCATCGTATTTGTTCCAAAAGGCATTGCAGCAGCATCTGTCACATAACTTAGGGCTTCCTGAAAAAAAGCCACCTTTCCCTTCAAAATAACTGCTTCAGAAGGACAGTCAAGCCTGACCTCCTGTGTCCCAGAATTACATTCTCCATAGAAGAATTTTCCTCTGGTGGCGTTTAGAAGTGTCTGAAAGATTCCCTCCGCAAGGGTGGCATTTCTCCACAGGAAGCCAAAAGGGAACTTCAGACACCAACTTGTAGCAGCAGTAACCTTTCCTTCTCCTAATGTGAAGAAACATGGTTGCAAATTCTCACATACCTTGCTGTACACACCTAGGAATTAGCTCTGGCCACCTCCAAAGAAATGGGTCAGAAGACTCACTACATCAGAGGCTTAGAGCACTTGGGATTGTTCCTGTTGATCTTGCTCGCATTGCTATTTCCACAAGAAGGAGGAGGGCTATCACTTTTACAGTGAGGAAAGCCACAATGTCCTTGAGAACAGAGTCTTGCCCAGTGTACAAAGTGGAGTTTCAGCAAGAGCATGTCAGACTAAAACTCCCTCCGAAAAAGGCAGAAAATAGGTAAGATTCTTCTACTTCTTGACACTTCCTTGGGAACCGGAAGAGCTAGAGGTACTTGGATTACAACAGGATCAAGATCAGGGCAGGACCATGAACACACCAGCACAGTGGCACGAGTGACCAGAGTGACCAAAGGGAGGCTATAGAGACTGATACTTAAGTGCCAGAAACCTCTTCACGCTGCTTTGGTTTTCCAAGTGTATTTAGTTGCAATCAGGTTTATCACCAGACTGGCCTGCACCAGCTAGTGGGGAGACCCTGTAGCCTGGGTAAGTCTTTGCGCATGAGGGTCAGGGCCCTGAGGGCATGGACAGCCCTTAAGGGCCCTGACCACCCACACCCTCTTCCCAGCGGCCCAAGACTTCACTGAAGATCAGCCCTGCACCTTCAGTCCCTGTGGTGTGGGTAGGGGTACTTCTTTGCCTGTTGGGAAAACATGCTCGGCCTCACTGCTACCTGGAGCTGGGGACATGAAGCTGCGGCAGCCTTGCTTCTGTTGGGCTATTGGAGTCGGCATCTCCCGTCTCACATGGGAGCTCCCACCGCTGCTGTCACTGCTGGCCCCTCTGTAGCATTGGCCTTGTTCAAAAGCGCGTCTAGGGGAGGTACCTTCCCAGCTGCTCAACTCCACCTACAAATGCAAAAGAAAGATGGTTTCCTGCCTCTTCCCACCTGCAGCAACCAGCCTTTTCCTTGCATTGGATTTCCCTGCAGGAAAAGGCAAGAGCTGTTCAACCCCATGGGCTATCCCACAGGCATTTCTATGGCCACTGCAGCATGCATAGCTCTCTCTGGATCACCTCCCCTTTCAGCTAGGAAGCTCATAATTAAAAGTCAGACCCTGGACTGCGGAATCGAGGGTCTCTGGGTGCTGTAGGGGCCCTCCCCCAGGCACCCTCCCCCAAGGTAAGCACTGCCCCAGGGCCAACACTCCACAGCCCAGGGACTGGCTGAGGCCCACAGGGGACAAACGACATTCCCCAGACCTGCCTGCCAGCAGTGCGCTGGAGCTGGGAGAGAACCCAGGTCTTCGGGCTCCCAGTCAGCCCCTCCCTTCCTCTACCCCACACACCCCTGCCCTTCCCCTTCCCACCCAAACCTCAAGGAGGAGGGCAGGCTTTGTGCACCAGCCCCCACAGCACCCCCACACACAGCCCTGCTGCCCCAGGGCTGTGGGCACAGCAGGCGCAGCTCTGGGCTGGGCACTGTGCTCTCTGGGCAATGGGGGAGTGCATGCGCTGCTCTCTTTGGGCACGTGTGTGCAGCAGGGCTGTGTGCAGCAAAGATGGTGCAGATAGGTCTCTTCTCCCCATTCTCACTCACAGCTATTAAGGGGCATCCTTAGCCACAGCATCCTGCCTACTTCTGCAACACACCCATTTAACACTAAATTCTCTTGCTCCAAACCAACTGCAGCAGGTGTCTTGGCGGCTAAGCCACTTGCACCGCTCAACCACAGCCACGTGTCAGCAGACAAACAACTCAAAAGGTGCAAAGCAACAAGACAAGGGAAGAGAAGAAAGAGGAAAAAAGAAGAATTAGGAATTTTAAAGGTGTCCACACATGAAATTATTCTCAGGCTGTCTCATCTACTGGCATTACTCAGTGCAATGTGCCATGGATGTTAGAGGCATTATGATGGTCAGACCTAGACACCCAGCAGAGCAAAATACAAGTTATCCTTGGACTTACCCTGAGATCTGCACTGTGGCAAGCTTCTGTCCCTTCTGCAGCACCTTTCCTGAGGCAGGCTGAGAGGATGCAAAAAGAAAGAGTGCCCATGGCCTCTACCACAACGAGCTGGATTTTCAGGAACAAGGTGCTCTGAAAGACAAGAAATCAACTGGCCCGCTCCATCTGGGAAAAAACATTTTCACACCCAATGGACAAGTTGTGTCAATCTCCTGGCAAACATCAACAAGCTGTACAGTCCATTACAGCATGCCTTTACCTGAAACGCCGGGCCTACTCTTCAGTTTGCCTGTACTGACAGCAGATCTGCCCCTCTCCAGCAACTCGCTCCACAGCACGAGAAAGTGCCCAGTGTGCTCTGGAGAGCACCAGCAAGAGAAGGACCAGAGTAACATTTTGCCCCTCGTCTCCTGGGGCATGTTGTAATGGCACTGTCATTTCCGAGGCCTGACAAGCCTTCCTTGACATAACTTGAGGGAAAAGCCCCCGGAAAGGTTACACAGTACCTGCTGACATTCTGCTACCATGAAGATCCGGCTCTTGCCAAGAAGCACATCCGTACTTCAGAGATGCCGACACGCCAGGCTCCCAAACATCCCCGTGCGACTCCGCAATGACCGACCAAGCATGTTGCAGGTTGCCTACACGCAGCAGAGAGAGCACAGGCGGCTTCACCGACTAGCATCAGCCTCAGCCCCCAGCAGCAAAACACAAAGCATCCTTCCCTTACAGAGAGCAGCAAACCTAGGGAAGCCTCACCCCCTGTCACTGGATTGCAGAATCACAGAATGGTTGACGTTGGAAGGAACCTCTGCAGACCACCTAGTCCAACCCCCCTGCTCAAACAGGGGCACCGAGAGCACGTTGCCCAGGACCACGTCCAGACGGCTTTTGAATATCTCCAAGGAAGGAGACTCCACAAACCTCTCTGCACAACCTGTTCCAGTGCTCTCTTACCCTCACACTAAAGGAGCTTTCCCTCATGCTCAGTCGGAACTCCCTATGTTTCACTTTGTGCCCGTTGCCAGCTTCTGCTGGCAAGAAGGTTCAGAAATCCAGACAGACAGCACAGCTCTGACCTGCAGAGGCCTCGGGAGCTGCCAGCCCTCCTCCTACACACCACACAAAAACAGAGCTATAAAACCCCAGCCCCTGCCCCACACACTTCACAGCTACACCACTTCCCCACTCCTTGCACTGGGCCAAGACATCTGCAGCTGTTGAGGAGCTTCACTCACCTCGGCGAGTCTCTGCTCTCCTTCACCTCGCTTGTCTCTGGACGCACAAGCTGCCCACTTGCACAGAAAAAAACCCACAGTCACTTCCCTTCTGCTGTTGTGGAATTTCCTAAGGAGTGGAAAACAGAGGGAGAATTTTCCTCTCTCTTGGTTTCCTGGCCCTCTTGCCCTCTCAGCTGGTACATTAAGAACAGGACGAGATGCCTTTGGGCTTTCTCTAATGGCTTAGCCTCATTAGTATGGGTTCAGGCCTCATGAGGAGGTGTTCCAGGCATTCCTTTCCCAAGCCAAGTAGTGCTCACGTGCATGTGACTCCCGGCTGGGAAGAAACCCCTCTGAAGAAGACAGCCCCAGATGCCCTTGTGCCTTCCTTTCTTCTGGCAGCAAGTGGCTGCTTAAAACAAAGCAAAAAAACAAACAACCCCCCCCCGCCCCACACACACACAAACACACTCACTTATCTCCCTATCTCAGGCCAACAGAAAGAAGCAAAGGACACTGCCTGGCTGGGCAATAAAGTGTCACAGGATATTCACTGCAGGGCACGTAAAGCATCTGGGGCAGAAAAGCCCCAAATCTTACCTTTACATGCACAGTGACAGCCTGTCACCTCATGGTTATTGGTCAAGAAGACCCAACCACTCAAACAGACATGGCCATGAAAGCACATGCTCCTGTCAGGTTAGCTAGAGATTTGTGCTATGCCAGCTAATACACACAGAAATGTTTGCTAACACTGAAGAGCTGCACTAATTTGGAAGCTCCTGAAGTGGGGACAAGGGCAGCCAGCAGGAGTTACAAAGCTCCTGGAAGAACGCAATGCCTCCCATGGAGAGCACGCTTCCTCTTACAGTCAGGCTGCAACTAGGAAGCACTTCCTTCACATTCTTCCCTCTCTTCAAAAGCCTAGCTTTACCAATTGCTCTCTAAAGTCCACACATTTGTGCCAGAGGCTACCATTTATTTGACAGCAAAGCTTTGGCTCTGAGTAGACTGGGAAGGTGGCAGAACCCAGGCATCCAAGACCCCACACAGAGGGCACAAAGCACGACGAGATCAAGAACTCATGTCCCAGTACCTCCGACTTGCAGCAAGGCAATCCCAGAGATTGCTGGTCTGCATCGAGCAGAAAAGCAACAACATCTAATCCTGTGTTAAACAGAGAGAACCTGAGAAATCCTCTTGGGGGATCAAAGCAGAAAAGCATTGGCTGAGCAGTTACTTACAGCAAAGCTTCATAAAGCTTGCCGCCTTTTGCTCCCCTTGCATCAAAGGATTTCCTGGTCTTCTCTCGGACCCGTTCTTAAGACAGAGTTGTTAAATGCGACACAGCACAACCTTGGGCTGCAATCCAAACAAAATCAAATTGGACTATCCTTACTTGCTGGTGCTCCTCACAAGCAAGCGCTCAAGAAACGCCGGTTTGACTCACCACCAGTGCTCAGCGCATTCTCAAGAGAGTGGGCACTAAGATGCCGTCCTCTTGGGAGACATACACTCCTCTGCTCCATCTTCTTATTGCTCCGTAGCCCCCAGAAATTACTTTGCGATAGATGAAAGTACCCAAAGCATGAACCGCTGGCTAGCCTTCCTTCTTTCTTTACACCACAAATTTCACGTAGCAATTGGTGATCTGTATAATGAAATGCAAGCTCGAGATGAAAAATACAACACTGCTTTACCAAAGGAAAAGTACACCAACACTTGACTAATGCCAGGAAGTAGCACCAGACAAGAAGGACAGGCGCTTTCAGAAATACTGCGCCCTTCAAGGCTGAAAACCACAACCTGAACACAGATACTTCGGAGAGCTGCAGTGGGAGGAGTGTCCCGATCCAATATCGGGGGGGTTTCGTTATGATCCCAAGGACGAGATTAAGACGCTAAAACCAGTCAAATATCGTACAACCTTTTAACTTTATTTTCCACGGAGTGGGGAGAAAAGGTGGGGAAAGGCAAAGGGGAGAAGAGAGAGAAAGAGAGAGAGAGAGAGAAAAAGGGGGAGAGAGAAAGAGATATCACCACCCGTGGATCCAGCGGCGTCCTGTTGGTCCTCTTCACCCTGGGGGTAAATTTTAGCAAAGCGCGTGCAGTAATTACAACTCGAGCAGGGTCTGACCCTAGGTTCCCGCTGAGAAGTTCGGAGCCAAATCAAGGCAAATTAAATAAATAAATTGTAATGACATGCATACAGTAGTTACAGCTCGAGTTGGGTGCCTCCGAAGAGGGACCCCGAGCAAAGAAATCCCTGGGCAATTATACTTTCCAATCTAAGCTCTCCACCCCTCACGCAGTAGTTTGGACCAATAGTAATATTTAGGTCTGGGGTCTCCTGCTCCTTATTGGGTCCCTAGGTAGGTTGTTTACTGTTGTGGTTTCTGCTGACAGATGTGTTTTCATTCTTCGGGTCCTGCCCTTATCTCTCAAGGCCCTGACAAATTATTACTTCCCCAGCAGTGATAGAAGGTGTTATTTCCCAAGATCCAGACAAAGGGAATATAATCTGGACCCCAAGATAGCCCAGACCCCCCCCCCCCCCAATCAGCATTGTTTCAGCAGCGAGAGGAGGCCCTGCTCCCCAGGGTCCCGGTGCCCAAGCAGGCCTCACTTCAAAGCCTTGACATCCTTCCTCCCAGAGTGTGAAGCATGGGAATGCAAACTGCTGGTAACTCCCTTGTCTTTCCCGCCTGCATCAGCTCTGGGGCCCTTTCTCACTGAACTAGGGAGTGCGGCCTAAGGCTTCAGCAAATTTAGCTACTCATGCTAAGCAAGTTTTATAAAAGTTGTGCTAGTCCCAAAGTCTCTGCCCGATCATGCCCTGGTTCGGCGCAGGCTCGGTGTGTCCCAGGTGGTCGCAGGGAGACCATTTTGGGGGTCGCAGCAGCTCAGTCCTGTTCCCGCCGGGAACAGATGGCTGGTTCGGGGTTATGGTTTGCTTGCACCTTACGTACCAAGAAATGTTTAAGGCAAAAGTTCACTCATCTGTCCGCCACAAGGGGTCAGCAAAGAATTTGGAAAAGGAAACTCACATACACCATCCAGGGGTATTCTTCAAGATGTACTGAAGGAGAACACCACTGTGCTGCAGCAAGGTTTACCTCAGCCTTCAGCCAGCCAAGCTCCTTCAGCCTGTGGATGCGCTCACAGGTGACACTGAGGTTGGAAGCACTGCTCCTCATCTCCTCTGGCTTGCCTTCCTCACAGGCAGCAAGGACCCCTCTCACCAGGGCCTGAAAAACACAGTCACAGGGGAAAGGGCTCAGGAACACAAAGTCCGGAGCACACTAACCTGTGTGCAGCAGTCAGCTGAAACAAGGCCTCTTAAAGCCTGTCAAGCTACAGCTTGGAAACAGCACGAGTGTTTCAGAGCACTGCATCACTGGCTTCCACAGTTTGCTGCCCAGGTAGCAACAGCAGCCTGGTTTTGGGTTTTGGGATTTTTTTTTCTTTCAGAGTCCTAACTGGGGAGGGCAGGGTTGTTTCAATCTGTTTTCACAGCAGTGCTCACAGGTGCAAGAGAGGAAGCTGACAGAAAACAGGAGCACTAGCAAACACAAGCAAATGGCTGAGGAACAAACACAAGAACAGCAAGAGCCTCCTCTCCCACATCAGGCTGCAGCCCTCCCAACACTCACCTCCAAGCCAACCACAGCAGGCATTCTCCACACCAAGGCACCCAACAACACAGGAGCCTGGGAGCTCTTGAAGGTGGTGAGCTTCAAAGGCAACTGTGCTGACAACACAGGGGGGAATGGATGTCACTACGCAGCAGTTGAGGCAATCACAACTCCCTGTCGAGCAGCTGACTCGTTGCAATACGGAAGCTGGCATCCAAGTCTGCTTAAGGAAGGCAAAGAAAACATGGGCCTGTTAGCATGAAAGACTCTCATCTGCAATAGCCCCTCCTTCTTGCTTGAGGCTGGGTTCACAGAATTCAGAAAACACCCTTTTCCCTCAGACCACCAGCATTACGCTGCAGGCTTCAATAAACCCTTCTTTTGCTCGTCCTTTCCAAAACGGATTGGAGCAAGCAAGGACAGACAGCTTGACTAGCAGGCAAGGACAAAAGTCTTGCTCACACACAAAAGGGCAAGAAAGATATTTTGTACACACAACACATCAACCAGCAAATTCCGCCCTTCCCAAACTCCCAAGTGCCTGTGGAGGGATGGCCACTTTCAAACTGGGCACCCATGTGCTACTCAGTCCAAAGCCAAATAGAGGCAAGAGAGCCACAATGTTGGCTGAGTATACACAAGCACTAAGGAGCTCAGCAAAGCCTCCTACACAGCTCTCTCTTCAGCTGAGATTGAGAAGAAGAATTCTCATTTCCACGCTTAAGCCTGGATTTCTCATCTCAGGCCTTATCACAGCTGAAAATCCAAGAGGCGCACCACATTTCTCACGAGACATGCAAGAGGAGACTAAACACGCATTGCAACCTTGTCCTGGAAGTCAGCTGAGCTGGTGCCCTGTGCGCCTTCAAGCGTTACCCCACAGGTAAGAGGCAAAGAATTAAAACGGCAGAGAGCGGAGTGCTCCGACGGGCACAGGCACAGAAAAAATGTCAGCAGGAGACCTCTGTCAAAGCACCATCTGTTGAAGAAGGCTCCCCCTTCCCCTGGGAAAAAAACCTGGCATGACAGAGCGCTCTTTACTCAACAACATACACGGCAGAGGGCAAACATTTATGGTTGAAAACACTCAGTCGGCTTTCCCTAAACAAAGGAGAAATAAACACACAAGCTTACCCCTGCACTGGCCTCTTTCAGGGCTCTGTCCCGAGAGTCTTCTGCTGGTCACAAGCATTTCCTGCTAGTCTGTAAAGCTCAAGAGAAGCAGAGAAACAGGCTCTATCAAAGTCGTCACGTTCAGTTCTGATGAATCCACCTCCTGCTTAAGAACGGCTTTCTGCAGAGCTGAATTTGCCTGGAGCCTCCGTTGCACACATGAACAAGGGAAGACAGCACATCAGCTTCCAGCACTACTCTTCTGGAGCAGCAAGAGTGGGAGAGAAGGAAGAGCTGGGCTCCTCTCTGACTTTCTTCCCTCCACACTTGCCCAGAGACCTTTTCTTGCTCTCGAGCAGCTTCACTACATGGAAAACAGGGAAGCCACCAGCACCTCCTCTCTAAAGCACTTGGTGACCTCCTTGGGAGGAATGCTGCAAGCTAGCTGTTATCCTGCAAGGGAAAAAGGAACATTTGCAACCACACTTGCGTCCAAGGACGGTTAGATCACTCAAGCTGAAGACCAGCACACGGACTTACAAAGGAAAGCCTTCAAGATGTTCACTTCCTCCTTTTCAGAGGCTAGGCAGGAAAGTGACCATCCCCGTTTGGAAAGCAGTTATCATGAAAGCCACACAGACTCTGCAGACCAAGCAAATACACAGACACTGAAGATGCCCCTACACAGGCCCCCTTCTCCTCCCAAACAAGCAGGAGTTGCATTGTCACCAAAGTCCTGACTGTTCACTCCACTCCTGCTCTGGCTTTGTGCCTAAAACATGCCTCATCTCAAGGCCTCATGCATGCTGGCAGCAGCACCATTAGGCTAAAGCCAGAGCAACGCACACGCCAGCTCCTCCAGGACAAAGAGAACCAGGTCTGCTATCCTTGTAGGTTTTTAAGGAACTCCTTGTTAACACCTGAGAAGACCCACACTCTTGGGAATTAAGGAAATCCTTACCCGGCAACCCAAACAACCACTAGGCTTGGCAGGCACCAGACTTCCGAGCTGGGAGGTGCAAATACACCAGCTCAGCCCAACAGCCTTTGAAGCGGAGCCAGCAGCGGCCGGACTGCTGAGGCGCTTGTGCATCCCGGCGCAATTCAGGGGACGCCCACACCGTGACGGGGGAGGGAGGATGAGCACCCTCACTGTCGGTTAGGTAACTCTTTTGCTCATAAGCACGTGAATTAACAAACTATCAAGTTAACCAATCGGTGAACCATCCAATTAAGTAACTACAGAATTAATGATTTAGGCTAGCGTACAGAGGAAGGATTAACCCTTTCTTTGCTTTTTCATTTCTTTACCTAATAAGCTCATAAAAGCAAAGTTTGCTTCACAAGTACGCTGTCCCGTAAATCTGAGAGAGCACAACGTGACACAAAGATCCGCCTTGGCAGCGGGCAGACCTCCAACCGACACTCACGCTTCGCTCACGCTCATTGGGCTTTAAAGGCATTCAAGCCAGGATGGGAAGAAGAGACTCTGTACCTGACCAGATCCTTTCTCTGAGACCACTCTGCACCCCAAGCATCACCACGTTGGAGATCTGCACTGACGGACAAGGGAGTGTTAAGAGAAAAACCACAAGGCATCTTTCCAGGACAATTAGATGTACGGGGCTCTCAGGTTACGGGTGATAATGCAGACAAAGTCCTCACGCTGACGGGCTGAGTAGGAAGCAGCACCTCCCACAAACTGGCCTTCCAAATAGCATGGGAAGTTTGTGAGGACTGAAGCACAGCATCTGCTGGGGGTTTCACTGCGAGACTCCACACTGGACCCAGGGAGTCATTCGGCAGGAACAGACGCTGCTCCTGACTCACAAGCACAGCTTGTCATTTTGGACCACAAAACATGCTCAACCCACATTCCAGGACCTACGCCAAAATGGGTACAAAACTATTAGCTTTGCAGAATCATGTCACAGACGCGTAACAGAAGTACTTGGGAACTGGCATTTACAGAACAAACAGGATGACAAAAAAAATCATGGGGACAACAGTGGACGTGTGCACATGGCATTCTAACAAACTGCTGGAGAGAGAAGAAAACAGTTTGTCAGCAATCCAGCTACTCCTGACCTCTCTGCAGGGCACAATTCAGGACACCTGAAAAAGCAGAAGCTCCAGGAAAGAAACCAACTTGACAGAAACAAGGGAACTGGGCTTGCCCAGAAAAGATGCAGGTCGCTTACTTGCTTTGGAAGCTCTGCCACCAGAAAAACAAACAAACAAAAAACCATACGCACGCCCCAAACAGTCACAAAGGCAGCATTTAAGAGTCCTGTCTAAATTCAGCATGAATTTAAGTACAGGGCACCCAAGGGCGCACAAGGAATTCAGCATCCGCCATTCCTGCAAACAGCCAGACGCTACAACGGTCACCCCGAGGAGAACGGAGCGCAGGCTGCACCTAAGAAAGTCACTGGCACACTAAAGCCTCTCTCGCACACTTTCAACCCACATTTTCCCTTCAACACAAGCCTTACAAAGCCACTGCAGCCAAGAACTTGCCACAAGGGCCTTTCTGCCCTCCTCTTTTTCCTCCTTGCTTTCCAGACAGAGCGTGTTTCATTCGACAGCTTCCGGCAGAAGCAGAAATCAGCATCAACTCACCGGCTCATTCAGGCTTCCTCGACCAAAAGATTTCGGGCTTTAGGCTGAAATGGTCTGTGCTGCCCGTGGGGAGAGGCACCCGGCCAGGACACAGCGCCTGGAGCCCAGCTCACTCCACGGACTCGGGGCCTCTCCTGCCGCCAGCAGAAAGAGCGCATCCTCTCCTCTTCCCTCCGCGCACACACCACCTCCCCTCGGGCCAGCCCCCACGGTACCTCCGCAGGGCCCTGGCCACACGGGCGCTCGCAGAGAGCAAAGGAGGGAGGAAAAGCCACACAATTTCCCTGACAAGCCGTTCGGAGAAGACCCAGCGCCTGCCGGGCTGCACGAAGCCCCCCAAAATAAGGCCTCTGAAGCACGGGAAGAACGGGCAGCTCCTGATTCTCTCCTCCTCGCTCGAGTCTGGCCAGGGTCTTCCACGCCGGGCTCCGCGCTGAGCAAGCAACAGGCAGAAGAGGCTTTGGCAGCCACACACCAGTCTCGGGGAGGCCGCCGGCCCTGCACAGGCCTCTGGCGCCCAGCGCGGCCTTCCGGGCCCCGCAGCTCTCCCTCCCCAGGCCCTCGGGGATCATCTCCGGCAGAGACACGGCAAGGTCTCTCCAGGGCAGCCGCTGCCCCCGCGGCAGCACCTCGGCAGCCCCCCCCACGCCTCGCCCAGGCCCCAGGCCGCGCACGCGCAGCTGCTGCTGCCTCCCCAGCGCCTGCGGCCTCCGCGCACGCGCGCAGCCCCGCCCCTCGCCCGCCCTGCCCGGGGCGCTCTGCCGCGGGGCCCCGCGCTGCGCACGCGCACGCCCACTGCCTCGCCCCGCCCCTGCCCTGCTCGCCTCGCCCCGCCCCTCCCCTCCCCTCCCCTCCCCTCCCCTCCCCTCCCGCCTGTGCAGCCCCGGCAGGCCACGCGCCGCCGGAGCCAATGGGGAGCGCGCAGCAGGGAGGGGCGGGGGGCGGAGCGTCGGGGCGGGAGGTGCCGTTGTGGGGCGGGGGTGCGGCCGGCTTGAGCTGGGCCAAAGCCTTTCTGAGCGCGGAGGGGCTTCGTCAGAGCTGGGGGCGACGGCGCGGAACCGGCCCGTTTCTGCCTTGCTCTGCTTCTGCCGTCGCTGTCTCGGCAGCCTGTGCGTTTCCGGAAGGCAGGTAAGGCCTGGAGCTCCGCGAGCCCGCGAGGTGCCGGTGGGCAGAGGCCTGTGCTCTTGCCGGGCTGGGGACGGAGGGGCAGTTTTTGCCAGGAGAGGGTCCGGCTTTGCGAGGAGGCTGTGAAAGGACAGGAGTGCTGTTGGCAGAAGGCTGAGGTGTCCTGGTGCTGCTGCCGGGCTCTGGAGAGGCTCTTGGAAACGCCCGTGTGAGAGCTGGATCGTTTGCTTTGCCAGAGCCTGTGATTCCTGCTGCGGAGCTTGGCTTTGTGTTGGGAAGCGCAGTCACGGCCCCTGGTTTCTCGCCCCGGTTCTGCTGGTGCCTGCAGAGCGGGGGAAGAGGCTCTGGCGTCGGAGACGCCTTGGCCTGCTGGCTGGCAGGAAGCCCTTGTGGCAAGCCTTTCTTCTGTCCTTCTTTTGTCTCCAGAGCTCTGGTGGAGCCAGCGGAGGGCTTCTGGCTGGAAGTCAGTTAACGTGTCAGCTCTGCAGCCGCCCGCTGTGCGGGTGCTCTTGGGGATGGTGGTGGTGGTGGTGGGTGCTGCCTGTGTCTGCTTGTTTTGGAGCGGGTGGTATGGTGGTGAGCTTGTTGACTTCAGGCAGAGCCCGTGTTTTTCTTGCTGCCCAGATATGGCTAAAGTTTGGGAGAGCGTGTGTGAGTGCTACCGCCAAGCGCTGCTGCTGAAGGAGGTGGGGCTCATTTCCTCATTATCCCTCCGACCTTGATGAGTGCTGGCTCCTGCTTGCATGCTGCCATTGAGCAGCCTTCTTCCTGCCTGCCTGGGAAAGCAGAAGCCAGGCCCCAGCAGGAGCCTGCAGGTGGCAGTTTTGCCCAGAGCAAGCTCTCCCTCACTGGAGAGCAGAAGCAAAGCGCAGCTGGAGAAGCAGAGTGTGGGGTTTGTCCTCTGGGGCCTTCTCTAGCTGCTCGTGGCAGGGTGGAACCACCCGCCAGAGATGGTGGCATGCTGTGGAGAGTTTCTGCCAGGTGTGGTCCCTCCTTGGAGGTTCTGAGGCTCCGGGGGTTTTTCCCTGTTTGTGCGTCAACTCTCAGCTGGTGGGAGGTGAAGGAGTGGGAGAGGGGGAGACTGGAGAGTGCAAGGCTCTCCTGCAAAGCGCCCCATCTTGCCCCTTTGGAGATCACCCTTAGTGTGCCCTGACAAGTCTAGTCTTCATTATTGTGTGTGTGAAAGCCCTGCTTTTGTTCCTTTGTTGCTCTCCTGTTTTCAGACTGTCCAGCTAGCAGGCGTGGGTAACATGTCCGTTCTGGAAAACTACTTGCGTGATGCGGATAAGAAGAGTTTCCATGTTTGGAGACGAGTGTTTCGGGTGGACAAGGTGTTTCTGCTGGAGAAGAATCTCAGCTCTGAGAAGAGCCCGTGGCGTGGTAAGAAGCGAGATTCAAAGCTGGGCTTGCCCCTGTGTCGTAGCGAGGATCTGCTTTGTGATTAGTGAAATACAGCTGCATCTTTGGCAGAACTGCCTCCCACTGCAGAGGCAGGAGCCCAGCATGGGCGCGCGGGGCACAGAACAACGTCCTGCTGTGCTCATGCCAACTCCTCCTGCTGTCTCCTTGTAGTCTGCTCCCACAGCGTCCAGGCAGCTCCCCCAGGACCAAGGAGGCTGGCAAGCAGCACCTACCTCCTCCAGCCAGGTCCACGGCTGCTCTCGCTGTTCCTGAAGGCTGTTGGAGACTGTTGCAGGTACATGCCCTGGGTTGCTGTAATGACTGTGCTGTTGCAAACGGTGCCAGAGCCCCGTTGTGCACATACCGACTCTGCCAAGATCCCTTAAGCGCTCTTCCGTTGACCATTGCTCTTCCTTCCTTCAGATCTTCTTAGTGGGCTGAAGGCCTGCTCTACCTTTCCAGTGTGTCCTTGCCTCCTGTACTTGCAGGAAGCAGCCACGGACACTTCCCTGGGGCACTGTTGGCTCTAGCAGCAGGACCTGCTGCATTCTGAGGCTGTGGCAATGCGCAGGTCTTTTCCAGACCCTTGGTAGTTGAGATCATTGGTCCTCCCAGACCGCTCAGTGGTGTGTGCAGTGAAGGGAGGAGCCTGGTGTAACTTCAGGCCTCCTCACCTTTCCGGAGCCAAACTCTGGCGACAGGCCGGCTGAAGAGAGAGCCCAGGAGTGAGGGTACGACCTGCAGAAAGCCGTCCCCTGGCGGCAGCTGAGACTAATCGTGTGTGCTGTGGTGTTTCTATGGCCCTGCAGGAAAGCGGCGAGCTGTGCGCGCAGTGGGACCGAAGGCAGAGCCTGGGCTCCTTGTACAGAGAGCGGCAGGAACAAGCAGAGGCCGAATGGGCTGCGTGGGAAGCCTGGTGTGCAGGGGAGGCTCCAGAGCCGGCTCAGGTACCGGCCCCATTGGACACCCTTCAGAACAACGGCCATCCTCTCCGTCACGGAGCCGAGGGCGGGAGGTCCTCTGGCCTTGGGGGCAGTGTTGCTGCTCAGTCAGTGGGACACTTTGCAACTGCAGCACGACTAATTACCACCCGTGGTCTTAGGACTCCCACCCAGCTAGTGCTGGATTACAATTGCATCTCCCTTCCCTGCCCAGCACTTAGTGTCTAGGGTGCAATTTGTTCCCTCCTTACTTCACACAGCCCCTCCAAGGCTTTTGCGCATAGACCGGTGGAGAGTCTGCTGGCTTTTCCGAGGCTGTCAGCATGAGCTTGGGACTGCAGCTCAGCCTCACTGCCATGCGTATGCATCCACACGCTCACTGTTGGAAGATACCCCCGCTGCAGTTTCCCCCAGCCCCTCCTTTCTTCCTTGGAGTCCTCATGCCTCATTTGCTGTCTTTCTGCAACCAGCTTCTCACCTCCTCCCTACCTGCCTCTCTTGCTCCACGCAGACTCCTGCCAGACAAACAGCGTACACCTCACTGCTTTTTTTCCTTCTTGGTCCCAACTGTGCTGCAGTCAGCTCAGGATGCAGATGCTGCGGAAAGCTCTCTTCTCACCTGCCTGCAAAAGGCAGGGCCTCTTTTTGTTCTTTGCCTAACAGTTGGCCCCGGAGAAAGACCTCCACCCCAGGGAAGCTTCTTGCAGCATTTGGGAGGATCCAGAGCTGACAGGAGCAGAAGTACAGCTGAGAGCAGAGCACACCTGGTAGGAGCATTTGAGGAAGGAAAGCAATAGTTCCTGCCCCACTAATGGCTGTGTGAATCCTGCTGGGTGTTTTTCCATGAGTGCTGCAGCAGCCAAAGGCCAAGCAGCAGAGGGGTGTCCTCCTGAGGAAAAGTCATGGTGTTATGAAATCCCCCTTGCTGGGCTGCCGGGGGTTGGGGAAACAGCCAGTGGGGCAGTGAGGCCTGAAGCTGTGGGTAAAACCTGAGTCCAGAAGGGTTCGGATCGCTTGGTGTGCCCTGCCAAACCTAGCGAGGAGCTCATTGGGAGTTCCTGCCCTGCAAATGGCAATTCCCTCCTCCCCATTTCCCATGCTGTCAGTGATGTCAGCAGGAAAGCAGAGGGCCAGCTGGGAATGGCAGTGAAGCCCTGCTCCCACCCTGCCCTTGCCCTGGGGGCCTGTGGTGGAGAGGTTCCTGGCTGCCCAGCTCCTGCTGCCGGGTGCTTGCCAGAGGGCCTCTGGGAAAGGGCTCCTCTCTTCCCAGTCTGGTTTGCAGGCAGTCAGTCGCTCCTTCTTGGCAGGACTTTGGCCGTAAAGAGACTTGGGCTCCCCACCCTGCCGCCCAGCCCAGGAGAAAGGAGCACAGGGAGAGGTGGAAAAGCCTCCCCCCACCCCGTGGAAGAGAAGAAAGCAGCAGCCAAGCTGGAGACAGTCCAGCCCCAGTAAGTGTGCGCTGAGCCCAGCCCCAGCCTGGGGCGGTCGAGTGTCCCTGACCCCCACAGGGTGTTATGGCTCCAAATCCCGGAGGCCTGGGGTTGCGTACAACACCCTTGGTGTTCTGGTGACGCGTACAACACCCTTGGTGTTCTGGTGACACGGGAATGGCCTGGGTTACACCTCCCTCCTCCCAGGTGTTATGGAAATTAGGCTTGTCGGCCACCATAACAGGGCCCGACCCTAGGTTCCCGCAGAAAAGTTCAGAGCCAAATCAAAGCAAATTAAAGAATTACGTTTTAATGACACACGTGCAGTAATTACAGCTCGAGCTGGGTGCCTCCGAAGAGGGACCCCGAGCAGAGAAATCCCTGGGCAATTATACTTTCCAATCTAAGCTCTCCACCCCTCACGCGGTAATTCAGACCAATAGTAATATTTAGGTCTGGGGTCTCCTGCTCCTTCTTGGGTCTGATCCCTGTCCCTAGGCAGGCTGTTTATCTTTACTGTTGCGGTTTCTGCTGACAGATGTGTCTTAATTCTTCGGGTCCCGCCCTTGTCTCTCAAGGCCCTGACAGAGAGGTGTTGTTCCAGCAATTAGCACTGCCCCAGCAGTGACAGTAGGTGTTATCTCCCGAGGTCCTGAGGAAGGGGATATAATCCAGACCCCGAGATAGTCCAGACCCTCCAAATTAACACTGTTTCAGCAGTGAGAGGAGGCATTGTTTCCCAGGGTCCTGGCGCCCAACGAGGCCTTATTTCAAAGCCTTGACATCCTGCCTTTTGGAGTGTGAAGCACAGGAATGCAAACTGCTTGCAACTCCCTTATCATTCCAGTCTGAACCAGCTCTCAGGCCCCTTTTCTTACTGAACTAGGTGAAAGTTCATTATTTTATCTAAGCGCGGCCTAAGGCTTCAACAGATTTAGCTACTCATGCAAAGCAAGTTTTATAAAAGTTGTGCTAAGCAGCTATCTCTCGACAGTTTCAGCTCAGTATTCTTTAACAGTCCCCCCTTTGTTTTTATGAAGCATCCCTGCTAATCCTTTAAACGGAGTTCTTGAAGCCTTTCGAGGCGTACTATCACTTTCCATAATCTTATGTATAATATGATCGTAAGTAATAGGCATAACACAGTTAAACTTAACACAACTACTACTGGGTGCGACGTGATTATAAATCCCTGTTGCAGATGGTAACCATCCGAGGAGAGTTTCCCAGCCGTGATGTTCTCCGTCCCTTTTTAGCCTTTCCAAGATGTGGTGTATCTCTTCTGCATCATGATGAACAGTGATTAGAGCTTTCTGTCCACTGTTTTGGATGCGTTCTAGCAGTCGACGCGGGTCATCGTGTTGTAGTCGTTTCTTCACCAGTGTGAGATTCATTCCAATGGGGGTAGGTAGTAAATTTTGAATTAATGTATAATTAGATTGTAACAACTGATAAGATGTAATAGGAGCTGAATAATTAAAATCACATCCCATGATTCTGGTAAAGTTACAAATACAAGTATTTGAATGGTTACTTGTATCTACAACAATGACATCTATGAATATAAGATTACAAAGTGTTCTTACACATACACATCCTTTCTTAACGTATACAAGTACAGTTCAACTTTAACAGCAAAGTAAGAACATAATATGACAGTATATGGCCTGTTCCATTTAGGTTTTAACTTGGATTTTTGTGAAAATACTTTAACTAAAACTTCATCCCCAGGCTGTGTATCAGGCACTTGTATGTCAGGTGGTGATCATTGGATATGTCATCATTGGATGGTCAGGTGGATATCATTGAGCATTTATTTATTTATTTATTTATTTTAAAGATTTTCAAACCTTTTTTGCATACTTGGAACATACTGGGTTAGTCGTTCATCTCCGTCTAACAGGCTGGTCTCAGCTAGAATAATAAGTCCCTAGTATAGCTAAATGTCTCCCGAAGAGAATTTCTGCTGGTGTTAGTCCTATGGGTTGCCGTGGGGCATTTCAAACATCCCATAGAGCTAAGTTTAATGCCTCTGGCCATTTTAGGCTAGCACGTGCGCATATTCTTGCTATTTTTTCTTTTAATGTTCTATTCATTCTTTCTACTTGTCCCGAAGATTGTGGGTGATAAGGGGTACATAGGTTTCTTTTTATTCCTAATGATTTATATAATTGAGTGATTATGCTTGCTGTAAAATGGACACCCTTGTCTGAATCAGTGGCTTCTGGGACTCTATATCTAGGTATGAGTTCTTTCAGTAAGGCTTTTACTACTCCCCCTGCGTCAGTCTTTCTTGTTGGGAAAGCTTCTGCCCAGCCTGATAACTGATCTGCTATCATTAACAAGTGTTTGTGCCCATTGGCGGATGGCATAGCCGCATAATCTATTTGTAGCTTTTGGAAAGGGAAGTAGGCCCATGGTTGTCCCCTTAACTCTAAGCTTGGTTTGCTACTTGAAAACTTCTGGCAGGCCAGGCAGCTATTTGTTATTCTTTTAGCAGCCGCATAAATTCCTGGAGTGGCCCATAGTTTCTGTACCTGGTTAGCTATTGCCTCGGCTCCGCCATGAGCTTTATCGTGAAACCACCTAGCTATAGTAATTAAATATTTTTTTTGGTAGAATTGGTTTTCTTCCAATTGTCCATATTCCATCATCATTTTGTTTTGCTTCCCACTATTCCCATTGTTTTTTGTTTTTTGTTTTTTGGTTTTTTTTCTCCCACTGAGCAGTCCTTTTCATACATGGTTTTGGGGTCTATTAAATTTGGTCACTCACTTTAGTTCATCCTTGGAACTGCCCCCATACACTCTCTCAGAGGTTGTTGGGCTGCAGCCTTCGCAGCGGCGTCAGCTAATGCATTTCCTCTACTAATTTCTGTAGTGTCTTTAGTATGGACTGGGCAGTGTATTACAGCAATTTCTTTGGGGCAGTTGGACTGCTTCCAGCAAATTACGTATTTCTTCTCCATTAGCTATTTTCTTTCCTGATGACGTAAAAAATCCTTGTTCTTTCCATAACATCCCTGTTACATCAAATACTCCAAATGCATATTTAGAATCGGTATAGATATTTACCCGCAGGTTCTTACTGATTTTTGCTGCTTGGGTCAATGCTATTAATTCTGCTCCTTGAGCACTTACAGACGGAGACAAAGGATTAGTCTCAAGTACCTCAAAGATGTTGGTATCAGGATAACCTGAGTGACGCCTTCCGTCCAAATAATAGGATGATCCATCTGTAAATGGAACTAAGTCCGGGTTCTCCAAAGGTTCCTCTTTAAGGTCCTCCCGGGGCTTGCTCGAGCTGACGACCACCTGTTCACAGGAATGATGCGGCTCTCCATCCTCAGGTAGAGGCAGTAGTGTTGCTGGATTTAAGATATTGCATCTCTTTAAGGTCACATTATCTGCATGCAATATTATCAGTTCATAGCAGTGAGCTCTCTGTGGGGATAGTGCTTGAGCTGCGTATTGCTTCATTAACAGTTCTACTTCATGTGGCACATACACAGTCAATGAGCGACCCAAAACTACAGGTCATGTTTTTTCAATAAGAGCTGCCGTAGCTGCTATTGCTCTGATGCATCCTGGAGTGCCTTTAGCTACCACGTCTAGCTGTGTGGAGTAAATAGGCCACTGGTCTACAGTGAGGACCTAGTTTTTGGGTGAGTACCCCACTTGCTACTCCCTATTGTTCATGGACAAATAATTCAAATGGTTTGCTATAATCTGGTAACCCTAGAGCAGGGGCTGAAACCAACGCCTTTTTTACAGATGTAAAAGCTTTTTCCCTTTCTGGACCCCAGGCCAAAGGCTCTATCTCCTCTTTTTTGTTTCCTGCACTAAAGGCTTAGTAAGTTCTCCTAACCCAGGAATCCATGGTCAGCAAAATCCTACAGTTCCTAAAAATCCCCTAAGTTGCTTTTTTGTTACAGGACGGGGCATATTAAGAATTGTCTTTACTCATTCTGGATCAATTAACCTGTGTCCTTCCTTTAAAATCAAACCCACATATTTCACCTCTCGTTGACACAGCTGAAGTTTAGACAGAGATGCTCGATGCCCTTTTTCTGCAAGAGCATTACACAGAGAAATAGTGTCTTTTAATCAAGTCTCATAATCTTTACTTGCTAATAACAAATCATCCACATATTGTATTAACACTGAATTTCCTGGAAGTTCGATGTCTGAGAGATGTTTATAGTCCTTAAGTCTTGTACAAACCGATACTCTGGATCACCATCAGAATCTTGCCTGTTCTTTTAACCCTCAGAATCGGAGTGTTGTACGGGGATTCATAGACTCTAAGGATACCCAGTTTCAAATGATGACTGATTTGTTTTCGGATGCTCTTCTCTGCTTCCTTTAGGATAGGGCATTGCTTAACTGCGGGAGGCAATCCCCTCTTTGTTTTTATCAAGACTGGACTAGCTGATTTCAGTAGTCCAACATCCATTCCTGAAGAGCTCCATAACTTTTTAGAAACTGATTCTAAACTTGTTGGAATAGTCAACTCTGGTTCTGGTGTCTTAGCCAGAACACATGAACCCATAATTATTAATTTTATCCCTTCCGGCTGTAAACAGATCTGAGTATCCAAGGCTTGCAGGAGATCTCTCCCTAAGAGGCAAGAGGGCGAGTCTGTGGAAATTATAAAACGTCCCCACGCTCTTTTACCTCCAAAAGTGAGCAATAAGGGCTTAGATAACATTCGTTCACCTTTTCCCATTACTCCTTGTATCATTATTTTATCTGATGACTTGCATCCTTTAGGCTCAAAATGTAAAAGGGAAAGGGTGGCTCCGGTATTCACTAGAAAAGGAACTTCTAAACCTTCTATATTTGCCATTACCTGCCCCTCAAATCCAAATTTATATCCCATAAATTTACCCCAATTTCCACAGTATTTTCTGAGTCTCCTATCTCCTGTCATTGTGGACTGACTGGGAATTGCCTGGTCTCATTCTCAGTGTTTGATTGTCTCATGCTGGCCCCTCTATTCCCAAGTACGTGGGGCCTCGCTGGGCATTCCTGCTTCCAGTGCCTTTGTTCCCCACAATAATGACAAGCATCATTAACTCTTAATTGTACAGCACGTTCACTTTGATTCCATCTATCTCCCCTGGTTCTGCCGCGCCGCCTCCCCTTGCCAGCCTGGCACATGCTCTTTAAAATACTTTTGTGTATCAGGGGCTGCTTGATCTATAAAAACACTAATTGCGAGAGCATCATTGAAGTTTTGTGGGGTCATTCCTCCATATTTTAGCAGGGCTTACCGCAAAAGTCCCCAGAAGTAATGGGGGTGTTCATCTAATCACTGTCTGCATTCTTGCACTTTAGTCCAATTTACTCCTAATTCTCTGCATGCTCTGATTGCTTCTACTAAATTTCAAAGTCCTGTTTGACATACAGCTCTATTTCCTGCATTATTAAATGTCCCAGTTTGGATCACTTGCTAGCCAGAGGTTTCTATTTCCCCTGGCTTGCTGTGCTACTTCCGCACCTTTGTTAATTATCTTAACCCATTCATTTGGTCAAAATAATTCCCTCAAAAGAATTTGGGTATCACTCCAGAGTGGGCTGTGCCCGGTGCACATACTAGAAAATAACTGGACACATTGCTCTGCATCTTTTCTTAATCTCTGCATTTTACCCCCCCATAGGGCGAGATCGCCAGGGTCCCAGGGCTGATTAGTAAACACCCGCAGCACAGGACGGGGGGACTGGCCCCTCCCTTTCCCCTGGCTGTAAAGTGGCAGGGTTAGTCAGCACGTTGGGGATCATAGGATAGAGTCCGGCAGCCGGTGGAGTAGAGGGAGAAGGAGGAGGAGAAGGAGAAGTAATGACAGAGAGATCATCAGGCATATCAGGTGGAGCAGAAACTTTTGGAGCACAGTCCGGGGTCCTAGTATCTGCTAACACAAGTGTTACCTTCTGCGGGTTTCTTTCCTCCCTCCTTCCTGGCTCAAATGCTCCTGTGCCCATGCCCAGTTCTCCCAAACATACCAGTAATCCACTCGACTTGGAAACCTGTCTTCTAGACGATTTCACAAGGAAGTTAGTTCCTGCTGATCGAAAGTCCCTTGTGGTGGCCACCGTTCCGCTGGGTTTCCCTCCTTTGTCAGGAATGGGCAATCCTCCTGACACAGTTGGACCAACCTTTTTTCCTTAGATCTTTGGTACCATCAATCTTACTCCAATTTTCCAAAATTTTGGCTAAGGGCATCCCCTTTTCTGTGCCAAAATTATTCCCTATATTGAGTTCCTGAGAAGTGCGTCTTAAGCAAATCAGGCAGCGCACTTCCTTACCAGTAACACCAGCCCCTGCGGCTGGTGGGATCACACAGTCTCTTTCTCTCGCTCTCTGGGAACCGCACTCCCACCCCCTGAGTCTTTAACTGCTAGGACTGCTGTCCCTTCGCAGCGGGCGGCTTCCTCAGCTGACGGGCGCCCCGGTCGGTTCCCAGGCTATACGCACTCGCACACACAGCGCTGTTCACGCTCACACCAGTCACAGTGACTCTAGACTTCTGTCTTGCAGTCTTGCAGTGCGCCTTATGCTGCTCAGGCTGCGCACCCCTTCTCCAGCCGGACCGAGCTGGGACTTAAAACCCACTCAAACCCTGGGGATGGGACTCGCACCCATCCCCTGGTACGCCTTGCTGTGGCCAGCCCACGTACCCCCTGCCTGGTACGCCTTACGGTGATCAGCCCGCATACCCCTTAAGTGCACTGTTACCAGATCAGAATTTAGAATTTAGGTGGGAATTTAAGACTTACCTTTCCGGTGCCTCTGGTTGCCAAAGATCCCAGGAGAACTCACCCGATGGCGCCAGATGATCATTTGGAGACGAGAGGCCCCGACAGTGGTCGCCTAGGGTCCCATCTGGGGTGCCAAACTATTATGGAAATTAGGCTTGTCCGCCACCATAACAGGGCCTGACCCTAGGTTCCCATAGAAAAGTTCAGAGCCAAATCAAAGCAAGTTAAAGAGTTAAATTTTAATGACACGCGTGCAGTAATTACAGCTTGAGCTGGGTGCCTCCGAAGAGGGACCCCGAGCAAAGAAATCCCTGGGCAATTATAGCTTTTTCAAATCAAGTTTCCCACCCCTCACACAGTAGTTCAGACCAATAGTAATATTTAGGTCTGGGGTCTCCTGCTCCTTATTGGGTCTCCTCGTTGTTCCTAGGCAGGCTGTTTTTCTCCCTTATCTTTACTGTTGCGGTTTCTGCTGATGGTTGTACCTTCACTTCTTGTTGGGTCTTACTGTTGTCTCTCAAGGTCCTGAGGAGGAGGTGATTCTAAATCATAACAATTAACACTGCCCCAGTAGGGAGAGGAGGCTTTGTCCCTCAAGGTCCTGATGCCCTGCACTGGTCTTATTTCAAAGCCTAGCCATCCTCCCTTTTGGAGTGTGAGACGCAGGAATGCAGACTGCTTGTAACTTCCTTATCTTCCCAGCTTGAACCAGCTCTGAGGCCCTTTTCTTACTGGACTAAGTGAAAGTTCATTATTTTATCTAAGCAGGCGGCCTAAGGCTTCAGCAAATTTAGCTACTCATGCAAAGCAAGTTTTATATAAGTTGTGCTAAGCGGCTACCTCTAGTCAGTTTCAGTTTGCTATTCCTTAACAAGCATCCCTGGCACGTGTAAAGAAATGGCCAATCGTGTGCCCTTTTTCAGCTGCAGGGATTCGCCTTTTGTCTCTCAGAGATGGTTCCGGACAACTGCAAGGAACCCCACGGTGGGAAGAAGGAGAGAGGCCCGCAAGGGCACAGGCACTGGGGAGAGCCAGGAGTGATCCAAGAGGCCCATGTCTGATTGTTGCAGAGAGGGCAGGAGGGACAGCAGAGCCTCCCTCATTTTCTGCCCCCACTCTCGAGGTCAGGGCACTTGTGGGAGGGCAGGTTTCAGCAGAGAGGGGCTCTGGGGTGGATGTTTCTGCTTTAGGCGCTAGGACAGAATCCCCTGGCGCTGCCCAGCCCCAGCTGTGCCTGCAATGGAGGCGTGCCTGTGCCTGCCATCAGGGAGGAGGCCAAGGGAGCTTGGGAGCAGGACTGGCAGGCAGAGACGAGGGTGTGCGAGGGAAAGGCAGCCCCCAGGAGTGGAGGATTTCTGCCCAGAGCCAGGGAGCAATGGGAGGCTCTCTTTGTCGACCATCTCTCTGAGGGGCCTGAACGGCAGGGTCTGCTTGTTGCGAGGGGTCTGAAGAAGCCGCAGGAGCAAAATCCCTGTCTGCCAGGGTCGCCAAGGGCTCTTGTGCCCAGATTCTGGCCCCCAGACTTCTTCTTCACATGGAACCCGCCAGTGCTCCTCCGTGCGGGATGCCACGGGCCTGTGGGAGTGTGACGGCTGTGCTGGCCAGAGCACTGGTAAGGGGCTGAGGACCTGGGTGCCAGGGCTAGAGGCAGGTGCCAGGCAGGCCCTGGCCGGGGGTGGTCAGGGTGGGCGTGGTGGAGCTTCTCCAGCCCTGTGAGAGTTGGGGGCACTGCTCTGACCTCAGCAGCCCAAGATGCGTGGGGTGGATCTGCTGATCTTTCTGCCTTCCCCTTACAGCATCCAGCGTGCCATCGGCACCAGGCTGCCCCAGCACCAGCCAGGCAGTGCTGGCATCCTCCCAGGGCTCCCCGGATGCTGGGAGCAGCAGCTCGGTGCTGTCTGGGTGAGACAGGAGGGCAGGCCGCACCAGGTTCCTGCACCAGGGTTAAAAACAAATTCCTGGAGTGAGATTCCCTTTCCAGCTGCTGCAGGGAGGAGGTGGCATCTGTCCTGATGGCTTTGGAGCCCTCCCATGTTCCCTCAGCAAAACCCTGCCGCTGCTGACACAGAACTCACTGATGGGCATCTCCACACTTCTCAAAGCCAGAACAATGCCCTGGCACTGCTGCACCACTTCCCGGGGATCACTAATGATGGCCGTGGAGCTGTAAAAGCTCTGTGTCCCTACAAGATTGCATGGCTGCTGCTCTAGCTGACCCCAAAGCTGCTCCCAAGAGCAGCAGAGAGGAGCCCACCTCCAGAGGCTGGAGGCTGGCTACAGGGCCGACAGCAAACGGAGAGAGGGGCAAAGGGAGGGCTGAAGATCCCTTCTGTGAAACTGTCAGAGCAACAGCTGCAGGGGCAGTCAGCAACCTGCTGAGAGCAGAGCATTTCCCCATCTTTCCGGTGTTTACCACCACTGGCACACCTGCGTCTGGGCATCAAGTCAGGTGCCAAAAAGAAGCAAAGGAGCCCTTGGGAGGAGTCTGCTGCAGGTGACTTCTCCGGCAGGAAGGGAAACCCAGCGGCTGTAACAACACATCACCCCCAGAACCGGGCTGCTTCCCTACGTCGCGTCAGTCTCCAGAGAACACAGTCCTACACAAGAGGGGGCCGCTGGGGAGGGCAGGCCTTCGTACCACAGCTGTATCCTCACCAAGCCCCAGAAGAGAACAGGTAGCTTTTCTAAAACGGAACACGGAACAACCCTTTTCCCCAGACCACTGCCTAGCAATAGCCATGAGATCACAGAACAAACACCGGTCTTCACGTTGGACTCCTCTTCTGGCTCCACCTTTCCGAGTCCTGGACAGCCTACCCTGGGGCCGGGACTCGCTGTGTCCATGGGAGTGGACAAGTTCAGGGAGCTCATTGCGGCTTGGGAGCATTCAGGAGCCAACAGCAACCTTCTCCTGTGCCTGGACGACAGAGACCTCAGCAAGCCCACGCTGGTGCTGGAGGAGGAGGGGTATCCCAGCACTCCCTTCTTGGCCGGGGACGATGACGATGGTGCCTTCAGCGACAGCAGCTGCCAAGCCGAGACCCATGAGCTGTGCGAGCCGCAGACCTTCCAGGAAGGTGAGTGAGCGATTCCGCGGGGCTGGTAGCCGGGAGCCGGGAGCCAGGAGCCAGGAGCCGGCCCTGCTCCGCCCCAGCTCCCATCGCCCCCGCAGGCTGCTGTCGGAGGTCCCGAGGTGGCGGTGCCCAGATGCCTGGGCCTGCAGCGGGCTTGGGAGCTGGCGAGCCCCAGGCAGCGAGAGCAGCAGAGGGGACCCAGCTCCTGCGCCGCGGCACAGGCCAGGAGAGGCAGCGCAGCGGGGACCTTCGCTGCCCCTCTGCTGGGGGTGGCTGGGCGAGACGGGGCATCAGTGCCCCGAGCCGGGGCTCGCTGTGTCCACGGGAGCAGGCCTGGTGCTGAGGAGAGGCCACAGCTCCTGCCTCCTGCCAGCACCTACAGCTCTGCCTGCTCACTTTCTTCCCCAGATTCGGATTCTTCTGTCTCCTGCCTGGAGTTGGAGCGAGAGGAGCAGGAAGCCCTGAAGTATCTGCAGGCCTTTCCCACAGGCCCCGAACAGGTGACTAGAGACCTTGTGAGCCCGGCAGTGCCTGCAGCTCCCAGCTGGCTGCCTCCGCGTCCGCTGCCTGCTGCGAGGCTCTGGGAGGGCTGCTGGCTGTGCCCAGCTGCTGCCTCTGGGTGGCCTGCGCCGATCTGATCCGTGGTGACTGATGCAGCTATCTTGTAACACTCCACACCACTAGCCCCTCCTCGGGAGGGCTTTGGGGGTTTCGGAGGGGTATTTTTCAAGAAGAAAAATCCGACTTTCGTAGCCCAGAAAGCTTCAGGGTCATTGTTAACCTCAGAAATGACATCCCTCTCCCCCAAGCCCCTGCCCAAAGGCAGGCCCTGAAGCCAAGGGAGAAGGACAGGTAAAGCACAGCATTCAGCTATGGGGACTGAAAGTGAATCCTCAGGGAATCCCGAGAAGATGCAGAAAAATCTCATCTCCCGACAAAACACGACAGATTGCCTTTGTGATGGGCCTCTCTTTGGAGGAACTCAGCTTGCTGCCACACATGCGGCTCTGCATTGAGCCACCCCATTGCTCTTAGCTCAAAGCATGACCTTTGCTTCTCGGGGCGTGGGAAGAGAGCTTCCTGGTTCTCTTTGCTAGCTCAAAGACTGTTACTGGCCAAGGCAAAACCCCAATCGCTGATCCCAGAGGAGGCTCAAGGCAGAAGGAGCTCAGTGCGGCAAGACACCTGCTTCACCTGCCCCGAGGCCACAACCAGGGGCAGCCATAAGTAGAGACAGCTAGGCAAAACCAAGCGCTTTTCTTTCACTTTGGTGTAGAGCATGCAGAGCATGGAGAGCATTAACAGACTGCTGCTATGAAAGACAGCTTCTGCTTTGCTGCTGGGAGACCATCTATTGCGCCCACAGTATGAGCAGGTATGTTAGTCAACTTTCTGCTGTTACTCTGACTGGCACAAAACTCTGCAGGAAGATGCACAAATCAGTTTGGGTTACTGCTGAAAAGAAAATGCAACGTTGCACTTCTGCTGCTAATGCTATCACCAAATGCTGGGGGATGCCTTCCCCCTGTGACCTTTACACGGAACGCTACATCATTGTCCTTGAATTTTCTCAGGCCCACGAAAGCTACAGATGTCGTGTCAGGACGACTCCCTGTGTAGCACCGAACAAGATAATGGAAAGAGCTCCTGGAAAACTCATTCTCTCTGTAATACCAGCACTCCCTCAGGGGAATGCTTCCTCTAGAGCACCTGGAGTTCTTGGGGGACTGGTTTCTGTGCACAGGCATTTCCCGGGGGAATGCTCTGTGAGGGGAGGCAAATGGAGAACTAAGGGAACCAGGGGAACAGATGGGTCCTCAGAGAATCCAAGGATAAACAGAAAGGTCCTGACAAGACCCAGGCAAAGCTAGAGCTTTCTGAAGAGCACCACAGGGGAAACAAAGGCTTTGCAAGGGCACCAGCTGGCACCCGGTGGGACTGGAGAACAGTGAAGGCCTCAGGAAGAGTGCTGGGAGCACTAGAAGGGTCCACTCTTGTGACTCCAGCAAAGACTGGCCCAGCTGATGCCCTGCAACATGAGACGAACTCAGCTTATTGGCTTTGCCAGGAGAGGATGGGGAAGAGTTCTTTGGGCAAGGAGTGGCACCATAAAAGCTGCATGTTCCCACAATGCAATGCAATGAAGAGAGTGGCAGGTCCTCACTGGCCTCAGACACAGGCAAGCGAGGAGAAAGAGGCCTGGGAGCCAGGGCCTTAAGGCCCTCGTAGAGGGGGTGTCCCAAAAATCAGCATCCTTCCTGCTCCCCGAGCTGAGGAGGGCAACCACCTTGTCACCAGTCAGGCCTTGCCTTACCTTATGGTCATTATCCCATCCTGGGGTACAGAAATGAGAGAACACAAAAACCATCTGGCGGGGCTATCTACATACGCCTTAGAGCAAACTGCTTACAAGCCAGCTATGGCACAAGCTTTCCTCTGCAGTGGTAAACGGGGAACTCGAAGACCCGAAAGCCTACTCCAACTCTGGAGTCTAATGTAAAGGCAAGAGCTGTCAAAGAAAAGGAGAACACCGTGTTTACGCTACTGGGGCTCAGTCAGGCTCAAACAGGCTACGGAGAAGTCACACAAGCACTTCATTTGGCACGTGTAAGGATGCAGTGCCTGCAGCAGAGGGTCAATGGAGACGTCCTGCCGCTCGCTCGCTCCCTTGCTCGCTGGCTCGCTCGCTCACACAGGGGGAGCTTCTGGGAATGAGCCAGGCTTTCCGGCACTCTCGGGGGCCCCAGTGGGCAGAGCACTGTGGGATGGGAAGTGCTGCTCTTGCTCTGCTCAGAGAGAGCTGTCTTGCGCAGAAGGGTGCCACCTCTTTCACAGTCTCCGGAGCCGGTAGCACAGTGCTCGAAGGGTGAACCCTGATGGTGCCTTCTCCCCTGGAGCTCTCAGGATCAGGATGCTCTGAACTGCCAGGGAGCGGATGGAGGGGCTGGTGTCCCTCGCCATGCGTTGAAGGGCTGACATAGAAAGGAAGAGAGAAGAGATGAACCTCCTGTGTCTGCGGAGACCCCAGGCATGCCCTCTGGCCAGGGTCAAGCCCAACCAGCCCTTCCCCTTGCCAGCAGGCAGAAGGGAGGACTAATGGGTCAGCTGGAGAAAGAGGCAGTTCAGAAACGCCCCAAATGCCCCGGAAATACTCGCCCTCTCCCAGTGCAGGGCAGCAGATCGGAGCTCACTACCCAGCCTCTGCCCTCCTCCGTGCCACAGCGAACACCATGCTGCCGCCACTCACCCTTGCAGATGTCCTGCAGCTTCTCCTCGCCCTGCTCTCTCAGGTGCCTTCCAAGGAGCCCTAGGTGCACACAGCCCGTCGCAACCCCCGCTCTGGGCACGCAGCCCCCGGACACCCGGGCCCTGCATGAGGCAGGTGGGGCTCCGGCAGCCCCGGGGCCGGTTCTTGCTGCCAGCGCAGCAGCCGGGGCTGGGGCCAAGAGAGGGACCCCAGCAGGGGCTGTGGCTTACCCAGGAACCTCACGGCCACCTCCCGCAAGGCCTCCTGTGGGCTCTCCAAGTAGGGCAGGCTCTGCCGCAGGTATTCATCTGCTCTGCTCCTGTTCCTCACCAGCTGCACAGAGCACAAGGGCCAGGGCTTGGTACCAGGAGCTGTGTGGCACCGAGGTTTGGAGGGAGCAGAGGGCAGAGCGCTTCCCAGGCAGGCTGGGGTGCCACCCTGCTAGCAAGGCCCAGCTGGACCAGGGGCTCTTTCCTCATCCTGAGAGCAGTGAGGGGACAGGGCGCTGGAGAAGAGAGCGCCGGGGCAGTGTGCTGGAAGAAGGGGAGTGCACGTGCAGCTCCAGAGCCCGCAGCAATGGGTTGAGGGGGAGAGGGGGGCGGGCCTTCTGCGGGCCAGGTCTTGGGGGCTTTGGGGCTGTCCTTACCAGGCACTCGCCAATCCACCACATCTGTCCTGTGTCGAGCAGGTGCCTGAGCTGCTTCCACTTCAGGAGCTTAGCAGCGCTGAGGAGAGCTTCCTGAGAGGCCTGCAGAGCAGCAGAGACTGGGAGATGCCTCTGCAGCCCAGGCAGGAGAGCCTGCATCACCCGCACCTTGGCGAGGCTCCGAGCCTTTCCCAGCCTGTTATGGGAAGCTGCATCTGGGGAGCGGGTTGGGCTTTGACGCCCTGGGCAGAGACGTGGGGCAACCACCATCTCAGGGCGGCAGAACAGAGCTCGCCAAGGCCCTGGCCTAGGATGCCTGCAAGGACAGCTGGGAAGCCCCTAGGGACGCCAATGCTGGGGCCTTGCTGGGCAAATCTGGCCAACAGAAAAACCAGTCCTGGCCCCACACAACCAACCCATGTAGCCACAAACCTGCGCCATGCTTGGCAGCTCCTCATGCGCATGGAAGAGCAGTGGGAGCAGGCTGCTGTGCACGTGCTTCCTCATCTGCTCTTTCTGGGTGCCCACCACAATCGTCATGACGTGCCCAAAGAGCTGGACGGAGAGCTCTCGCACGCGGGCAGCCTCCTGCGGGGAAGGAAGACGGGAGGACCTCAGCAACTGCCGCTCCAAGCCCATGGCGAGCAAGCGGGTCAGCGTGGCTGCTGCGCACATGACTGCTTCTGCCTCTGCCTCTGCCCCGAGGAGCTGTGAGCCAGCTCTGCCACCGGCACAAAATGGCCCCAGCCCCAAGACGTTTCTCTAACATGTTGGCAGCCAGGGGGAGCAAAGCCGTGGAGGTGTCTGCACCTGGAAGGGCTGCTCTGGCCCTGGCCGCACTCCCACCGGTCGCCTCCTGGCTGACTCGCAGAGGAGCTCCCCTGGCAGATGTGTGGAGGAGGAGATGGGGGCTGGCTCACGGCATCAGCTCCTGGGTGCATCCCGCCTGTTCCAGGTCCCCAAAATGGGCTGCCCCGGTGGGAGGCCCCCATCCCTGGGCCACGTGCCTGTGCCCCACATCCTTATGCCAACAGAGCTCCTGCCTTTCCCACCAGCCTTACATCATCAAAGAGTGGCCGGAGCTCCTCAGCAAGCTGCAGGCCAAAGGTGCTGGCCCTCTTCCTGTCCAAGAGCTGGAGCACACGGCTGAGGATGGTGAGGGCCTTGGCGCGGAAGTTGCTGTCAGCATCCCGCAGTTGCTCCAGGAGTGTGGGCAGCAGGCCTTGCAGACTTCTTGCCTACATGAAACACAGAAGGCCCCTTTTGTGAAGCAAGGGATGACTGCTTTGGCACAAATGCTCTGGCTGTAACACTCTGCAGCTAGGGAGTGGCGGGGGAGGTGGCAGCAGCTCCCCGCGCTCTCGATTCCTGACACTGCCTCTCCCTTCACTGCCTTACCCTCCACCTGCAGCCCCAGGCCGCTGGCCTGACTTTGCCCAGCTGCCCCCCTGCTTACTGTTTGCCATCTCTCAGACAGCGTGACGAGGCCTGTGATCACCATCTCGCGCATGGCCAAGCTCTGGTTCCGCAGATGTAATTGCAGGAAGCCCAGGACATTCTCGTCAATCTCCTGCTTGAAGTCCGTGCAGTTCAGCAGCTGAAACACACCGAGCTGCAGAGTGAGTGACCGGCAGAGCCAGCAGCACTCCCTGCGTCCTCTGAACCATCTGCGGCCTCTCAGCCTCGGGCCTTGGCAAAGCGGTTGAATGTAGAGAGCTGGCCCAAAGGCTGCATGGCCTGCAAGTGGTTATGAGCATTACGCCAGCAGAAATGGCCTCTTGGCGGGCATGAGCCCAGGCTGGCGTGACTGAGGGGAGTCCAGCTCCCGCAGGAGAGGAGCCTAGCTCCACCGACCGGCAGCCTGCCTCTTGGCCCATGGCGCAGGGAGCCCAGTGTTTCCAGGCACTGCCCAGAGGCACCGCTTGCCACCAGGCCTACCTCAATGAAGACAGCCATGGCGGCGACCTCCCGGTGTTTGTCTCTGCAGCTGAGTACGGCAGCCACGTGGTCAAACATCCGGGCACACTCATCAGCCGCGTTCATCCACAGCTCCCTGGCCGGGCAGAGGAGAAGGTGCTGTGGGCACGGAGCTGGGCAGGCAAACCTCTTTGGGCCTGCGCCGCCGGCTCGAGCCATCCTCCCGCAGGCCAGGCCCCGTGGGGCAAGGCTGCGTCTGTGCTCAGCACCAGCAGCCGGTGGCACTGGCTCAAGCAGCGGCGGCCTTTCCCCACCACACCTGGCAATGAGAAACCTGGCGTCTCACCCAGCCGGGCTTATTTTGGGCAGAGACCAGCAAAGAAGCACCCTTGCTACACCAAAGGTGTGGCCTTCCGGCACTCTGTCTCCAGGGCAGAAATGCTGGGGCAGACGAGGATGAAGGCAGCTCTCACCTAGTCAGCAAAGTGACTCCTGTGTGGTAAGTCTCCCCGCTCAGAAGCATGTCCCAGCCCCCCTGCCTCTCCATGGAGTCAGCCAGATGGGCGTAGTCAGCGCGGCAGAGCAGAGCTTGCATGGCCTGCACTGCGCTCCTGCATGTAGAGCAAAAGTGGGTCGCACAGGGAGGCCGAGCCCGGGCTCTGCGCCCATGGGAGAGACCGGGGGAGAGGGATGGAGCACCTGGTGGGGCTCACTGGAGGACACTCGTCCTCCTGGCCGCACATCTGGCTGTAGCCTTGGAGGTCCTGCAGCGTGTACTCCATGCTGAAGAAGATCTGGAAGAGCACCGCTAGGCAGAGCTGGGGGAAGATTAACTGCACAGGCACTTTGCTGGAGGGCAGCAGGAGAATCTCGTTCAGGGCCCTGATTGCCTGCAGAAAACACCCAGAGAAGGGTCTCGCTGCAGAGAGGTCACCTAAGCCAAGGCAAGGCAAGGCAAGCCGTGCCAAGGCAAGCCAAGGCTCCTGTTTGTAACGCCAGCAAATGAGCCTTCCTGGGCTGGAGGCAAGGTCCCCCTGTGCAGCCCTGGGCAGGGCTGAGTGAGGCCTCGCCTGGAAACTCACAGTCAGCGGAAGGATGTAGCTGTCCTTTGGCATGAAGCTGTCCCGCCTGAGCAGTGGCTGGTCCCACAGGCAAGAGAGCAGCACCTTCAGCACCTCCTCTGCAGGGCAGTGCTTGGAGACCAGCGTCCTCCACATGGCCCCGGCAACACTGCAGACCCAGAGCACCCTGTCAGGGGGCCTGCCTCGGCCTGCAATAGCCCCAGAGCTCCGGCGCTGTCCTGCAGGCTGGCAGGCCCCATACCTGTCACACAGCAGGGAGGTGTTCAGCAGGCCCTCGACCACCTGATCAGGGTCCAAGCAGGCCATCTGGAAAAGCGTCCTCTTCAAGATGGCCTGGAGCGACACCTCACTGATGCCCATCAGCTTCTTGTGGATGCTGCTCACCACCTGTGGCACCTGGAGGGGGCACGGGTGAGAGCGGGGCCGCCACGGGAGGGTAGCAGTTGCCCCAGGGGCCGCTGAGACCTGCTTCCTTCCCATTGCTCTTGGCTGGCCTCAAAGGCTGTTGGGTGCCTGAGAGCCCTGGCCTGCGCTCAGGGGCCTCAGAGCCCAGGGGCTGCGAGCACGGGGCAGTGCGGCTGCAAGCTGCTTACCCTGTCCAGCTCAGAGTCGGGGTCTCTCAAGACCGCCTCCATCATGTGGGCAACCACCTGAGTGTCTGAGACCCTTGGGTCTGTCATGCCCTCGATGGTTGTCAGGAGGAAGTGCGTCCTCTCGGAGGGGAAGAGAAAGCGCCCGAATACCTGTGGGAGGAAAGACCCGTGGCACCGAGCGTGCGCCCTGAGCAGCTGAGAGCAGAGCTTGGGAGAGAGAGTGCCGGAGCGGTGCTGGCACAGTGCCTGCAGGAGAGCTGGGCGCAGGGGCTGTGCTAGGACGGGCTGACTGCAGCCTGGGGGTAGTGGGCAGCGAGCTGCCGGGGTGCAGGTGCACAGCTGGGGTCAGGGTCACGGTGTGCTGGCGCTACAGGGAAGCAGAGCTCGCAGGTAGCCAGGACAGCTGGAGCTGCTGCTCTGCCACTGGGACAAAGCCTTTGGCTACGCCAGGCTCAGGGAGAGTGAGACATCCCTGCGCCCGAGGCCTGGGAGGCTGCCACGCCAGCCCCACTGATTATGGATCCCTTTGTTCCTCGAGGCTTCCTGCCAGCCCTGTGGCCAAGAATGCCAGCGAGGGAGGGGCTTCTCACCGTGCTCTCCTCAGTGGCGTTGCCGGGCCAGAAGGTGTTTGGGCGTCCCCCCTGCCACTTCATCTCTGGAGGCGCGGGACTGTCATCTGCCATCGTGCTCCCTGTGCAGCAGGGGAAACAGAGCAGTCAGGAGGAACGATGGCGAGTTGGAGATGGCAGACGTCCGAGAGAAGCTCTGTGGCTTGCAGAGAGGAGCTGTCGCTAGCGTGTGGGGAGCAGAGCGTCTCCTAGGCATTTCCAGGTGGCAAAGGGGAAACTGCCTAGTAGGATGCAGAAAGGCAGAAGAGTTTGGTCTGGCTTTCTGCTCGGAAGCACGACAGCAGCCCTGGGAGGCTGCTGCCACAGGCTCTGCAGTCTGCTGGTTATCAGGAGAGTTCCTGAAGCACTGCTTCAAGGGCCGTAACAGCCCTGGGTCACGTCAGTGAGGCGCCTGCCGATTTTGTTTCTCGCATGGCCGAGGCAGCGTGGCACCTTGCCTGGCCTTGCCTGGGCTGTGGTGTGTGGAAGGCGCCAGCCCGCCCCAGCTTCTCTTACTCTCTCGCAGCAGAATGACCCGGTAGAAATCGTGAAGCGCCTCTGCCGCCCCATGGCTGATCGCCTGGTCCTCCTCGGCGCAGCACAGCGTGAGGCGCCCCATCAGCTGCCCCAGGAAATCCAAAGGCCTCTTTTGGAAGAGCAAAGCGCTGGCACTGCTTCCTCCACAGCTGGGCGAGTCCTGGGGGAGGCAGGAAGGACTGGTAGCAAGGCTAAGCTGCGGCAGCGGGGACCAAAGCCCTGGGCCCCACACAAGAGCGGGCCCAGGCCTGAGTGCCGCATGAGCCAAAGCTTTGGAAGCATCTGCCCAGCCCTGCTCCCAACAGTGACGAGTGGGGTGCAGAGCTGTGTGTCCCAGCCTGCCCGCCCCTGCCCGCTGCCAGTTCTGTTGCCCGGCCAAGGGCAACCTCCTCCCGCTCTGGACAGCCCCGGAGCCAGCATGTGGCAGCCCTGACAAGGCGAGGAGCATGCTGCCTCCCTGCCTTGCCTTGCAAGGCTTTTGACTGCCATGCCTGTGAGCCCGTGCCACTGGGGTGCCAAAACAAGGAGTCAGAGCTCGGGTCTCCCCGCAGCCCGCGGCTCCTCCCCACGCACGCTCATGCTTCCACACGGCTGACGGAGCGCTTCCTTCTGCTCCCGCTGGCCTCCCCGTCCCCAAGAGCACATCAAGCCAGGTGCCCTCTCCTCCTGCCTGAGCCTGCCTCAGAGTAGGGTTGCCCACGGCCTGGAGCCACCCGGTTACCTCCAGCAGAGAAGAGCTGCCCAGGAGCCGGCTCAGCCACGCGATCCTCCCCACGGCCCTCTGGCACTCAGCTGCTTTCTGGGATGCTGTGAAGGGCAGCAGCACCTGAGGAGACCAAAGCTGCTGGTCGGCGCTGGGACCTGACGGCCGCTCCGGGAGCAACAGCTCTGCTAAGTGCCCGGCAGGGCTGACGCCTCTGCTGCCTTCCATGCGCGCTTCCAGAAAGGGCCTTGCGTCCCCTCCTCACGCCAAACTCCTTCCACTGCTTTGGTGCAAGGGAAGGCTTTCTGGGGCGAGGGGCCGAGGGGCGGAGGGCAAGGCTGCCCCCCGCCGTGATGCTGGCGGGGGAAAGGACTCTGACTGCCACCAGGAGAGACGGCCGGCTCAGCCAAGAGCATGGCGGGGCCCCTGCCTGCCTCCCCGCACAGAGGTGGGCCCCACCCCACAGCACGCTCTCTGTGCCTGGTCCCAGGCAGGGCTGGCCCCTTGACTCGAGAGGGTGGCTTCCCTTTGCGGGGAGCAAGAAGCCCTGCCACTGCCCCCCTAACTCTTTGCAAACAGCAAACCTGCAAGATGTTCTGCAGCCGCTGCAGACAGGAGGCCTGTGACTCAAACACCAGCACCTTCAGCATCTCATCCAGAGCATCCAGGGTCTGCAAGGGGGGCAGAGGGTGGGCACCCCTTCCCCGGACCCTCTTGCTTGCAGGAGGCTGGCGCAAACCCCTTCTGCCCATGGCAGGCACCTACCTGAGGGTAGAGTGAAGCATCCAGGCTTTGCATCTGCTCTTGGGGAGGAAGAGCGAAGATGCTGGTGATGCAGGTGCAGAGCAGCCTGTTGTCCTGGGTGTCCTTCAGGAACGGCCGCTCTTTGCTGGCAGCAGAGAGAGGTGCTTGTGGAGCGCTGGGGCAGGGAGCAGTGCCCAGATGCCCCGGCAAGGCGGACGCAGCCATGGGGGGGTGGCAGTGCCCAGGCTGGTAGCCACAGGAGGTGGGGAAGCCCTGCAGAGAGGCACCGCCTCCCTCTGCCATGACGCAGACCCGGGGGCCCAGGACAGTGCTGGCAGGTGGGGCGCCAAAGCCGCTCCACCTCCTGCCTCTGCCCTCAGGGGAAAAGCCCAGAGACACCCCTCTGCTCTCCCGCCTGCCCCACTGAGGGCGAGCGCGGAGGCCCGACACACTGCACCGTCCAATGGGGCTCGGATGGGGTGGTCGGGGCTGTGCCGTGGGCAGGCCCCGGCTATGCCGGCGGCTGGCGCAGGTACCTCATTGCGGCAATGGCCAGCATGGCTTGCTGCCGCACCACGGAGTCCAGGCGGTCAGGGGACTCTTCTTCCAGCAGCACCTGGGGAGCACAGGCAGCATGGGGCACGGGAGCTGCCAGCCCCCAGCGAGCAGTTGGCAGCCCCCAGCAGGCACCCCCATCCCACAGCTGGCACCCTGGCTCGGCAGCCCCCGCCGAGGAGGGCTGTGCCCACGGGGGCCTGCCCACCCCTCCCTGTGTCTGGGTGCCCCAGTCCCTCGCTCACCTGGCTGGCTTTGCCCCCTCCCACAGCCCCTCCGGCTGCCCCCTCACCTCCATCTTCTCCGCCAGCTCGCAGAAATCAGCCAGGTAGCGGCCCATCACCTTGGCTCTGCAGAGGGTGCGGATGGAGGCCAGAAACCTCAGCTTCTGCGCCTCGTCCTGACAGCCGGGGACGCGAGAGACAAACAGGGCAGGTGAGAGGGCAGAGGCACCGCCGGCAGCACCGCAGCCTCGAGGGGCACGCAGTGACGGCGCAGGCCACCCAGAGGCAGCAGCTGGGCACAGCCAGCAGCCCTCCCAGAGCCTCGCAGCAGGCAGCGGACGCGGAGGCAGCCAGCTGGGAGCTGCAGGCACTGCCGGGCTCACAAGGTCTCTAGTCACCTGTTCGGGGCCTGTGGGAAAGGCCTGCAGATACTTCAGGGCTTCCTGCTCCTCTCGCTCCAACTCCAGGCAGGAGACAGAAGAATCCGAATCTGGGGAAGAAAGTGAGCAGGCAGAGCTGTAGGTGCTGGCAGGAGGCAGGAGCTGTGGCCTCTCCTCAGCACCAGGCCTGCTCCCGTGGACACAGCGAGCCCCGGCTCGGGGCACTGATGCCCCGTCTCGCCCAGCCACCCCCAGCAGAGGGGCAGCGAAGGTCCCCGCTGCGCTGCCTCTCCTGGCCTGTGCTGCGGCGCAGGAGCTGGGTCCCCTCTGCTGCTCTCGCTGCCTGGGGCTCGCCAGCTCCCAAGCCCGCTGCAGGCCCAGGCATCTGGGCACCGCCACCTCGGGACCTCCGACAGCAGCCTGCGGGGGCGATGGGAACTGGGGCGGAGCAGGGCCGGCTCCTGGCTCCTGGCTCCCGGCTCCCGGCTGCCAGCCCCACGGAGTCGCTCACTCACCTTCCTGGAAGGTCTGCGGCTCGCACAGCTCATGGGTCTCGGCTTGGCAGCTGCTGTCGCTGAAGGCACCATCGTCATCGTCCCCGGCCAAGAAGGGAGTGCTGGGATACCCGTCCTCCTCCAGCACCAGCGTGGGCTTGCTGAGGTCTCTGTCGTCCAGGCACAGGAGGAGGTTGCTGGTGGCTCCCGAATGCTCCCAAGCCGCAATGAGCTCCCTGAACTTGTCCACTCCCATGGACACAGCGAGTCCCGGCCCCAGGGTAGGCTGTCCAGGACTCGGAAAGGTGGAGCCAGAAGAGGAGTCCAACGTGAAGACCGGTGTTTGTTCTGTGATCGCATGGCTATTGCTAGGCAGTGGTCTGGGGAAAAGGGTTGTTCCGTGTTCCGTTTTAGAAAAGCTACCTGTTCTCTTCTGGGGCTTGGTGGGGATACAGCTGTGGTACGAAGGCCTGCCCTCCCCAGCGGCCCCCTCTTGTGTAGGACTGTGTTCTCTGGAGACTGACGCGACGTAGGGAAGCAGCCCGGCTCTGGGGGTGATGTGTTGTTACAGCCGCTGGGTTTCCCTTCCTGCCGGAGAAGTCACCTGCAGCAGACTCCTCCCAAGGACTCCTTTGCTTCTTTTTGGCACCTGACTTGATGCCCAGACGCAGGTGTGCCAGTGGTGGTAAACACCGGAAAGATGGGGAAATGCTCTGCTCTCAGCAGGTTGCTGACTGCCCCTGCAGCTGTTGCTCTGACAGTTTCACAGAAGGGATCTTCAGCCCTCCCTTTGCCCCTCTCTCCGTTTGCTGTCGGCCCTGTAGCCAGCCTCCAGCCTCTGGAGGTGGGCTCCTCTCTGCTGCTCTTGGGAGCAGCTTTGGGGTCAGCTAGAGCAGCAGCCATGCAATCTTGTAGGGACACAGAGCTTTTACAGCTCCACGGCCATCATTAGTGATCCCCGGGAAGTGGTGCAGCAGTGCCAGGGCATTGTTCTGGCTTTGAGAAGCGTGGAGATGCCCATCAGTGAGTTCTGTGCCTTGCAATCCTTTCAAAGTTACTGAAAGCAAAGAATTTAAAGTCACATTTCATCATACTGTGAGTTGAATTTTGCTGACAGAGAATATACAGAGGTAAGCCTTACATCTACAGATACTGGGCCCATAAAAGCAAACACCTGGTCTTTCAAGCAACAAATTACAATTGACTTCCAACACATAAGCCTCTCCTGCTTAGAAGCTAATCAAGTGTACATAAAACGCTCCAAAAAGCCCCTCCCAAAATAGCCAAACCCACCTTTTGAAACCAGGACACTTCTGGAGTAGAGTCTCCTTTTAGCACACGGGACACTAAGCCTTTAACTATGAGAAGGCATTGCATACAGTTTGATTCTACATATATTCCAAGCTTTTATCCATCCTTAAGAAATTACTTTTTACTACTACTACGAAAGCTCAGTACTGACAGAAGTTTTCCAAGCACACAAATATACTGATTCCTCAAGTTAATAGTCTCCTGCAAAAAAAGCTGAGCTTGCATGTATAGTGGTAATACAATCTCCGTTACCTTGGATGTCACACCAGTAGAACCATGAAAAAGGCAATATTTAACCAGCACATATAGAACTATTCATACTGGGACTTGACAGATATTGTACAGAACATTGTGTATAATTCTGGTCTCTTTTGAGGAAGAAAAAAAAAAAAAGGAATTGATATTCAAGCAAAAAGCAACAAAGGCAGGCTGTGAAGCTGCTCCAAAAATGAAGTGCCTGTCATTCAAAAGGACACGGGGACAATGTAATGTAAGGGAGTAAAATGAAGACATATGTAACAATCACGTTTCCTCTAACAGAAGGTGCTCTAGGGACAGAGAACCAGTTGAGCTCACAGGAAAGGCTGGCACCAGAACAAACATACATCAAGTTGCCACCAATAAATGTCAGCCCTGACAAGAAAATTCTGGAAGGAGCTCTCAGTCAAGGGAATCTTTCACAGGGGAGCTCAAGGCCATTTACAAAAACCATTCCAGGATACATTTGCCTGTAACAGGTGACTAAACTCCTGCACACAGGAGATTCTTTGGGAGGTGAGGAGATATCAAGGGAAAACAGGCAAACGGGAATCCCAACCTGAGGTTCAGTGAGAAGCACAGGAAACGATACACTGCCTTTCTAGCCTGGAGGCTAACCACACCTCCCAAGCACACATCAGTCCTCAGCGCATGATGAACAATAAGAGCCAGGAACTGAGGAGGAAAACCATGACAGATGGACAGCTGGTTGTGCCCATGCCATGGAAGGCATCAGGCCATCTTCTAGCACATTTCAACCCCAGGCATCACTTTGAGAAGTTTTAGAGTAGAAAAGCAAGTCCTGAAACAGCTGTTTGGAAACAGAGTGTCCATTCCAAAAAAATCACAAAAAGGGAATGCAGAGAATGCAGCATAAGGTGTACATGCCAACTTGCCCCTCTGACTTCATTCACCCTTTCTGAGGAAGAAGGTATGTCCTCTCTGCCCAGAGGATTCCTCTACTATGGCCATGCCTATCCATCTGTAAGGAGAAAACTCTGAAGAAAAGAAGGAAATATAAACTCATGTCTCTTAAGCACGCATGCTCTGCTAAGAAGGAAATTCTGCCTTAGCTATCCATTTTTAGTCTAGATCTCTTCTGGCTTGACAGTGGGGCAACAGTCAGCAGGAAAGCCTTGATCCACTCCTCAGCTGAGAGGCAGCCTTCAGGAAAAAAGCAGAAAGAAACGCTGTCCAAAGATAAAGATCCCAACCCTGCTTTTCTTGTGGACAACTTAATCATCGTATTTGTTCCAAAAGGCATTGCAGCAGCATCTGTCACATAACTTAGGGCTTCCTGAAAAAAAGCCACCTTTCCCTTCAAAATAACTGCTTCAGAAGGACAGTCAAGCCTGACCTCCTGTGTCCCAGAATTACATTCTCCATAGAAGAATTTTCCTCTGGTGGCGTTTAGAAGTGTCTGAAAGATTCCCTCCGCAAGGGTGGCATTTCTCCACAGGAAGCCAAAAGGGAACTTCAGACACCAACTTGTAGCAGCAGTAACCTTTCCTTCTCCTAATGTGAAGAAACATGGTTGCAAATTCTCACATACCTTGCTGTACACACCTAGGAATTAGCTCTGGCCACCTCCAAAGAAATGGGTCAGAAGACTCACTACATCAGAGGCTTAGAGCACTTGGGATTGTTCCTGTTGATCTTGCTCGCATTGCTATTTCCACAAGAAGGAGGAGGGCTATCACTTTTACAGTGAGGAAAGCCACAATGTCCTTGAGAACAGAGTCTTGCCCAGTGTACAAAGTGGAGTTTCAGCAAGAGCATGTCAGACTAAAACTCCCTCCGAAAAAGGCAGAAAATAGGTAAGATTCTTCTACTTCTTGACACTTCCTTGGGAACCGGAAGAGCTAGAGGTACTTGGATTACAACAGGATCAAGATCAGGGCAGGACCATGAACACACCAGCACAGTGGCACGAGTGACCAGAGTGACCAAAGGGAGGCTATAGAGACTGATACTTAAGTGCCAGAAACCTCTTCACGCTGCTTTGGTTTTCCAAGTGTATTTAGTTGCAATCAGGTTTATCACCAGACTGGCCTGCACCAGCTAGTGGGGAGACCCTGTAGCCTGGGTAAGTCTTTGCGCATGAGGGTCAGGGCCCTGAGGGCATGGACAGCCCTTAAGGGCCCTGACCACCCACACCCTCTTCCCAGCGGCCCAAGACTTCACTGAAGATCAGCCCTGCACCTTCAGTCCCTGTGGTGTGGGTAGGGGTACTTCTTTGCCTGTTGGGAAAACATGCTCGGCCTCACTGCTACCTGGAGCTGGGGACATGAAGCTGCGGCAGCCTTGCTTCTGTTGGGCTATTGGAGTCGGCATCTCCCGTCTCACATGGGAGCTCCCACCGCTGCTGTCACTGCTGGCCCCTCTGTAGCATTGGCCTTGTTCAAAAGCGCGTCTAGGGGAGGTACCTTCCCAGCTGCTCAACTCCACCTACAAATGCAAAAGAAAGATGGTTTCCTGCCTCTTCCCACCTGCAGCAACCAGCCTTTTCCTTGCATTGGATTTCCCTGCAGGAAAAGGCAAGAGCTGTTCAACCCCATGGGCTATCCCACAGGCATTTCTATGGCCACTGCAGCATGCATAGCTCTCTCTGGATCACCTCCCCTTTCAGCTAGGAAGCTCATAATTAAAAGTCAGACCCTGGACTGCGGAATCGAGGGTCTCTGGGTGCTGTAGGGGCCCTCCCCCAGGCACCCTCCCCCAAGGTAAGCACTGCCCCAGGGCCAACACTCCACAGCCCAGGGACTGGCTGAGGCCCACAGGGGACAAACGACATTCCCCAGACCTGCCTGCCAGCAGTGCGCTGGAGCTGGGAGAGAACCCAGGTCTTCGGGCTCCCAGTCAGCCCCTCCCTTCCTCTACCCCACACACCCCTGCCCTTCCCCTTCCCACCCAAACCTCAAGGAGGAGGGCAGGCTTTGTGCACCAGCCCCCACAGCACCCCCACACACAGCCCTGCTGCCCCAGGGCTGTGGGCACAGCAGGCGCAGCTCTGGGCTGGGCACTGTGCTCTCTGGGCAATGGGGGAGTGCATGCGCTGCTCTCTTTGGGCACGTGTGTGCAGCAGGGCTGTGTGCAGCAAAGATGGTGCAGATAGGTCTCTTCTCCCCATTCTCACTCACAGCTATTAAGGGGCATCCTTAGCCACAGCATCCTGCCTACTTCTGCAACACACCCATTTAACACTAAATTCTCTTGCTCCAAACCAACTGCAGCAGGTGTCTTGGCGGCTAAGCCACTTGCACCGCTCAACCACAGCCACGTGTCAGCAGACAAACAACTCAAAAGGTGCAAAGCAACAAGACAAGGGAAGAGAAGAAAGAGGAAAAAAGAAGAATTAGGAATTTTAAAGGTGTCCACACATGAAATTATTCTCAGGCTGTCTCATCTACTGGCATTACTCAGTGCAATGTGCCATGGATGTTACAGGCATTATGATGGTCAGACCTAGACACCCAGCAGAGCAAAATACAAGTTATCCTTGGACTTACCCTGAGATCTGCACTGTGGCAAGCTTCTGTCCCTTCTGCAGCACCTTTCCTGAGGCAGGCTGAGAGGATGCAAAAAGAAAGAGTGCCCATGGCCTCTACCACAACGAGCTGGATTTTCAGGAACAAGGTGCTCTGAAAGACAAGAAATCAACTGGCCCGCTCCATCTGGGAAAAAACATTTTCACACCCAATGGACAAGTTGTGTCAATCTCCTGGCAAACATCAACAAGCTGTACAGTCCATTACAGCATGCCTTTACCTGAAACGCCGGGCCTACTCTTCAGTTTGCCTGTACTGACAGCAGATCTGCCCCTCTCCAGCAACTCGCTCCACAGCACGAGAAAGTGCCCAGTGTGCTCTGGAGAGCACCAGCAAGAGAAGGACCAGAGTAACATTTTGCCCCTCGTCTCCTGGGGCATGTTGTAATGGCACTGTCATTTCCGAGGTCTGACAAGCCTTCCTTGACATAACTTGAGGGAAAAGCCCCCGGAAAGGTTACACAGTACCTGCTGACATTCTGCTACCATGAAGATCCGGCTCTTGCCAAGAAGCACATCCGTACTTCAGAGATGCCGACACGCCAGGCTCCCAAACATCCCCGTGCGACTCCGCAATGACCGACCAAGCATGTTGCAGGTTGCCTACACGCAGCAGAGAGAGCACAGGCGGCTTCACCGACTAGCATCAGCCTCAGCCCCCAGCAGCAAAACACAAAGCATCCTTCCCTTACAGAGAGCAGCAAACCTAGGGAAGCCTCACCCCCTGTCACTGGATTGCAGAATCACAGAATGGTTGACGTTGGAAGGAACCTCTGCAGATCACCTAGTCCAACCCCCCTGCTCAAGCAGGGGCACCGAGAGCACGTTGCCCAGGACCACGTCCAGACGGCTTTTGAATATCTCCAAGGAAGGAGACTCCACAAACCTCTCTGCACAACCTGTTCCAGTGCTCTCTTACCCTCACACTAAAGGAACTTTCCCTCGTGCTCAGTCGGAACTCCCTATGTTTCACTTTGTGCCCGTTGCCAGCTTCTGCTGGCAAGAAGGTTCAGAAATCCAGACAGACAGCACAGCTCTGACCTGCAGAGGCCTCGGGAGCTCCCAGCCCTCCTCCTACACACCACACAAAAACAGAGCTATAAAACCCCAGCCCCTGCCCCACACACTTCACACTTCACAGCTACACCACTTCCCCACTCCTTGCACTGGGCCAAGACATCTGCAGCTGTTGAGGAGCTTCACTCACCTCGGCGAGTCTCTGCTCTCCTTCACCTCGCTTGTCTCTGGACGCACAAGCTGCCCACTTGCACAGAAAAAAACCCACAGTCACTTCCCTTCTGCTGTTGTGGAATTTCCTAAGGAGTGGAAAACAGAGGGAGAATTTTCCTCTCTCTTGGTTTCCTGGCCCTCTTGCCCTCTCAGCTGGTACATTAAGAACAGGACGAGATGCCTTTGGGCTTTCTCTAATGGCTTAGCCTCATTAGTATGGGTTCAGGCCTCATGAGGAGGTGTTCCAGGCATTCCTTTCCCAAGCCAAGTAGTGCTCACGTGCATGTGACTCCCGGCTGGGAAGAAACCCCTCTGAAGAAGACAGCCCCAGATGCCCTTGTGCCTTCCTTTCTTCTGGCAGCAAGTGGCTGCTTAAAACAAAGCAAAAAAACAAACAACCCCCCCCCACACACACACACACACACTCACTTATCTCCCTATCTCAGGCCAACAGAAAGAAGCAAAGGACACTGCCTGGCTGGGCAATAAAGTGTCACAGGATATTCACTGCAGGGCACGTAAAGCATCTGGGGCAGAAAAGCCCCAAATCTTACCTTTACATGCACAGTGACAGCCTGTCACCTCATGGTTATTGGTCAAGAAGACCCAACCACTCAAACAGACATGGCCATGAAAGCACATGCTCCTGTCAGGTTAGCTAGAGATTTGTGCTATGCCAGCTAATACACACAGAAATGTTTGCTAACACTGAAGAGCTGCACTAATTTGGAAGCTCCTGAAGTGGGGACAAGGGCAGCCAGCAGGAGTTACAAAGCTCCTGGAAGAACGCAATGCCTCCCATGGAGAGCACGCTTCCTCTTACAGTCAGGCTGCAACTAGGAAGCACTTCCTTCACATTCTTCCCTCTCTTCAAAAGCCTAGCTTTACCAATTGCTCTCTAAAGTCCACACATTTGTGCCAGAGGCTACCATTTATTTGACAGCAAAGCTTTGGCTCTGAGTAGACTGGGAAGGTGGCAGAACCCAGGCATCCAAGACCCCACACAGAGGGCACAAAGCACGATGAGATCAAGAACTCATGTCCCAGTACCTCCGACTTGCAGCAAGGCAATCCCAGAGATTGCTGGTCTGCATCGAGCAGAAAAGCAACAACATCTAATCCTGTGTTAAACAGAGAGAACCTGAGAAATCCTCTTGGGGGATCAAAGCAGAAAAGCATTGGCTGAGCAGTTACTTACAGCAAAGCTTCATAAAGCTTGCCGCCTTTTGCTCCCCTTGCATCAAAGGATTTCCTGGTCTTCTCTCGGACCCGTTCTTAAGACAGAGTTGTTAAATGCGACACAGCACAACCTTGGGCTGCAATCCAAACAAAATCAAATTGGACTATCCTTACTTGCTGGTGCTCCTCACAAGCAAGCGCTCAAGAAACGCCGGTTTGACTCACCACCAGTGCTCAGCGCATTCTCAAGAGAGTGGGCACTAAGATGCCGTCCTCTTGGGAGACATACACTCCTCTGCTCCATCTTCTTATTGCTCCGTAGCCCCCAGAAATTACTTTGCGATAGATGAAAGTACCCAAAGCATGAACCGCTGGCTAGCCTTCCTTCTTTCTTTACACCACAAATTTCACGTAGCAATTGGTGATCTGTATAATGAAATGCAAGCTCGAGATGAAAAATACAACACTGCTTTACCAAAGGAAAAGTACACCAACACTTGACTAATGCCAGGAAGTAGCACCAGACAAGAAGGACAGGCGCTTTCAGAAATACTGCGCCCTTCAAGGCTGAAAACCACAACCTGAACACAGATACTTCGGAGAGCTGCAGTGGGAGGAGTGTCCCGATCCAATATCGGGGGGGTTTCGTTATGATCCCAAGGACGAGATTAAGACGCTAAAACCAGTCAAATATCGTACAACCTTTTAACTTTATTTTCCACGGAGTGGGGAGAAAAGGTGGGGAAAGGCAAAGGGGAGAAGAGAGAGAAAGAGAGAGAGAGAGAAAGAGGGGGAGAGAGAAAGAGATATCACCACCCGTGGATCCAGCGGCATCCTGTTGGTCCTCTTCACCCTGGGGGTAAATTTTAGCAAAGCGCGTGCAGTAATTACAACTCGAGCAGGGTCCGACCCTAGGTTCCCGCTGAGAAGTTCGGAGCCAAATCAAGGCAAATTAAATAAATAAATTGTAATGACATGCATACAGTAGTTACAGCTCGAGTTGGGTGCCTCCGAAGAGGGACCCCGAGCAAAGAAATCCCTGGGCAATTATACTTTCCAATCTAAGCTCTCCACCCCTCACGCAGTAGTTTGGACCAATAGTAATATTTAGGTCTGGGGTCTCCTGCTCCTTATTGGGTCCCTAGGTAGGTTGTTTACTGTTGTGGTTTCTGCTGACAGATGTGTTTTCATTCTTCGGGTCCTGCCCTTATCTCTCAAGGCCCTGACAAATTATTACTTCCCCAGCAGTGATAGTAGGTGTTATTTCCCAAGGTCCAGACAAAGGGAATATAATCTGGACCCCGAGATAGCCCAGACCCCCTCCCCCCAATCAGCATTGTTTCAGCAGCGAGAGGAGGCCCTGCTCCCCAGGGTCCCGGTGCCCAAGCAGGCCTCACTTCAAAGCCTTGACATCCTTCCTCCCAGAGTGTGAAGCATGGGAATGCAAACTGCTGGTAACTCCCTTGTCTTTCCCGCCTGCATCAGCTCTGGGGCCCTTTCTCACTGAACTAGGGAGTGCGGCCTAAGGCTTCAGCAAATTTAGCTACTCATGCTAAGCAAGTTTTATAAAAGTTGTGCTAGTCCCAAAGTCTCTGCCCGATCATGCCCTGGTTCGGCGCAGGCTCGGTGTGTCCCAGGTGGTCGCAGGGAGACCATTTTGGGGGTCGCAGCAGCTCAGTCCTGTTCCCGCCGGGAACAGATGGCTGGTTCGGGGTTATGGTTTGCTTGCACCTTACGTACCAAGAAATGTTTAAGGCAAAAGTTCACTCATCTGTCCGCCACAAGGGGTCAGCAAAGAATTTGGAAAAGGAAACTCACATACACCATCCAGGGGTATTCTTCAAGATGTACTGAAGGAGAACACCACTGTGCTGCAGCAAGGTTTACCTCAGCCTTCAGCCAGCCAAGCTCCTTCAGCCTGTGGATGCGCTCACAGGTGACACTGAGGTTGGAAGCACTGCTCCTCATCTCCTCTGGCTTGCCTTCCTCACAGGCAGCAAGGACCCCTCTCACCAGGGCCTGAAAAACACAGTCACAGGGGAAAGGGCTCAGGAACACAAAGTCCGGAGCACACTAACCTGTGTGCAGCAGTCAGCTGAAACAAGGCCTCTTAAAGCCTGTCAAGCTACAGCTTGGAAACAGCACGAGTGTTTCAGAGCACTGCATCACTGGCTTCCACAGTTTGCTGCCCAGGTAGCAACAGCAGCCTGGTTTTGGGTTTTGGGATTTTTTTTTCTTTCAGAGTCCTAACTGGGGAGGGCAGGGTTGTTTCAATCTGTTTTCACAGCAGTGCTCACAGGTGCAAGAGAGGAAGCTGACAGAAAACAGGAGCACTAGCAAACACAAGCAAATGGCTGAGGAACAAACACAAGAACAGCAAGAGCCTCCTCTCCCACATCAGGCTGCAGCCCTCCCAACACTCACCTCCAAGCCAACCACAGCAGGCATTCTCCACACCAAGGCACCCAACAACACAGGAGCCTGGGAGCTCTTGAAGGTGGTGAGCTTCAAAGGCAACTGTGCTGACAACACAGGGGGGAATGGATGTCACTACGCAGCAGTTGAGGCAATCACAACTCCCTGTCGAGCAGCTGACTCGTTGCAATACGGAAGCTGGCATCCAAGTCTGCTTAAGGAAGGCAAAGAAAACATGGGCCTGTTAGCATGAAAGACTCTCATCTGCAATAGCCCCTCCTTCTTGCTTGAGGCTGGGTTCACAGAATTCAGAAAACACCCTTTTCCCTCAGACCACCAGCATTACGCTGCAGGCTTCAATAAACCCTTCTTTTGCTCGTCCTTTCCAAAACGGATTGGAGCAAGCAAGGACAGACAGCTTGACTAGCAGGCAAGGACAAAAGTCTTGCTCACACACAAAAGGGCAAGAAAGATATTTTGTACACACAACACATCAACCAGCAAATTCCGCCCTTCCCAAACTCCCAAGTGCCTGTGGAGGGATGGCCACTTTCAAACTGGGCACCCATGTGCTACTCAGTCCAAAGCCAAATAGAGGCAAGAGAGCCACAGTGTTGGCTGAGTATACACAAGCACTAAGGAGCTCAGCAAAGCCTCCTACACAGCTCTCTCTTCAGCTGAGATTGAGAAGAAGAATTCTCATTTCCACGCTTAAGCCTGGATTTCTCATCTCAGGCCTTATCACAGCTGAAAATCCAAGAGGCGCACCACATTTCTCACGAGACGTGCAAGAGGAGACTAAACACGCATTGCAACCTTGTCCTGGAAGTCAGCTGAGCTGGTGCCCTGTGCGCCTTCAAGCGTTACCCCACAGGTAAGAGGCAAAGAATTAAAACGGCAGAGAGCGGAGTGCTCCGACGGGCACAGGCACAGAAAAAATGTCAGCAGGAGACCTCTGTCAAAGCACCGTCTGTTGAAGAAGGCTCCCCCTTCCCCTGGGAAAAAAACCTGGCATGACAGAGCGCTCTTTACTCAACAACATACACGGCAGAGGGCAAACATTTATGGTTGAAAACACTCAGTCGGCTTTCCCTAAACAAAGGAGAAATAAACACACAAGCTTACCCCTGCACTGGCCTCTTTCAGGGCTCTGTCCCGAGAGTCTTCTGCTGGTCACAAGCATTTCCTGCTAGTCTGTAAAGCTCAAGAGAAGCAGAGAAACAGGCTCTATCAAAGTCGTCACGTTCAGTTCTGATGAATCCACCTCCTGCTTAAGAACGGCTTTCTGCAGAGCTGAATTTGCCTGGAGCCTCCGTTGCACACATGAACAAGGGAAGACAGCACATCAGCTTCCAGCACTACTCTTCTGGAGCAGCAAGAGTGGGAGAGAAGGAAGAGCTGGGCTCCTCTCTGACTTTCTTCCCTCCACACTTGCCCAGAGACCTTTTCTTGCTCTCGAGCAGCTTCACTACATGGAAAACGGGGAAGCCACCAGCACCTCCTCTCTAAAGCACTTGGTGACCTCCTTGGGAGGAATGCTGCAAGCTAGCTGTTATCCTGCAAGGGAAAAAGGAACATTTGCAACCACACTTGCATCCAAGGACAGTTAGATCACTCAAGCTGAAGACCAGCACACGGACTTACAAAGGAAAGCCTTCAAGATGTTCACTTCCTCCTTTTCAGAGGCTAGGCAGGAAAGTGACCATCCCCGTTTGGAAAGCAGTTATCATGAAAGCCACACAGACTCTGCAGACCAAGCAAATACACAGACACTGAAGATGCCCCTACACAGGCCCCCTTCTCCTCCCAAACAAGCAGGAGTTGCATTGTCACCAAAGTCCTGACTGTTCACTCCACTCCTGCTCTGGCTTTGTGCCTAAAACATGCCTCATCTGAAGGCCTCATGCATGCTGGCAGCAGCACCATTAGGCTAAAGCCAGAGCAACGCACACGCCAGCTCCTCCAGGACAAAGAGAACCAGGTCTGCTATCCTTGTAGGTTTTTAAGGAACTCCTTGTTAACACCTGAGAAGACCCACACTCTTGGGAATTAAGGAAATCCTTACCCGGCAACCCAAACAACCACTAGGCTTGGCAGGCACCAGACTTCCGAGCTGGGAGGTGCAAATACACCAGCTCAGCCCAACAGCCTTTGAAGCGGAGCCAGCAGCGGCCGGACTGCTGAGGCGCTTGTGCATCCCGGCGCAATTCAGGGGACGCCCACACCGTGACGGGGGAGGGAGGATGAGCACCCTCACTGTCGGTTAGGTAACTCTTTTGCTCATAAGCACGTGAATTAACAAACTATCAAGTTAACCAATCGGTGAACCATCCAATTAAGTAACTACAGAATTAATGATTTAGGCTAGCGTACAGAGGAAGGATTAACCCTTTCTTTGCTTTTTCATTTCTTTACCTAATAAGCTCATAAAAGCAAAGTTTGCTTCACAAGTACGCTGTCCCGTAAATCTGAGAGAGCACAACGTGACACAAAGATCCGCCTTGGCAGCGGGCAGACCTCCAACCGACACTCACGCTTCGCTCACGCTCATTGGGCTTTAAAGGCATTCAAGCCAGGATGGGAAGAAGAGACTCTGTACCTGACCAGATCCTTTCTCTGAGACCACTCTGCACCCCAAGCATCACCACGTTGGAGATCTGCACTGACGGACAAGGGAGTGTTAAGAGAAAAAACACAAGGCATCTTTCCAGGACAATTAGATGTACGGGGCTCTCAGGTTACGGGTGATAATGCAGACAAAGTCCTCACGCTGACGGGCTGAGTAGGAAGCAGCACCTCCCACAAACTGGCCTTCCAAATAGCATGGGAAGTTTGTGAGGACTGAAGCACAGCATCTGCTGGGGGTTTCACTGCGAGACTCCACACTGGACCCAGGGAGTCATTCGGCAGGAACAGACGCTGCTCCTGACTCACAAGCACAGCTTGTCATTTTGGACCACAAAACATGCTCAACCCACATTCCAGGACCTACGCCAAAATGGGTACAAAACTATTAGCTTTGCAGAATCATGTCACAGACGCGTAACAGAAGTACTTGGGAACTGGCATTTACAGAACAAACAGGATGACAAAAAAAATCATGGGGACAACAGTGGACGTGTGCACATGGCATTCTAACAAACTGCTGGAGAGAGAAGAAAACAGTTTGTCAGCAATCCAGCTACTCCTGACCTCTCTGCAGGGCACAATTCAGGACACCTGAAAAAGCAGAAGCTCCAGGAAAGAAACCAACTTGACAGAAACAAGGGAACTGGGCTTGCCCAGAAAAGATGCAGGTCGCTTACTTGCTTTGGAAGCTCTGCCACCAGAAAAACAAACAAACAAAAAACCATACGCACGCCCCAAACAGTCACAAAGGCAGCATTTAAGAGTCCTGTCTAAATTCAGCATGAATTTAAGTACAGGGCACCCAAGGGCGCACAAGGAATTCAGCATCCGCCATTCCTGCAAACAGCCAGACGCTACAACGGTCACCCCGAGGAGAACGGAGCGCAGGCTGCACCTAAGAAAGTCACTGGCACACTAAAGCCTCTCTCGCACACTTTCAACCCACATTTTCCCTTCAACACAAGCCTTACAAAGCCACTGCAGCCAAGAACTTGCCACAAGGGCCTTTCTGCCCTCCTCTTTTTCCTCCTTGCTTTCCAGACAGAGCGTGTTTCATTCGACAGCTTCCGGCAGAAGCAGAAATCAGCATCAACTCACCGGCTCATTCAGGCTTCCTCGACCAAAAGATTTCGGGCTTTAGGCTGAAATGGTCTGTGCTGCCCGTGGGGAGAGGCACCCGGCCAGGACACAGCGCCTGGAGCCCAGCTCACTCCACGGACTCGGGGCCTCTCCTGCCGCCAGCAGAAAGAGCGCATCCTCTCCTCTTCCCTCCGCACACACACCACCTCCCCTCGGGCCAGCCCCCACGGTACCTCCGCAGGGCCCTGGCCACACGGGCGCTCGCAGAGAGCAAAGGAGGGAGGAAAAGCCACACAATTTCCCTGACAAGCCGTTCGGAGAAGACCCAGCGCCTGCCGGGCTGCACGAAGCCCCCCAAAATAAGGCCTCTGAAGCACGGGAAGAACGGGCAGCTCCTGATTCTCTCCTCCTCGCTCGAGTCTGGCCAGGGTCTTCCACGCCGGGCTCCGCGCTGAGCAAGCAACAGGCAGAAGAGGCTTTGGCTGCCACACACCAGTCTCGGGGAGGCCGCCGGCCCTGCACAGGCCTCCGGCGCCCAGCGCGGCCTTCCGGGCCCCGCAGCTCTCCCTCCCCAGGCCCTCGGGGATCATCTCCGGCAGAGACACGGCAAGGTCTCTCCAGGGCAGCCGCTGCCCCCGCGGCAGCACCTCGGCAGCCCCCCCCACGCCTCGCCCAGGCCCCAGGCCGCGCACGCGCAGCTGCTGCTGCCTCCCCAGCGCCTGCGGCCTCCGCGCACGCGCGCAGCCCCGCCCCTCGCCCGCCCTGCCCGGGGCGCTCTGCCGCGGGGCCCCGCGCTGCGCACGCGCACGCCCACTGCCTCGCCCCGCCCCTGCCCTGCTCGCCTCGCCCCTCCCCTCCCCTCCCCTCCCCTCCCCTCCCCTCCCGCCTGTGCAGCCCCGGCAGGCCACGCGCCGCCGGAGCCAATGGGGAGCGCGCAGCAGGGAGGGGCGGGGGGCGGAGCGTCGGGGCGGGAGGTGCCGTTGTGGGGCGGGGGTGCGGCCGGCTTGAGCTGGGCCAAAGCCTTTCTGAGCGCGGAGGGGCTTCGTCAGAGCTGGGGGCGACGGCGCGGAACCGGCCCGTTTCTGCCTTGCTCCGCTTCTGCCGTCGCTGTCTCGGCAGCCTGTGCGTTTCCGGAAGGCAGGTAAGGCCTGGAGCTCCGCGAGCCCGCGAGGTGCCGGTGGGCAGAGGCCTGTGCTCTTGCCGGGCTGGGGACGGAGGGGCAATTTTTGCCAGGAGAGGGTCCGGCTTTGCGAGGAGGCTGTGAAAGGACAGGAGTGCTGTTGGCAGAAGGCTGAGGTGTCCTGGTGCTGCTGCCGGGCTCTGGAGAGGCTCTTGGAAACGCCCGTGTGAGAGCTGGATCGTTTGCTTTGCCAGAGCCTGTGATTCCTGCTGCGGAGCTTGGCTTTGTGTTGGGAAGCGCAGTCACGGCCCCTGGTTTCTCGCCCCGGTTCTGCTGGTGCCTGCAGAGCGGGGGAAGAGGCTCTGGCGTCGGAGACGCCTTGGCCTGCTGGCTGGCAGGAAGCCCTTGTGGCAAGCCTTTCTTCTGTCCTTCTTTTGTCTCCAGAGCTCTGGTGGAGCCAGCGGAGGGCTTCTGGCTGGAAGTCAGTTAACGTGTCAGCTCTGCAGCCGCCCGCTGTGCGGGTGCTCTTGGGGATGGTGGTGGTGGTGGTGGGTGCTGCCTGTGTCTGCTTGTTTTGGAGCGGGTGGTATGGTGGTGAGCTTGTTGACTTCAGGCAGAGCCCGTGTTTTTCTTGCTGCCCAGATATGGCTAAAGTTTGGGAGAGCGTGTGTGAGTGCTACCGCCAAGCGCTGCTGCTGAAGGAGGTGGGGCTCATTTCCTCATTATCCCTCCGACCTTGATGAGTGCTGGCTCCTGCTTGCATGCTGCCATTGAGCAGCCTTCTTCCTGCCTGCCTGGGAAAGCAGAAGCCAGGCCCCAGCAGGAGCCTGCAGGTGGCAGTTTTGCCCAGAGCAAGCTCTCCCTCACTGGAGAGCAGAAGCAAAGCGCAGCTGGAGAAGCAGAGTGTGGGGTTTGTCCTCTGGGGCCTTCTCTAGCTGCTCGTGGCAGGGTGGAACCACCCGCCAGAGATGGTGGCATGCTGTGGAGAGTTTCTGCCAGGTGTGGTCCCTCCTTGGAGGTTCTGAGGCTCCGGGGGTTTTTCCCTGTTTGTGCGTCAACTCTCAGCTGGTGGGAGGTGAAGGAGTGGGAGAGGGGGAGACTGGAGAGTGCAAGGCTCTCCTGCAAAGCGCCCCATCTTGCCCCTTTGGAGATCACCCTTAGTGTGCCCTGACAAGTCTAGTCTTCATTATTGTGTGTGTGAAAGCCCTGCTTTTGTTCCTTTGTTGCTCTCCTGTTTTCAGACTGTCCAGCTAGCAGGCGTGGGTAACATGTCCGTTCTGGAAAACTACTTGCGTGATGCGGATAAGAAGAGTTTCCATGTTTGGAGACGAGTGTTTCGGGTGGACAAGGTGTTTCTGCTGGAGAAGAATCTCAGCTCTGAGAAGAGCCCGTGGCGTGGTAAGAAGCGAGATTCAAAGCTGGGCTTGCCCCTGTGTCGTAGCGAGGATCTGCTTTGTGATTAGTGAAATACAGCTGCATCTTTGGCAGAACTGCCTCCCACTGCAGAGGCAGGAGCCCAGCATGGGCGCGCGGGGCGCAGAACAACGTCCTGCTGTGCTCATGCCAACTCCTCCTGCTGTCTCCTTGTAGTCTGCTCCCACAGCGTCCAGGCAGCTCCCCCAGGACCAAGGAGGCTGGCAAGCAGCACCCACCTCCTCCAGCCAGGTCCACGGCTGCTCTCGCTGTTCCTGAAGGCTGTTGGAGACTGTTGCAGGTACATGCCCTGGGTTGCTGTAATGACTGTGCTGTTGCAAACGGTGCCAGAGCCCCGTTGTGCACATACCGACTCTGCCAAGATCCCTTAAGCGCTCTTCCGTTGACCATTGCTCTTCCTTCCTTCAGATCTTCTTAGTGGGCTGAAGGCCTGCTCTACCTTTCCAGTGTGTCCTTGCCTCCTGTACTTGCAGGAAGCAGCCACGGACACTTCCCTGGGGCACTGTTGGCTCTAGCAGCAGGACCTGCTGCATTCTGAGGCTGTGGCAATGCGCAGGTCTTTTCCAGACCCTTGGTAGTTGAGATCATTGGTCCTCCCAGACCGCTCAGTGGTGTGTGCAGTGAAGGGAGGAGCCTGGTGTAACTTCAGGCCTCCTCACCTTTCCGGAGCCAAACTCTGGCGACAGGCCGGCTGAAGAGAGAGCCCAGGAGTGAGGGTACGACCTGCAGAAAGCCGTCCCCTGGCGGCAGCTGAGACTAATCGTGTGTGCTGTGGTGTTTCTATGGCCCTGCAGGAAAGCGGCGAGCTGTGCGCGCAGTGGGACCGAAGGCAGAGCCTGGGCTCCCTGTACAGAGAGCGGCAGGAACAAGCAGAGGCCGAATGGGCTGCGTGGGAAGCCTGGTGTGCAGGGGAGGCTCCAGAGCCGGCTCAGGTACCGGCCCCATTGGACACCCTTCAGAACAACGGCCATCCTCTCCGTCACGGAGCCGAGGGCGGGAGGTCCTCTGGCCTTGGGGGCAGTGTTGCTGCTCAGTCAGTGGGACACTTTGCAACTGCAGCACGACTAATTACCACCCGTGGTCTTAGGACTCCCACCCAGCTAGTGCTGGATTACAATTGCATCTCCCTTCCCTGCCCAGCACTTAGTGTCTAGGGTGCAATTTGTTCCCTCCTTACTTCACACAGCCCCTCCAAGGCTTTTGCGCATAGACCGGTGGAGAGTCTGCTGGCTTTTCCGAGGCTGTCAGCATGAGCTTGGGACTGCAGCTCAGCCTCACTGCCATGCGTATGCATCCACACGCTCACTGTTGGAAGATACCCCCGCTGCAGTTTCCCCCAGCCCCTCCTTTCTTCCTTGGAGTCCTCATGCCTCATTTGCTGTCTTTCTGCAACCAGCTTCTCACCTCCTCCCTACCTGCCTCTCTTGCTCCACGCAGACTCCTGCCAGACAAACAGCGTACACCTCACTGCTTTTTTTCCTTCTTGGTCCCAACTGTGCTGCAGTCAGCTCAGGATGCAGATGCTGCGGAAAGCTCTCTTCTCACCTGCCTGCAAAAGGCAGGGCCTCTTTTTGTTCTTTGCCTAACAGTTGGCCCCGGAGAAAGACCTCCACCCCAGGGAAGCTTCTTGCAGCATTTGGGAGGATCCAGAGCTGACAGGAGCAGAAGTACAGCTGAGAGCAGAGCACACCTGGTAGGAGCATTTGAGGAAGGAAAGCAATAGTTCCTGCCCCACTAATGGCTGTGTGAATCCTGCTGGGTGTTTTTCCATGAGTGCTGCAGCAGCCAAAGGCCAAGCAGCAGAGGGGTGTCCTCCTGAGGAAAAGTCATGGTGTTATGAAATCCCCCTTGCTGGGCTGCCGGGGGTTGGGGAAACAGCCAGTGGGGCAGTGAGGCCTGAAGCTGTGGGTAAAACCTGAGTCCAGAAGGGTTTGGATCGCTTGGTGTGCCCTGCCAAACCTAGCGAGGAGCTCATTGGAAGTTCCTGCCCTGCAAATGGCAATTCCCTCCTCCCCATTTCCCATGCTGTCAGTGATGTCAGCAGGAAAGCAGAGGGCCAGCTGGGAATGGCAGTGAAGCCCTGCTCCCACCCTGCCCTTGCCCTGGGGGCCTGTGGTGGAGAGGTGGTGGAGAGGCTGCCCAGCTCCTGCTGCCGGGTGCTTGCCAGAGGGCCTCTGGGAAAGGGCTCCTCTCTTCCCAGTCTGGTTTGCAGGCAGTCAGTCGCTCCTTCTTGGCAGGACTTTGGCCGTAAAGAGACTTGGGCTCCCCACCCTGCCGCCCAGCCCAGGAGAAAGGAGCACAGGGAGAGGTGGAAAAGCCTCCCCCCACCCCGTGGAAGAGAAGAAAGCAGCAGCCAAGCTGGAGACAGTCCAGCCCCAGTAAGTGTGCGCTGAGCCCAGCCCCAGCCTGGGGCGGTCGAGTGTCCCTGACCCCCACAGGGTGTTATGGCTCCAAATCCCGGAGGCCTGGGGTTGCGTACAACACCCTTGGTGTTCTGGTGACGCGTACAACACCCTTGGTGTTCTGGTGACACGGGAATGGCCTGGGTTACACCTCCCTCCTCCCAGGTGTTATGGAAATTAGGCTTGTCGGCCACCATAACAGGGCCCGACCCTAGGTTCCCGCAGAAAAGTTCAGAGCCAAATCAAAGCAAATTAAAGAATTACGTTTTAATGACACGCGTGCAGTAATTACAGCTCGAGCTGGGTGCCTCCGAAGAGGGACCCCGAGCAGAGAAATCCCTGGGCAATTATACTTTCCAATCTAAGCTCTCCACCCCTCACGCGGTAATTCAGACCAATAGTAATATTTAGGTCTGGGGTCTCCTGCTCCTTCTTGGGTCTGATCCCTGTCCCTAGGCAGGCTGTTTATCTTTACTGTTGCGGTTTCTGCTGACAGATGTGTCTTAATTCTTCGGGTCCCGCCCTTGTCTCTCAAGGCCCTGACAGAGAGGTGTTGTTCCAGCAATTAGCACTGCCCCAGCAGTGACAGTAGGTGTTATCTCCCGAGGTCCTGAGGAAGGGGATATAATCCAGACCCCGAGATAGTCCAGACCCTCCAAATTAACACTGTTTCAGCAGTGAGAGGAGGCATTGTTTCCCAGGGTCCTGGCGCCCAACGAGGCCTTATTTCAAAGCCTTGACATCCTGCCTTTTGGAGTGTGAAGCACAGGAATGCAAACTGCTTGCAACTCCCTTATCATTCCAGTCTGAACCAGCTCTCAGGCCCCTTTTCTTACTGAACTAGGTGAAAGTTCATTATTTTATCTAAGCGCGGCCTAAGGCTTCAACAGATTTAGCTACTCATGCAAAGCAAGTTTTATAAAAGTTGTGCTAAGCAGCTATCTCTCGACAGTTTCAGCTCAGTATTCTTTAACAGTCCCCCCTTTGTTTTTATGAAGCATCCCTGCTAATCCTTTAAACGGAGTTCTTGAAGCCTTTCGAGGCGTACTATCACTTTCCATAATCTTATGTATAATATGATCGTAAGTAATAGGCATAACACAGTTAAACTTAACACAACTACTACTGGGTGCGACGTGATTATAAATCCCTGTTGCAGATGGTGACCATCCGAGGAGAGTTTCCCAGCCGTGATGTTCTCCGTCCCTTTTTAGCCTTTCCAAGATGTGGTGTATCTCTTCTGCATCATGATGAACAGTGATTAGAGCTTTCTGTCCACTGTTTTGGATGCGTTCTAGCAGTCGACGCGGGTCATCGTGTTGTAGTCGTTTCTTCACCAGTGTGAGATTCATTCCAATGGGGGTAGGTAGTAAATTTTGAATTAATGTATAATTAGATTGTAACAACTGATAAGATGTAATAGGAGCTGAATAATTAAAATCACATCCCATGATTCTGGTAAAGTTACAAATACAAGTATTTGAATGGTTACTTGTATCTACAACAATGACATCTATGAATATAAGATTACAAAGTGTTCTTACACATACACATCCTTTCTTAACGTATACAAGTACAGTTCAACTTTAACAGCAAAGTAAGAACATAATATGACAGTATATGGCCTGTTCCATTTAGGTTTTAACTTGGATTTTTGTGAAAATACTTTAACTAAAACTTCATCCCCAGGCTGTGTATCAGGCACTTGTATGTCAGGTGGTGATCATTGGATATGTCATCATTGGATGGTCAGGTGGATATCATTGAGCATTTATTTATTTATTTATTTATTTTAAAGATTTTCAAACCTTTTTTGCATACTTGGAACATACTGGGTTAGTCGTTCATCTCCGTCTAACAGGCTGGTCTCAGCTAGAATAATAAGTCCCTAGTATAGCTAAATGTCTCCCGAAGAGAATTTCTGCTGGTGTTAGTCCTATGGGTTGCCGTGGGGCATTTCAAACATCCCATAGAGCTAAGTTTAATGCCTCTGGCCATTTTAGGCTAGCACGTGCGCATATTCTTGCTATTTTTTCTTTTAATGTTCTATTCATTCTTTCTACTTGTCCCGAAGATTGTGGGTGATAAGGGGTACATAGGTTTCTTTTTATTCCTAATGATTTATATAATTGAGTGATTATGCTTGCTGTAAAATGGACACCCTTGTCTGAATCAGTGGCTTCTGGGACTCTATATCTAGGTATGAGTTCTTTCAGTAAGGCTTTTACTACTCCCCCTGCGTCAGTCTTTCTTGTTGGGAAAGCTTCTGCCCAGCCTGATAACTGATCTGCTATCATTAACAAGTGTTTGTGCCCATTGGCGGATGGCATAGCCGCATAATCTATTTGTAGCTTTTGGAAAGGGAAGTAGGCCCATGGTTGTCCCCTTAACTCTAAGCTTGGTTTGCTACTTAAAAACTTCTGGCAGGCCAGGCAGCTATTTGTTATTCTTTTAGCAGCCGCATAAATTCCTGGAGTGGCCCATAGTTTCTGTACCTGGTTAGCTATTGCCTCGGCTCCGCCATGAGCTTTATCGTGAAACCACCTAGCTATAGTAATTAAATATTTTTTTTGGTAGAATTGGTTTTCTTCCAATTGTCCATATTCCATCATCATTTTGTTTTGCTTCCCACTATTCCCATTGTTTTTTGTTTTTTGTTTTTTGTTTTTTTTCTCCCACTGAGCAGTCCTTTTCATACATGGTTTTGGGGTCTATTAAATTTGGTCACTCACTTTAGTTCATCCTTGGAACTGCCCCCATACACTCTGTCAGAGGTTGTTGGGCTGCAGCCTTCGCAGCGGCGTCAGCTAATGCATTTCCTCTACTAATTTCTGTAGTGTCTTTAGTATGGGCTGGGCAGTGTATTACAGCAATTTCTTTGGGGCAGTTGGACTGCTTCCAGCAAATTACGTATTTCTTCTCCATTAGCTATTTTCTTTCCTGATGACGTAAAAAATCCTTGTTCTTTCCATAACATCCCTGTTACATCAAATACTCCAAATGCATATTTAGAATCGGTATAGATATTTACCCGCAGGTTCTTACTGATTTTTGCTGCTTGGGTCAATGCTATTAATTCTGCTCCTTGAGCACTTACAGACGGAGACAAAGGATTAGTCTCAAGTACCTCAAAGATGTTGGTATCAGGATAACCTGAGTGACGCCTTCCGTCCAAATAATAGGATGATCCATCTGTAAATGGAACTAAGTCCGGGTTCTCCAAAGGTTCCTCTTTAAGGTCCTCCCGGGGCTTGCTCGAGCTGACGACCACCTGTTCATAGGAATGATGCGGCTCTCCATCCTCAGGTAGAGGCAGTAGTGTTGCTGGATTTAAGATATTGCATCTCTTTAAGGTCACATTATCTGCATGCAATATTATCAGTTCATAGCAGTGAGCTCTCTGTGGGGATAGTGCTTGAGCTGCGTATTGCTTCATTAACAGTTCTACTTCATGTGGCACATACACAGTCAATGAGCGACCCAAAACTACAGGTCATGTTTTTTCAATAAGAGCTGCCGTAGCTGCTATTGCTCTGATGCATCCTGGAGTGCCTTTAGCTACCACGTCTAGCTGTGTGGAGTAAATAGGCCACTGGTCTACAGTGAGGACCTAGTTTTTGGGTGAGTACCCCACTTGCTACTCCCTATTGTTCATGGACAAATAATTCAAATGGTTTGCTATAATCTGGTAACCCTAGAGCAGGGGCTGAAACCAACGCCTTTTTTACAGATGTAAAAGCTTTTTCCCTTTCTGGACCCCAGGCCAAAGGCTCTATCTCCTCTTTTTTGTTTCCTGCACTAAAGGCTTAGTAAGTTCTCCTAACCCAGGAATCCATGGTCAGCAAAATCCTACAGTTCCTAAAAATCCCCTAAGTTGCTTTTTTGTTACAGGACGGGGCATATTAAGAATTGTCTTTACTCATTCTGGATCAATTAACCTGTGTCCTTCCTTTAAAATCAAACCCACATATTTCACCTCTCGTTGACACAGCTGAAGTTTAGACAGAGATGCTCGATGCCCTTTTTCTGCAAGAGCATTACACAGAGAAATAGTGTCTTTTAATCAAGTCTCATAATCTTTACTTGCTAATAACAAATCATCCACATATTGTATTAACACTGAATTTCCTGGAAGTTCGATGTCTGAGAGATGTTTATAGTCCTTAAGTCTTGTACAAACCGATACTCTGGATCACCATCAGAATCTTGCCTGTTCTTTTAACCGTCAGAATCGGAGTGTTGTACGGGGATTCATAGACTCTAAGGATACCCAGTTTCAAATGATGACTGATTTGTTTTCGGATGCTCTTCTCTGCTTCCTTTAGGATAGGGTATTGCTTAACTGCGGGAGGCAATCCCCTCTTTGTTTTTATCAAGACTGGACTAGCTGATTTCAGTAGTCCAACATCCATTCCTGAAGAGCTCCATAACTTTTTAGAAACTGATTCTAAACTTGTTGGAATAGTCAACTCTGGTTCTGGTGTCTTAGCCAGAACACATGAACCCATAATTATTAATTTTATCCCTTCCGGCTGTAAACAGATCTGAGTATGCAAGGCTTGCAGGAGATCTCTCCCTAAGAGGCAAGAGGGCGAGTCTGTGGAAATTATAAAACGTCCCCACGCTCTTTTACCTCCAAAAGTGAGCAATAAGGGCTTAGATAACATTCGTTCACCTTTTCCCATTACTCCTTGTATCATTATTTTATCTGATGACTTGCATCCTTTAGGCTCAAAATGTAAAAGGGAAAGGGTGGCTCCGGTATTCACTAGAAAAGGAACTTCTAAACCTTCTATATTTGCCATTACCTGCCCCTCAAATCCAAATTTATATCCCATAAATTTACCCCAATTTCCACAGTATTTTCTGAGTCTCCTATCTCCTGTCATTGTGGACTGACTGGGAATTGCCTGGTCTCATTCTCAGTGTTTGATTGTCTCATGCTGGCCCCTCTATTCCCAAGTACGTGGGGCCTCGCTGGGCATTCCTGCTTCCAGTGCCTTTGTTCCCCACAATAATGACACACATCATTAACTCTTAATTGTACAGCACGTTCACTTTGATTCCATCTATCTCCCCTGGTTCTGCCGCGCCGCCTCCCCTTGCCAGCCTGGCACATGCTCTTTAAAATACTTTTGTGTATCAGGGGCTGCTTGATCTATAAAAACACTAATTGCGAGAGCATCATTGAAGTTTTGTGGGGTCATTCCTCCATATTTTAGCAGGGCTTACCGCAAAAGTCCCCAGAAGTAATGGGGGTGTTCATCTAATCACTATCTGCATTCTTGCACTTTAGTCCAATTTACTCCTAATTCTCTGCATGCTCTGATTGCTTCTACTAAATTTCAAAGTCCTGTTTGACATACGGCTCTATTTCCTGCATTATTAAATGTCCCAGTTTGGATCACTTGCTAGCCAGAGGTTTCTATTTCCCCTGGCTTGCTGTGCTACTTCCGCACCTTTGTTAATTATCTTAACCCATTCATTTGGTCAAAATAATTCCCTCAAAAGAATTTGGGTATCACTCCAGAGTGGGCTGTGCCCGGTGCACATACTAGAAAATAACTGGACACATTGCTCTGCATCTTTTCTTAATCTCTGCATTTTACCCCCCCATAGGGCGAGATCGCCAGGGTCCCAGGGCTGATTAGTAAACACCCGCAGCACAGGACGGGGGGACTGGCCCCTCCCTTTCCCCTGGCTGTAAAGCGGCAGGGTTAGTCAGCACGTTGGGGATCATAGGATAGAGTCCGGCAGCCGGTGGAGTAGAGGGAGAAGGAGGAGGAGAAGGAGAAGTAATGACAGAGAGATCATCAGGCATATCAGGTGGAGCAGAAACTTTTGGAGCACAGTCCGGGGTCCTAGTATCTGCTAACACAAGTGTTACCTTCTGCGGGTTTCTTTCCTCCCTCCTTCCTGGCTCAAATGCTCCTGTGCCCATGCCCAGTTCTCCCAAACATACCAGTAATCCACTCAACTTGGAAACCTGTCTTCTAGACGATTTCACAAGGAAGTTAGTTCCTGCTGATCGAAAGTCCCTTGTGGTGGCCACCGTTCCGCTGGGTTTCCCTCCTTTGTCAGGAATGGGCAATCCTCCTGACACAGTTGGACCAACCTTTTTTCCTTAGATCTTTGGTACCATCAATCTTACTCCAATTTTCCAAAATTTTGGCTAAGGGCATCCCCTTTTCTGTGCCAAAATTATTCCCTATATTGAGTTCCTGAGAAGTGCGTCTTAAGCAAATCAGGCAGCGCACTTCCTTACCAGTAACACCAGCCCCTGCGGCTGGTGGGATCACACAGTCTCTTTCTCTCGCTCTCTGGGAACCGCACTCCCACCCCCTGAGTCTTTAACTGCTAGGACTGCTGTCCCTTCGCAGCGGGCGGCTTCCTCAGCCGACGGGCGCCCCGGTCGGTTCCCAGGCTATACGCACTCGCACACACAGCACTGTTCACGCTCACACCAGTCACAGTGACTCTAGACTTCTGTCTTGCAGTCTTGCAGTGCGCCTTATGCTGCTCAGGCTGCGCACCCCTTCTCCAGCCGGACCGAGCTGGGACTTAAAACCCACTCAAACCCTGGGGATGGGACTCGCACCCATCCCCTGGTACGCCTTGCTGTGGCCAGCCCACGTACCCCCTGCCTGGTACGCCTTACGGTGATCAGCCCGCATACCCCTTAAGTGCACTGTTACCAGATCAGAATTTAGAATTTAGGTGGGAATTTAAGACTCACCTTTCCGGTGCCTCTGGTTGCCAAAGATCCCAGGTGAACTCACCCGATGGCGCCAGATGATCATTTGGAGACGAGAGGCCCCGACAGTGGTCGCCTAGGGTCCCATCTGGGGTGCCAAACTATTATGGAAATTAGGCTTGTCCGCCACCATAACAGGGCCTGACCCTAGGTTCCCATAGAAAAGTTCAGAGCCAAATCAAAGCAAGTTAAAGAGTTACCTTGAGTTGTCTCTCAAGGTCCTGAGGAGGAGGTGATTCTAAATCATAACAATTAACACTGCCCCAGTAGGGAGAGGAGGCTTTGTCCCTCAAGGTCCTGATGCCCTGCACTGGTCTTATTTCAAAGCCTTGCCATCCTCCCTTTTGGAGTGTGAGACGCAGGAATGCAGACTGCTTGTAACTTCCTTATCTTCCCAGCTTGAACCAGCTCTGAGGCCCTTTTCTTACTGGACTAAGTGAAAGTTCATTATTTTATCTAAGCAGGCGGCCTAAGGCTTCAGCAAATTTAGCTACTCATGCAAAGCAAGTTTTATATAAGTTGTGCTAAGCGGCTACCTCTAGTCAGTTTCAGTTTGCTATTCCTTAACAAGCATCCCTGGCACGTGTAAAGAAATGGCCAATCGTGTGCCCTTTTTCAGCTGCAGGGATTCGCCTTTTGTCTCTCAGAGATGGTTCCGGACAACTGCAAGGAACCCCACGGTGGGAAGAAGGAGAGAGGCCCGCAAGGGCACAGGCACTGGGGAGAGCCAGGAGTGATCCAAGAGGCCCATGTCTGATTGTTGCAGAGAGGGCAGGAGGGACAGCAGAGCCTCCCTCATTTTCTGCCCCCACTCTCGAGGTCAGGGCACTTGTGGGAGGGCAGGTTTCAGCAGAGAGGGGCTCTGGGGTGGATGTTTCTGCTTTAGGCGCTAGGACAGAATCCCCTGGCGCTGCCCAGCCCCAGCTGTGCCTGCAATGGAGGCGTGCCTGTGCCTGCCATCAGGGAGGAGGCCAAGGGAGCTTGGGAGCAGGACTGGCAGGCAGAGACGAGGGTGTGCGAGGGAAAGGCAGCCCCCAGGAGTGGAGGATTTCTGCCCAGAGCCAGGGAGCAATGGGAGGCTCTCTTTGTCGACCATCTCTCTGAGGGGCCTGAACGGCAGGGTCTGCTTGTTGCGAGGGGTCTGAAGAAGCCGCAGGAGCAAAATCCCTGTCTGCCAGGGTCGCCAAGGGCTCTTGTGCCCAGATTCTAGCCCCCAGACTTCTTCTTCACATGGAACCCGCCAGTGCTCCTCCGTGCGGGATGCCACGGGCCTGTGGGAGTGTGACGGCTGTGCTGGCCAGAGCACTGGTAAGGGGCTGAGGACCTGGGTGCCAGGGCTAGAGGCAGGTGCCAGGCAGGCCCTGGCAGGGGGTGGTCAGGGTGGGCGTGGTGGAGCTTCTCCAGCCCTGTGAGAGTTGGGGGCACTGCTCTGACCTCAGCAGCCCAAGATGCGTGGGGTGGATCTGCTGATCTTTCTGCCTTCCCCTTACAGCATCCAGCGCGCCATCGGCACCAGGCTGCCCCAGCACCAGCCAGGCAGTGCTGGCATCCTCCCAGGGCTCCCCGGATGCTGGGAGCAGCAGCTCGGTGCTGTCTGGGCGAGACAGGAGGGCAGGCCGCACCAGGTTCCTGCACCAGGGTTAAAAACAAATTCCTGGAGTGAGATTCCCTTTCCAGCTGCTGCAGGGAGGAGGTGGCATCTGTCCTGATGGCTTTGGAGCCCTCCCATGTTCCCTCAGCAAAACCCTGCCGCTGCTGACACAGAACTCACTGATGGGCATCTCCACACTTCTCAAAGCCAGAACAATGCCCTGGCACTGCTGCACCACTTCCCGGGGATCACTAATGATGGCCGTGGAGCTGTAAAACCTCTGTGTCCCTACAAGATTGCATGGCTGCTGCTCTAGCTGACCCCAAAGCTGCTCCCAAGAGCAGCAGAGAGGAGCCCACCTCCAGAGGCTGGAGGCTGGCTACAGGGCCGACAGCAAACGGAGAGAGGGGCAAAGGGAGGGCTGAAGATCCCTTCTGTGAAACTGTCAGAGCAACAGCTGCAGGGGCAGTCAGCAACCTGCTGAGAGCAGAGCATTTCCCCATCTTTCCGGTGTTTACCACCACTGGCACACCTGCGTCTGGGCATCAAGTCAGGTGCCAAAAAGAAGCAAAGGAGTCCTTGGGAGGAGTCTGCTGCAGGTGACTTCTCCGGCAGGAAGGGAAACCCAGCGGCTGTAACAACACATCACCCCCAGAGCCGGGCTGCTTCCCTACGTCGCGTCAGTCTCCAGAGAACACAGTCCTACACAAGAGGGGGCCGCTGGGGAGGGCAGGCCTTCGTACCACAGCTGTATCCTCACCAAGCCCCAGAAGAGAACAGGTAGCTTTTCTAAAACGGAACACGGAACAACCCTTTTCCCCAGACCACTGCCTAGCAATAGCCATGCGATCACAGAACAAACACCGGTCTTCACGTTGGACTCCTCTTCTGGCTCCACCTTTCCGAGTCCTGGACAGCCTACCCTGGGGCCGGGACTCGCTGTGTCCATGGGAGTGGACAAGTTCAGGGAGCTCATTGCGGCTTGGGAGCATTCGGGAGCCACCAGCAACCTCCTCCTGTGCCTGGACGACAGAGACCTCAGCAAGCCCACGCTGGTGCTGGAGGAGGACGGGTATCCCAGCACTCCCTTCTTGGCCGGGGACGATGACGATGGTGCCTTCAGCGGCAGCAGCTGCCAAGCCGAGACCCATGAGCTGTGCGAGCCGCAGACCTTCCAGGAAGGTGAGTGAGCGACTCCGCGGGGCTGGCAGCCGGGAGCCGGGAGCCAGGAGCCAGGAGCCGGCCCTGCTCCGCCCCAGCTCCCATCGCCCCCGCAGGCTGCTGTCGGAGGTCCCGAGGTGGCGGTGCCCAGATGCCTGGGCCTGCAGCGGGCTTGGGAGCTGGCGAGCCCCAGGCAGCGAGAGCAGCAGAGGGGACCCAGCTCCTGCGCCGCGGCACAGGCCAGGAGAGGCAGCGCAGCGGGGACCTTCGCTGCCCCTCTGCTGGGGGTGGCTGGGCGAGACGGGGCATCAGTGCCCCGAGCCGGGGCTCGCTGTGTCCACGGGAGCAGGCCTGGTGCTGAGGAGAGGCCACAGCTCCTGCCTCCTGCCAGCACCTACAGCTCTGCCTGCTCACTTTCTTCCCCAGATTCGGATTCTTCTGTCTCCTGCCTGGAGTTGGAGCGAGAGGAGCAGGAAGCCCTGAAGTATCTGCAGGCCTTTCCCACAGGCCCCGAACAGGTGACTAGAGACCTTGTGAGCCCGGCAGTGCCTGCAGCTCCCAGCTGGCTGCCTCCGCGTCCGCTGCCTGCTGCAAGACTCTGGGAGGGCTGCTGGCTGTGCCCAGCTGCTGCCTCTGGGTGGCCTGCGCCGATCTGATCCGTGGTGACTGATGCAGCTATCTTGTAACACTCCACACCACTAGCCCCTCCTCGGGAGGGCTTTGGGGGTTTCGGAGGGGTATTTTTCAAGAAGAAAAATCCGACTTTCGTAGCCCAGAAAGCTTCAGGGTCATTGTTAACCTCAGAAATGACATCCCTCTCCCCCAAGCCCCTGCCCAAAGGCAGGCCCTGAAGCCAAGGGAGAAGGACAGGTAAAGCACAGCATTCAGCTATGGGGACTGAAAGTGAATCCTCAGGGAATCCCGAGAAGATGCAGAAAAATCTCATCTCCCGACAAAACACGACAGATTGCCTTTGTGATGGGCCTCTCTTTGGAGGAACTCAGCTTGCTGCCACACATGCGGCTCTGCATTGAGCCACCCCATTGCTCTTAGCTCAAAGCATGACCTTTGCTTCTCGGGGCGTGGGAAGAGAGCTTCCTGGTTCTCTTTGCTAGCTCAAAGACTGTTACTGGCCAAGGCAAAACCCCAATCGCTGATCCCAGAGGAGGCTCAAGGCAGAAGGAGCTCAGTGCGGCAAGACACCTGCTTCACCTGCCCCGAGGCCACAACCAGGGGCAGCCATAAGTAGAGACAGCTAGGCAAAACCAAGCGCTTTTCTTTCACTTTGGTGTAGAGCATGCAGAGCATGGAGAGCATTAACAGACTGCTGCTATGAAAGACAGCTTCTGCTTTGCTGCTGGGAGACCATCTATTGCGCCCACAGTATGAGCAGGTATGTTAGTCAACTTTCTGCTGTTACTCTGACTGGCACAAAACTCTGCAGGAAGATGCACAAATCAGTTTGGGTTACTGCTGAAAAGAAAATGCAACGTTGCACTTCTGCTGCTAATGCTATCACCAAATGCTGGGGGATGCCTTCCCCCTGTGACCTTTACACGGAACGCTACATCATTGTCCTTGAATTTTCTCAGGCCCACGAAAGCTACAGATGTCGTGTCAGGACGACTCCCCGTGTAGCACCGAACAAGATAATGGAAAGAGCTCCTGGAAAACTCCTTCTCTCTGTAATACCAGCACTCCCTCAGGGGAATGCTTCCTCTAGAGCACCTGGAGTTCTTGGGGGACTGGTTTCTGTGCACAGGCATTTCCCGGGGGAATGCTCTGTGAGGGGAGGCAAATGGAGAACTAAGGGAACCAGGGGAACAGATGGGTCCTCAGAGAATCCAAGGATAAACAGAAAGGTCCTGACAAGACCCAGGCAAAGCTAGAGCTTTCTGAAGAGCACCACAGGGGAAACAAAGGCTTTGCAAGGGCACCAGCTGGCACCCGGTGGGGCTGGAGAACAGTGAAGGCCTCAGGAAGAGTGCTGGGAGCACTAGAAGGGTCCACTCTTGTGACTCCAGCAAAGACTGGCCCAGCTGATGCCCTGCAACACGAGACGAACTCAGCTTATCGGCTTTGCCAGGAGAGGATGGGGAAGAGTTCTTTGGGCAAGGAGTGGCACCATAAAAGCTGCATGTTCCCACAATGCAATGCAATGAAGAGAGTGGCAGGTCCTCACTGGCCTCAGACACAGGCAAGCGAGGAGAAAGAGGCCTGGGAGCCAGGGCCTTAAGGCCCTCGTAGAGGGGGTGTCCCAAAAATCAGCATCCTTCCTGCTCCCCGAGCTGAGGAGGGCAACCACCTTGTCACCAGTCAGGCCTTGCCTTACCTTATGGTCATTATCCCATCCTGGGGTACAGAAATGAGAGAACACAAAAACCATCTGGCAGGGCTATCTACATACGCCTTAGAGCAAACTGCTTACAAGCCAGCTATGGCACAAGCTTTCCTCTGCAGTGGTAAACGGGGAACTCGAAGACCCGAAAGCCTACTCCAACTCTGGAGTCTAATGTAAAGGCAAGAGCTGTCAAAGAAAAGGAGAACACCGTGTTTACGCTACTGGGGCTCAGTCAGGCTCAAACAGGCTACGGAGAAGTCACACAAGCACTTCATTTGGCACGTGTAAGGATGCAGTGCCTGCAGCAGAGGGTCAATGGAGACGTCCTGCCGCTCGCTCGCTCCCTTGCTCGCTGGCTCGCTCGCTCACACAGGGGGAGCTTCTGGGAATGAGCCAGGCTTTCCGGCACTCTCGGGGGCCCCAGTGGGCAGAGCACTGTGGGATGGGAAGTGCTGCTCTTGCTCTGCTCAGAGAGAGCTGTCTTGCGCAGAAGGGTGCCACCTCTTTCACAGTCTCCGGAGCCGGTAGCACAGTGCTCGAAGGGTGAACCCTGATGGTGCCTTCTCCCCTGGAGCTCTCAGGATCAGGATGCTCTGAACTGCCAGGGAGCGGATGGAGGGGCTGGTGTCCCTCGCCATGCGTTGAAGGGCTGACATAGAAAGGAAGAGAGAAGAGATGAACCTCCTGTGTCTGCGGAGACCCCAGGCATGCCCTCTGGCCAGGGTCAAGCCCAACCAGCCCTTCCCCTTGCCAGCAGGCAGAAGGGAGGACTAATGGGTCAGCTGGAGAAAGAGGCAGTTCAGAAACGCCCCAAATGCCCCGGAAATACTCGCCCTCTCCCAGTGCAGGGCAGCAGATCGGAGCTCACTACCCAGCCTCTGCCCTCCTCCGTGCCACAGCGAACACCATGCTGCCGCCACTCACCCTTGCAGATGTCCTGCAGCTTCTCCTCGCCCTGCTCTCTCAGGTGCCTTCCAAGGAGCCCTAGGTGCACACAGCCCGTCGCAACCCCCGCTCTGGGCACGCAGCCCCCGGGCACCCGGGCCCTGCATGAGGCAGGTGGGGCTCCGGCAGCCCCGGGGCCGGTTCTTGCTGCCAGCGCAGCAGCCGGGGCTGGGGCCAAGAGAGGGACCCCAGCAGGGGCTGTGGCTTACCCAGGAACCTCACAGCCACCTCCCGCAAGGCCTCCTGTGGGCTCTCCAAGTAGGGCAGGCTCTGCCGCAGGTATTCATCTGCTCTGCTCCTGTTCCTCACCAGCTGCACAGAGCACAAGGGCCAGGGCTTGGTACCAGGAGCTGTGTGGCACCGAGGTTTGGAGGGAGCAGAGGGCAGAGCGCTTCCCAGGCAGGCTGGGGTGCCACCCTGCTAGCAAGGCCCAGCTGGGCCAGGGGCTCTTTCCTCATCCTGAGAGCAGTGAGGGGACAGGGCGCTGGAGAAGAGAGCGCCGGGGCAGTGTGCTGGAAGAAGGGGAGTGCACGTGCAGCTCCAGAGCCCGCAGCAATGGGTTGAGGGGGAGAGGGGGGCGGGCCTTCTGTGGGCCAGGTCTTGGGGGCTTTGGGGCTGTCCTTACCAGGCACTCGCCAATCCACCACATCTGTCCTGTGTCGAGCAGGTGCCTGAGCTGCTTCCACTTCAGGAGCTTAGCAGTGCTGAGGAGGGCTTCCTGAGAGGCCTGCAGAGCAGCAGAGACTGGGAGATGCCTCTGCAGCCCAGGCAGGAGAGCCTGCATCACCCGCACCTTGGCGAGGCTCCGAGCCTTTCCCAGCCTGTTATGGGAAGCTGCATCTGGGGAGCGGGTTGGGCTTTGACGCCCTGGGCAGAGACGTGGGGCAACCACCATCTCAGGGCGGCAGAACAGAGCTCGCCAAGGCCCTGGCCTAGGATGCCTGCAAGGACAGCTGGGAAGCCCCTAGGGACGCCAATGCTGGGGCCTTGCTGGGCAAATCTGGCCAACAGAAAAACCAGTCCTGGCCCCACACAACCAACCCATGTAGCCACAAACCTGCGCCATGCTTGGCAGCTCCTCATGCGCATGGAAGAGCAGTGGGAGCAGGCTGCTGTGCACGTGCTTCCTCATCTGTTCTTTCTGGGTGCCCACCACAATCGTCATGACGTGCCCAAAGAGCTGGACGGAGAGCTCTCGCACGCGGGCAGCCTCCTGCGGGGAAGGAAGACGGGAGGACCTCAGCAACTGCCGCTCCAAGCCCATGGCGAGCAAGCGGGTCAGCGTGGCTGCTGCGCACATGACTGCTTCTGCCTCTGCCTCTGCCTCTGCCTCTGCCCCGAGGAGCTGTGAGCCAGCTCTGCCACCGGCACAAAATGGCCCCAGCCCCAAGACGTTTCTCTAACATGTTGGCAGCCAGGGGGAGCAAAGCCGTGGAGGTGTCTGCACCTGGAAGGGCTGCTCTGGCCCTGGCCGCACTCCCACCGGTCGCCTCCTGGCTGACTCGCAGAGGAGCTCCCCTGGCAGATGTGTGGAGGAGGAGATGGGGGCTGGCTCACGGCATCAGCTCCTGGGTGCATCCCGCCTGTTCCAGGTCCCCAAAATGGGCTGCCCCGGTGGGAGGCCCCCATTCCTGGGCCATGTGCCTGTGCCCCACATCCTTATGCCAACAGAGCTCCTGCCTTTCCCACCAGCCTTACATCATCAAAGAGTGGCCGGAGCTCCTCAGCAAGCTGCAGGCCAAAGGTGCTGGCCCTCTTCCTGTCCAAGAGCTGGAGCACACGGCTGAGGATGGTGAGGGCCTTGGCGCGGAAGTTGCTGTCAGCATCCCGCAGTTGCTCCAGGAGTGTGGGCAGCAGGCCTTGCAGACTTCTTGCCTACATGAAACACAGAAGGCCCCTTTTGTGAAGCAAGGGATGACTGCTTTGGCACAAATGCTCTGGCTGTAACACTCTGCAGCTAGGGAGTGGCGGGGGAGGTGGCAGCAGCTCCCCGCGCTCTCGATTCCTGACACTGCCTCTCCCTTCACTGCCTTACCCTCCACCTGCAGCCCCAGGCCGCTGGCCTGACTTTGCCCAGCTGCCCCCCTGCTTACTGTTTGCCATCTCTCAGACAGCGTGACGAGGCCTGTGATCACCATCTCGCGCATGGCCAAGCTCTGGTTCCGCAGATGTAATTGCAGGAAGCCCAGGACATTCTCGTCAATCTCCTGCTTGAAGTCCGTGCAGTTCAGCAGCTGAAACACACCGAGCTGCAGAGTGAGTGACCGGCAGAGCCAGCAGCACTCCCTGTGTCCTCTGAACCATCTGCGGCCTCTCAGCCTCGGGCCTTGGCAAAGCGGTTGAATGTAGAGAGCTGGCCCAAAGGCTGCATGACCTGCAAGTGGTTATGAGCATTACGCCAGCAGAAATGGCCTCTTGGCGGGCATGAGCCCAGGCTGGCGTGACTGAGGGGAGTCCAGCTCCCGCAGGAGAGGAGCCTAGCTCCACCGACCGGCAGCCTGCCTCTTGGCCCATGGCGCAGGGAGCCCAGTGTTTCCAGGCACTGCCCAGAGGCACCGCTTGCCACCAGGCCTACCTCAATGAAGACAGCCATGGCGGCGACCTCCCGGTGTTTGTCTCTGCAGCTGAGTACGGCAGCCACGTGGTCAAACATCCGGGCACACTCATCAGCCGCGTTCATCCACAGCTCCCTGGCCGGGCAGAGGAGAAGGTGCTGTGGGCACGGAGCTGGGCAGGCAAACCTCTTTGGGCCTGCGCCGCCGGCTCGAGCCATCCTCCCACAGGCCAGGCCCCGTGGGGCAAGGCTGCGTCTGTGCTCAGCACCAGCAGCCGGTGGCACTGGCTCAAGCAGCGGCGGCCTTTCCCCACCACACCTGGCAATGAGAAACCTGGCGTCTCACCCAGCCGGGCTTATTTTGGGCAGAGACCAGCAAAGAAGCACCCTTGCTACACCAAAGGTGTGGCCTTCCGGCACTCTGTCTCCAGGGCAGAAATGCTGGGGCAGACGAGGATGAAGGCAGCTCTCACCTAGTCAGCAAAGTGACTCCTGTGTGGTAAGTCTCCCCGCTCAGAAGCATGTCCCAGCCCCCCTGCCTCTCCATGGAGTCAGCCAGATGGGCGTAGTCAGCGCGGCAGAGCAGAGCTTGCATGGCCTGCACTGCGCTCCTGCATGTAGAGCAAAAGTGGGTCGCACAGGGAGGCCGAGCCCGGGCTCTGCGCCCATGGGAGAGACCGGGGGAGAGGGATGGAGCACCTGGTGGGGCTCACTGGAGGACACTCGTCCTCCTGGCCGCACATCTGGCTGTAGCCTTGGAGGTCCTGCAGCGTGTACTCCATGCTGAAGAAGATCTGGAAGAGCACCGCTAGGCAGAGCTGGGGGAAGATTAACTGCACAGGCACTTTGCTGGAGGGCAGCAGGAGAATCTCGTTCAGGGCCCTGATTGCCTGCAGAAAACACCCAGAGAAGGGTCTCGCTGCAGAGAGGTCACCTAAGCCAAGGCAAGGCAAGGCAAGCCGTGCCAAGGCAAGCCAAGGCTCCTGTTTGTAACGCCAGCAAATGAGCCTTCCTGGGCTGGAGGCAAGGTCCCCCTGTGCAGCCCTGGGCAGGGCTGAGTGAGGCCTCGCCTGGAAACTCACAGTCAGCGGAAGGATGTAGCTGTCCTTTGGCATGAAGCTGTCCCGCCTGAGCAGTGGCTGGTCCCACAGGCAAGAGAGCAGCACCTTCAGCACCTCCTCTGCAGGGCAGTGCTTGGAGACCAGCGTCCTCCACATGGCCCCGGCAACACTGCAGACCCAGAGCACCCTGTCAGGGGGCCTGCCTCGGCCTGCAATAGCCCCAGAGCTCCGGCGCTGTCCTGCAGGCTGGCAGGCCCCATACCTGTCACACAGCAGGGAGGTGTTCAGCAGGCCCTCGACCACCTGATCAGGGTCCAAGCAGGCCATCTGGAAAAGCGTCCTCTTCAAGATGGCCTGGAGCGACACCTCACTGATGCCCATCAGCTTCTTGTGGATGCTGCTCACCACCTGTGGCACCTGGAGGGGGCACGGGTGAGAGCGGGGCCGCCACGGGAGGGTAGCAGTTGCCCCAGGGGCCGCTGAGACCTGCTTCCTTCCCATTGCTCTTGGCTGGCCTCAAAGGCTGTTGGGTGCCTGAGAGCCCTGGCCTGCGCTCAGGGGCCTCAGAGCCCAGGGGCTGCGAGCACGGGGCAGTGCGGCTGCAAGCTGCTTACCCTGTCCAGCTCAGAGTCGGGGTCTCTCAAGACCGCCTCCATCATGTGGGCAACCACCTGAGTGTCTGAGACCCTTGGGTCTGTCATGCCCTCGATGGTTGTCAGGAGGAAGTGCGTCCTCTCGGAGGGGAAGAGAAAGCGCCCGAATACCTGTGGGAGGAAAGACCCGTGGCACCGAGCGTGCGCCCTGAGCAGCTGAGAGCAGAGCTTGGGAGAGAGAGTGCCGGAGCGGTGCTGGCACAGTGCCTGCAGGAGAGCTGGGCGCAGGGGCTGTGCTAGGACGGGCTGACTGCAGCCTGGGGGTAGTGGGCAGCGAGCTGCCGGGGTGCAGGTGCACAGCTGGGGTCAGGGTCACGGTGTGCTGGCGCTACAGGGAAGCAGAGCTCGCAGGTAGCCAGGACAGCTGGAGCTGCTGCTCTGCCACTGGGACAAAGCCTTTGGCTACGCCAGGCTCAGGGAGAGTGAGACATCCCTGCGCCCGAGGCCTGGGAGGCTGCCACGCCAGCCCCACTGATTATGGATCCCTTTGTTCCTCGAGGCTTCCTGCCAGCCCTGTGGCCAAGAATGCCAGCGAGGGAGGGGCTTCTCACCGTGCTCTCCTCAGTGGCGTTGCCGGGCCAGAAGGTGTTTGGGCGTCCCCCCTGCCACTTCATCTCTGGAGGCGCGGGACTGTCATCTGCCATCGTGCTCCCTGTGCAGCAGGGGAAACAGAGCAGTCAGGAGGAACGATGGCGAGTTGGAGATGGCAGACGTCCGAGAGAAGCTCTGTGGCTTGCAGAGAGGAGCTGTCGCTAGCGTGTGGGGAGCAGAGCGTCTCCTAGGCATTTCCAGGTGGCAAAGGGGAAACTGCCTAGTAGGATGCAGAAAGGCAGAAGAGTTTGGTCTGGCTTTCTGCTCGGAAGCACGACAGCAGCCCTGGGAGGCTGCTGCCACAGGCTCTGCAGTCTGCTGGTTATCAGGAGAGTTCCTGAAGCACTGCTTCAAGGGCCGTAACAGCCCTGGGTCACGTCAGTGAGGCGCCTGCCGATTTTGTTTCTCGCATGGCCGAGGCAGCGTGGCACCTTGCCTGGCCTTGCCTGGGCTGTGGTGTGTGGAAGGCGCCAGCCCGCCCCAGCTTCTCTTACTCTCTCGCAGCAGAATGACCCGGTAGAAATCGTGAAGCGCCTCTGCCGCCCCATGGCTGATCGCCTGGTCCTCCTCGGCGCAGCACAGCGTGAGGCGCCCCATCAGCTGCCCCAGGAAATCCAAAGGCCTCTTTTGGAAGAGCAAAGCGCTGGCACTGCTTCCTCCACAGCTGGGCGAGTCCTGGGGGAGGCAGGAAGGACTGGTAGCAAGGCTAAGCTGCGGCAGCGGGGACCAAAGCCCTGGGCCCCACACAAGAGCGGGCCCAGGCCTGAGTGCCGCATGAGCCAAAGCTTTGGAAGCATCTGCCCAGCCCTGCTCCCAACAGTGACGAGTGGGGTGCAGAGCTGTGTGTCCCAGCCTGCCCGCCCCTGCCCGCTGCCAGTTCTGTTGCCCGGCCAAGGGCAACCTCCTCCCGCTCTGGGCAGCCCCGGAGCCAGCATGTGGCAGCCCTGACAAGGCGAGGAGCATGCTGCCTCCCTGCCTTGCCTTGCAAGGCTTTTGACTGCCATGCCTGTGAGCCCGTGCCACTGGGGTGCCAAAACAAGGAGTCAGAGCTCGGGTCTCCCCGCAGCCCGCGGCTCCTCCCCACGCACGCTCATGCTTCCACACGGCTGACGGAGCGCTTCCTTCTGCTCCCGCTGGCCTCCCCGTCCCCAAGAGCACATCAAGCCAGGTGCCCTCTCCTTCTGCCTGAGCCTGCCTCAGAGTAGGGTTGCCCACGGCCTGGAGCCACCCGGTTACCTCCAGCAGAGAAGAGCTGCCCAGGAGCCAGCTCAGCCACGCGATCCTCCCCACGGCCCTCTGGCGCTCAGCTGCTTTCTGGGATGCTGTGAAGGGCAGCAGCACCTGAGGAGACCAAAGCTGCTGGTCGGCGCTGGGACCTGACGGCCGCTCCGGGAGCAACAGCTCTGCTAAGTGCCCGGCAGGGCTGACGCCTCTGCTGCCTTCCATGCGCGCTTCCAGAAAGGGCCTTGCGTCCCCTCCTCACGCCAAACTCCTTCCACTGCTTTGGTGCAAGGGAAGGCTTTCTGGGGCGAGGGGCCGAGGGGCGGAGGGCAAGGCTGCCCCCCGCCGTGATGCTGGCGGGGGAAAGGACTCTGACTGCCACCAGGAGAGACGGCCGGCTCAGCCAAGAGCATGGCGGGGCCCCTGCCTGCCTCCCCGCACAGAGGTGGGCCCCACCCCACAGCACGCTCTCTGTGCCTGGTCCCAGGCAGGGCTGGCCCCTTGACTCGAGAGGGTGGCTTCCCTTTGCAGGGAGCAAGAAGCCCTGCCACTGCCCCCCTAACTCTTTGCAAACAGCAAACCTGCAAGATGTTCTGCAGCCGCTGGAGACAGGAGGCCTGTGACTCAAACACCAGCACCTTCAGCATCTCATCCAGAGCATCCAGGGTCTGCAAGGGGGGCAGAGGGTGGGCACCCCTTCCCCGGACCCTCTTGCTTGCAGGAGGCTGGTGCAAACCCCTTCTGCCCATGGCAGGCACCTACCTGAGGGTAGAGTGAAGCATCCAGGCTTTGCATCTGCTCTTGGGGAGGAAGAGCGAAGATGCTGGTGATGCAGGTGCAGAGCAGCCTGTTGTCCTGGGTGTCCTTCAGGAACGGCCGCTCTTTGCTGGCAGCAGAGAGAGGTGCTTGTGGAGCGCTGGGGCAGGGAGCAGTGCCCAGATGCCCCGGCAAGGCGGACGCAGCCATGGGGGGGTGGCAGTGCCCAGGCTGGTAGCCACAGGAGGTGGGGAAGCCCTGCAGAGAGGCACCGCCTCCCTCTGCCATGACGCAGACCCGGGGGCCCAGGACAGTGCTGGCAGGTGGGGCGCCAAAGCCGCTCCACCTCCTGCCTCTGCCCTCAGGGGAAAAGCCCAGAGACACCCCTCTGCTCTCCCGCCTGCCCCACTGAGGGCGAGCGCGGAGGCCCGACACACTGCACCGTCCAATGGGGCTCGGATGGGGTGGTCGGGGCTGTGCTGTGGGCAGGCCCCGGCTATGCCGGCGGCTGGCGCAGGTACCTCATTGCGGCAATGGCCAGCATGGCTTGCTGCCGCACCACGGAGTCCAGGCGGTCAGGGGACTCTTCTTCCAGCAGCACCTGGGGAGCACAGGCAGCATGGGGCACGGGAGCTGCCAGCCCCCAGCGAGCAGTTGGCAGCCCCCAGCAGGCACCCCCATCCCACAGCTGGCACCCTGGCTCGGCAGCCCCCGCCGAGGAGGGCTGTGCCCACGGGGGCCTGCCCACCCCTCCCTGTGTCTGGGTGCCCCAGTCCCTCGCTCACCTGGCTGGCTTTGCCCCCTCCCACAGCCCCTCCGGCTGCCCCCTCACCTCCATCTTCTCCGCCAGCTCGCAGAAATCAGCCAGGTAGCGGCCCATCACCTTGGCTCTGCAGAGGGTGCGGATGGAGGCCAGAAACCTCAGCTTCTGCGCCTCGTCCTGACAGCCGGGGACGCGAGAGACAAACAGGGCAGGTGAGAGGGCAGAGGCACCGCCGGCAGCACCGCAGCCTCGAGGGGCACGCAGTGACGGCGCAGGCCACCCAGAGGCAGCAGCTGGGCACAGCCAGCAGCCCTCCCAGAGCCTCGCAGCAGGCAGCGGACGCGGAGGCAGCCAGCTGGGAGCTGCAGGCACTGCCGGGCTCACAAGGTCTCTAGTCACCTGTTCGGGGCCTGTGGGAAAGGCCTGCAGATACTTCAGGGCTTCCTGCTCCTCTCGCTCCAACTCCAGGCAGGAGACAGAAGAATCCGAATCTGGGGAAGAAAGTGAGCAGGCAGAGCTGTAGGTGCTGGCAGGAGGCAGGAGCTGTGGCCTCTCCTCAGCACCAGGCCTGCTCCCGTGGACACAGCGAGCCCCGGCTCGGGGCACTGATGCCCCGTCTCGCCCAGCCACCCCCAGCAGAGGGGCAGCGAAGGTCCCCGCTGCGCTGCCTCTCCTGGCCTGTGCCGCGGCGCAGGAGCTGGGTCCCCTCTGCTGCTCTCGCTGCCTGGGGCTCGCCAGCTCCCAAGCCCGCTGCAGGCCCAGGCATCTGGGCACCGCCACCTCGGGACCTCCGACAGCAGCCTGCGGGGGCGATGGGAGCTGGGGCGGAGCAGGGCCGGCTCCTGGCTCCCGGCTCCCGGCTCCCGGCTGCCAGCCCCGCGGAGTCGCTCACTCACCTTCCTGGAAGGTCTGCGGCTCGCACAGCTCATGGGTCTCGGCTTGGCAGCTGCTGTCGCTGAAGGCACCATCGTCATCGTCCCCGGCCAAGAAGGGAGTGCTGGGATACCCGTCCTCCTCCAGCACCAGCGTGGGCTTGCTGAGGTCTCTGTCGTCCAGGCACAGGAGGAGGTTGCTGGTGGCTCCCGAATGCTCCCAAGCCGCAATGAGCTCCCTGAACTTGTCATCCTCCGCCGCCCAGGGGATGGGGTTGCTGCTGGGGGGTGGCTGCGCCATGCTGCAGAGCCGAGGAGAGGTGCGAGGGGGGGCAGGGGGCTGGCCCCAGCTCTCCTCAAAGGCCTCGGGGAAACGCCTCGGCACCGCAGGGCTGCCTGGGGGAGATGCAGGGAAAGACGTGGCAGCGCTCAGGGGGCTCCTCGGCCAGCCCAGCGCGCTCCTGCCCTGTCCCGGCACGGTCCTCCCGGACACTGCGGTAGCGAGGCCGCGCCGGTGCCTGGCAGCACTGTGGGGGTGTCACAAAGGGAGGTCACAAAGGGCCGTGCTGTCACCCACTGTCCCGGGGAGGGGCAGGGCACGTCCCCTCTGCGTGGCCCAGGGCCCACCTTTCTTTGCCCTCTGCTTCCCTCTGTGGCAGTGTGCTCCCCCTGCCCACAACCTGATGTGCTCTTGCCCCCCCCACCCCAGCCTGACCTCTCTGTAAACAATGAAAACACTTCAGGTTTCGATGTTTTAAACAGACAAACGTGGCGCCTGCCGGATGGCGGTGTGTGGTGCTTCAGCTCAAACATCGGCCCCAACCCCCGTAGAAATAGGGAGGCCACAGTGCAGGCACTTCGCACAGCCCCTGCACTCTCTGATTCAGTGGTGCAAAACATGGAATTAGTGCACGATGGCTTTTTCTTTCTTTTTAAAGGGGTAACCTGTCTGGACAACCCCACCGAGACAGGTCTATTCTACCTTTTTGTTTTGCAGCACCCAACAAGAAGAGAAGACCTGTTGCCCTCCTCCCACTCCCCCCACGCACCCACCCCAGCATAAATACTTCTACTGCCAAAAAGGGTGGGAAAAACCTATCTCCACAAATTTCTGAGATTGGATCGTATGCAATCAAATATGCAGGCCAACAACGAGAAAGACCACCAATTAATTGTGAATGCACTTGGTGTGGCCCAAGAGAATGCTTCTCTAGTGCTTAGCTGTATCCAAGCTCAACTGTGGATGCAATCTCTGGTAGCAGCAATTCTAAGAGAAGGTGAAGAGGGCACCTTACCCACTGAAATTCAAAAGGGAATTTGGGATAATGCAGCTAAATTTGAAAAGGAATTCCAGTCTTGGTGGTATTTAGTCAATTTCACCTATGACCCTATCAGCAATAAGGTCACAGTTTTTGTCCTAACGATACACAGTGCTTTGGTATACACCATATACCCAGTCATTGCGCCGGGATTAAATCACAATGGAACTAGGCTCTGTCCATTAGAGCATAGAGTGTGGGCCCAACAAAATGGAAACAGAAGGCAAACTGTTGACATTAACATAGGTGTTGTACAGGAACAACAAGGATTTATTTGTGAAAGTTATCCCACCAAAGCCCAAGACATTTGTCTTGACACTGAACAAAATGTTTGTCATTTTGAAATACATCCCGATGAAGCCCCTGAAACTGTACTTGTCTGTCTTGGAAAAGGATGTGTTTGTATGAGACCCCTCTGTGATTTTATATTTGTAAATAACATTACTGTAGATACAAGCAATCACTCAAATATTTGTGTCTGTAATTTTACTGAAATTATGGGATGCGACTTTAATTATTCAGCTCCTTTACGACTCATCGAGTGCTACAATCTAATTATACATTGAGTCACGACTTATTGCCCACCCCCATTGGAATGAATCTTACACTGGTGAAAAAACTACTACCACACGATGATCTGTGTCAACTGTTGAAACACATCCAAAACAATGGACAAAGAACCCTAATCACCGTTCATCATGATACGGAAGAGAGACATCATTTTCTGGAAAGGGTGAAAAAGATGGAGCACATTGCTGGTGGGAAACTCTTACGGGATGGTCACTGACAGCAACGGGAATTTTGAATCTCATGCTTCATCCAGTTGTGATTTTACTAGCTCTAATATTATTGTGTCTCTTACTTGTAATCATATTGTATATAAAGGCTTGGTACATGATGCCACGAATAACCCGTGTTCAACCATCCAAAACACATAAATTAGTACATAATTAATAGCAATACTTTACGCTAAAAAATGTTTACTTGCCGTGGGCCTGTATGCGCATCAGTTATCAATGTACTATTTATGGCACAGGGGCAAGAGGTGACCGCACCCCCACTCCCAAATACCTGTGGGAGGAAAGACCCCTGGCACCGAGCACGCACCCTGCGGAGCTGAGAGAGTGGCTTGGGTGAGGGAGAGGGAAAGTACATGGACTCCAGATTAAGCAAGGAGAAGCCCTCTTGGCCATTAGCCGTGCTTTTACCCTTCTGTGGTTTTGAAGGGCTCTGCGAAATAGCCTGGGAGTAAGTGGGGAATGTCCTCACAAGCAAAAAGGGACGATTCCTAGAAGGCAAAAGGGGGAAATAGCCAGGAAAGCAATGAGGGACTTCTTAGGAAATAGTGAGGGAATTTCCTAGAAACTGAGAGGGAGAAAGGCTAGAAAACCGAGGAGGAATATTTGTAGAAAGTAAGGAGGGGGGGGGGAATTTCCTAAACTACAAGGGAAAATTTCCTGGAAGGTAAAAGTGAAATTTCTTCAGAAGTAAGGCTGACATTTCCTGGAAAACAATAGGGGAAATTTCTGCTAGAAAGCAGGGAGGGAAATCTCCCAGAAAGTGAAGCTATTTCCCAAAAAGCGAAAAGGGGGAAATGCCTAGAAAGCAAAAAGGGTAAAATTCCTCTCCTAAAAGGGGAGAAGGCTCAGAGGGCAAGGTGCCCCATGAAGCTCAGGTGCAAGTGTAGGATGGGGCTTGTGGATCCTTGCTATTGCACAGAGAACTGACTTCATCGCAACACAAAGCGGTCCCAGGGGGACCTTTGTTTTAGATAAGCAGCCATAGCCATTAATGGGGCCAGGTGTAAATGTTTCTTCCTGAGCTGACCAGAAGAATGTGGATGTTTCCCCAAGATGAGCCAGACCAGCCTGAGGGAAGTGTATACATGGCTCAGCCCAACACAGAGCGTAAACCCGAACAACTAAACAGAGAAATTGCAAAGAGAGCAACGGGCTTGAGCTGGCTTCAACCCATGTATTCCTTCCCAGCGACTGGGGACGCCCAGCGTCGTGATGGTGAGCATGTTATAGAGAGCGGTACTGACAATCACGTTGGGTTCATCTCGTGTTGCGAGGCATCAGCTGGGCCAGTCTTTGCTGGAGTCACAAGAGTGGACACTTCTAATGCTCCCAGCACTCTTCCTGAGGCCTTCACTGTTCTCCAGTCCCACCGGGTGCCAGCTGGTGCCCTTGCAAAGCCTTTGTTTCCCCTGTGGTGCTCTTCAGAAAGCTCTAGCTTTGCCTGGGTCTTGTCAGGACCTTTCTGTTTATCCTTGGATTCTCTGAGGACCCATCTGTCCAGGAGGAGGTTGCTGGTGGCTCCCGAATGCTCCCAAGCTGCAATGAGCTCCCTGAACTTGTCCACTGCCATGGACACAGCGAGTCCCGGCCCCAGGGTAGGCTGTCCAGGACTCGGAAAGGTGGAGCCAGAAGAGGAGTCCAACGTGAAGACCGGTGTTTGTTCTGTGATCGCATGGCTATTGCTAGGCAGTGGTCTGGGGAAAAGGGTTGTTCCGTGTTCCGTTTTAGAAAAGCTACCTGTTCTCTTCTGGGGCTTGGTGGGGATACAGCTGTGGTACGAAGGCCTGCCCTCCCCAGCGGCCCCCTCTTGTGTAGGACTGTGTTCTCTGGAGACTGACGCGACGTAGGGAAGCAGCCCGGCTCTGGGGGTGATGTGTTGTTACAGCCGCTGGGTTTCCCTTCCTGCCGGAGAAGTCACCTGCAGCAGACTCCTCCCAAGGACTCCTTTGCTTCTTTTTGGCACCTGACTTGATGCCCAGACGCAGGTGTGCCAGTGGTGGTAAACACCGGAAAGATGGGGAAATGCTCTGCTCTCAGCAGGTTGCTGACTGCCCCTGCAGCTGTTGCTCTGACAGTTTCACAGAAGGGATCTTCAGCCCTCCCTTTGCCCCTCTCTCCGTTTGCTGTCGGCCCTGTAGCCAGCCTCCAGCCTCTGGAGGTGGGCTCCTCTCTGCTGCTCTTGGGAGCAGCTTTGGGGTCAGCTAGAGCAGCAGCCATGCAATCTTGTAGGGACACAGAGCTTTTACAGCTCCACGGCCATCATTAGTGATCCCCGGGAAGTGGTGCAGCAGTGCCAGGGCATTGTTCTGGCTTTGAGAAGCGTGGAGATGCCCATCAGTGAGTTCTGTGCCTTGCAATCCTTTCAAAGTTACTGAAAGCAAAGAATTTAAAGTCACATTTCATCATACTGTGAGTTGAATTTTGCTGACAGAGAATATACAGAGGTAAGCCTTACATCTACAGATACTGGGCCCATAAAAGCAAACACCTGGTCTTTCAAGCAACAAATTACAATTGACTTCCAACACATAAGCCTCTCCTGCTTAGAAGCTAATCAAGTGTACATAAAACGCTCCAAAAAGCCCCTCCCAAAATAGCCAAACCCACCTTTTGAAACCAGGACACTTCTGGAGTAGAGTCTCCTTTTAGCACACGGGACACTAAGCCTTTAACTATGAGAAGGCATTGCATACAGTTTGATTCTACATATATTCCAAGCTTTTATCCATCCTTAAGAAATTACTTTTTACTACTACTACGAAAGCTCAGTACTGACAGAAGTTTTCCAAGCACACAAATATACTGATTCCTCAAGTTAATAGTCTCCTGCAAAAAAAGCTGAGCTTGCATGTATAGTGGTAATACAATCTCCGTTACCTTGGACGTCACACCAGTAGAACCATGAAAAAGGCAATATTTAACCAGCACATATAGAACTATTCATACTGGGACTTGACAGATATTGTACAGAACATTGTGTATAATTCTGGTCTCTTTTGAGGAAGAAAAAAAAAAAGGAATTGATATTCAAGCAAAAAGCAACAAAGGCAGGCTGTGAAGCTGCTCCAAAAATGAAGTGCCTGTCATTCAAAAGGACACGGGGACAATGTAATGTAAGGGAGTAAAATGAAGACATATGTAACAATCACGTTTCCTCTAACAGAAGGTGCTCTAGGGACAGAGAACCAGTTGAGCTCACAGGAAAGGCTGGCACCAGAACAAACATACATCAAGTTGCCACCAATAAATGTCAGCCCTGACAAGAAAATTCTGGAAGGAGCTCTCAGTCAAGGGAATCTTTCACAGGGGAGCTCAAGGCCATTTACAAAAACCATTCCAGGATACATTTGCCTGTAACAGGTGACTAAACTCCTGCACACAGGAGATTCTTTGGGAGGTGAGGAGATATCAAGGGAAAACAGGCAAACGGGAATCCCAACCTGAGGTTCAGTGAGAAGCACAGGAAACGATACACTGCCTTTCTAGCCTGGAGGCTAACCACACCTCCCAAGCACACATCAGTCCTCAGCGCATGATGAACAATAAGAGACAGGAACTGAGGAGGAAAACCATGACAGATGGACAGCTGGTTGTGCCCATGCCATGGAAGGCATCAGGCCATCTTCTAGCACATTTCAACCCCAGGCATCACTTTGAGAAGTTTTAGAGTAGAAAAGCAAGTCCTGAAACAGCTGTTTGGAAACAGAGTGTCCATTCCAAAAAAATCACAAAAAGGGAATGCAGAGAATGCAGCATAAGGTGTACATGCCAACTTGCCCCTCTGACTTCATTCACCCTTTCTGAGGAAGAAGGTATGTCCTCTCTGCCCAGAGGATTCCTCTACTATGGCCATGCCTATCCATCTGTAAGGAGAAAACTCTGAAGAAAAGAAGGAAATATAAACTCGTGTCTCTTAAGCACGCATGCTCTGCTAAGAAGGAAATTCTGCCTTAGCTATCCATTTTTAGTCTAGATCTCTTCTGGCTTGACAGTGGGGCAACAGTCAGCAGGAAAGCCTTGATCCACTCCTCAGCTGAGAGGCAGCCTTCAGGAAAAAAGCAGAAAGAAACGCTGTCCAAAGATAAAGATCCCAACCCTGCTTTTCTTGTGGACAACTTAATCATCGTATTTGTTCCAAAAGGCATTGCAGCAGCACCTGTCACATAACTTAGGGCTTCCTGAAAAAAAGCCACCTTTCCCTTCAAAATAACTGCTTCAGAAGGACAGTCAAGCCTGACCTCCTGTGTCCCAGAATTACATTCTCCATAGAAGAATTTTCCTCTGGTGGCGTTTAGAAGTGTCTGAAAGATTCCCTCCGCAAGGGTGGCATTTCTCCACAGGAAGCCAAAAGGGAACTTCAGACACCAACTTGTAGCAGCAGTAACCTTTCCTTCTCCTAATGTGAAGAAACATGGTTGCAAATTCTCACATACCTTGCTGTACACACCTAGGAATTAGCTCTGGCCACCTCCAAAGAAATGGGTCAGAAGACTCACTACATCAGAGGCTTAGAGCACTTGGGATTGTTCCTGTTGATCTTGCTCGCATTGCTATTTCCACAAGAAGGAGGAGGGCTATCACTTTTACAGTGAGGAAAGCCACAATGTCCTTGAGAACAGAGTCTTGCCCAGTGTACAAAGTGGAGTTTCAGCAAGAGCATGTCAGACTAAAACTCCCTCCGAAAAAGGCAGAAAATAGGTAAGATTCTTCTACTTCTTGACACTTCCTTGGGAACCGGAAGAGCTAGAGGTACTTGGATTACAACAGGATCAAGATCAGGGCAGGACCATGAACACACCAGCACAGTGGCACGAGTGACCAAAGGGAGGCTATAGAGACTGATACTTAAGTGCCAGAAACCTCTTCACGCTGCTTTGGTTTTCCAAGTGTATTTAGTTGCAATCAGGTTTATCACCAGACTGGCCTGCACCAGCTAGTGGGGAGACCCTGTAGCCTGGGTAAGTCTTTGCGCATGAGGGTCAGGGCCCTGAGGGCATGGACAGCCCTTAAGGGCCCTGACCACCCACACCCTCTTCCCAGCGGCCCAAGACTTCACTGAAGATCAGCCCTGCACCTTCAGTCCCTGTGGTGTGGGTAGGGGTACTTCTTTGCCTGTTGGGAAAACATGCTCGGCCTCACTGCTACCTGGAGCTGGGGACATGAAGCTGCGGCAGCCTTGCTTCTGTTGGGCTATTGGAGTCGGCATCTCCCGTCTCACATGGGAGCTCCCACCGCTGCTGTCACTGCTGGCCCCTCTGTAGCATTGGCCTTGTTCAAAAGCGCGTCTAGGGGAGGTACCTTCCCAGCTGCTCAACTCCACCTACAAATGCAAAAGAAAGATGGTTTCCTGCCTCTTCCCACCTGCAGCAACCAGCCTTTTCCTTGCATTGGATTTCCCTGCAGGAAAAGGCAAGAGCTGTTCAACCCCATGGGCTATCCCACAGGCATTTCTATGGCCACTGCAGCATGCATAGCTCTCTCTGGATCACCTCCCCTTTCAGCTAGGAAGCTCATAATTAAAAGTCAGACCCTGGACTGCGGAATCGAGGGTCTCTGGGTGCTGTAGGGGCCCTCCCCCAGGCACCCTCCCCCAAGGTAAGCACTGCCCCAGGGCCAACACTCCACAGCCCAGGGACTGGCTGAGGCCCACAGGGGACAAACGACATTCCCCAGACCTGCCTGCCAGCAGTGCGCTGGAGCTGGGAGAGAACCCAGGTCTTCGGGCTCCCAGTCAGCCCCTCCCTTCCTCTACCCCACACACCCCTGCCCTTCCCCTTCCCACCCAAACCTCAAGGAGGAGGGCAGGCTTTGTGCACCAGCCCCCACAGCACCCCCACACACAGCCCTGCTGCCCCAGGGCTGTGGGCACAGCAGGCGCAGCTCTGGGCTGGGCACTGTGCTCTCTGGGCAATGGGGGAGTGCATGCGCTGCTCTCTTTGGGCACGTGTGTGCAGCAGGGCTGTGTGCAGCAAAGATGGTGCAGATAGGTCTCTTCTCCCCATTCTCACTCACAGCTATTAAGGGGCATCCTTAGCCACAGCATCCTGCCTACTTCTGCAACACACCCATTTAACACTAAATTCTCTTGCTCCAAACCAACTGCAGCAGGTGTCTTGGCGGCTAAGCCACTTGCACCGCTCAACCACAGCCACGTGTCAGCAGACAAACAACTCAAAAGGTGCAAAGCAACAAGACAAGGGAAGAGAAGAAAGAGGAAAAAAGAAGAATTAGGAATTTTAAAGGTGTCCACACATGAAATTATTCTCAGGCTGTCTCATCTACTGGCATTACTCAGTGCAATGTGCCATGGATGTTAGAGGCATTATGATGGTCAGACCTAGACACCCAGCAGAGCAAAATACAAGTTATCCTTGGACTTACCCTGAGATCTGCACTGTGGCAAGCTTCTGTCCCTTCTGCAGCACCTTTCCTGAGGCAGGCTGAGAGGATGCAAAAAGAAAGAGTGCCCATGGCCTCTACCACAACGAGCTGGATTTTCAGGAACAAGGTGCTCTGAAAGACAAGAAATCAACTGGCCTGCTCCATCTGGGAAAAAACATTTTCACACCCAATGGACAAGTTGTGTCAATCTCCTGGCAAACATCAACAAGCTGTACAGTCCATTACAGCATGCCTTTACCTGAAACGCCGGGCCTACTCTTCAGTTTGCCTGTACTGACAGCAGATCTGCCCCTCTCCAGCAACTCGCTCCACAGCACGAGAAAGTGCCCAGTGTGCTCTGGAGAGCACCAGCAAGAGAAAGACCAGAGTAACATTTTGCCCCTCGTCTCCTGGGGGATGTTGTAATGGCACTGTCATTTCCGAGGCCTGACAAGCCTTCCTTGACATAACTTGAGGGAAAAGCCCCCGGAAAGGTTACACAGTACCTGCTGACATTCTGCTACCATGAAGATCCGGCTCTTGCCAAGAAGCACATCCGTACTTCAGAGATGCCGACACGCCAGGCTCCCAAACATCCCCGTGCGACTCCGCAGTGACCGACCAAGCATGTTGCAGGTTGCCTACACGCAGCAGAGAGAGCACAGGCGGCTTCACCGACTAGCATCAGCCTCAGCCCCCAGCAGCAAAACACAAAGCATCCTTCCCTTACAGAGAGCAGCAAACCTAGGGAAGCCTCACCCCCTGTCACTGGATTGCAGAATCACAGAATGGTTGACGTTGGAAGGAACCTCTGCAGATCACCTAGTCCAACCCCCCTGCTCAAGCAGGGGCACCGAGAGCACGTTGCCCAGGACCACGTCCAGACGGCTTTTGAATATCTCCAAGGAAGGAGACTCCACAAACCTCTCTGCACAACCTGTTCCAGTGCTCTCTTACCCTCACACTAAAGGAACTTTCCCTCGTGCTCAGTCGGAACTCCCTATGTTTCACTTTGTGCCCGTTGCCAGCTTCTGCTGGCAAGAAGGTTCAGAAATCCAGACAGACAGCACAGCTCTGACCTGCAGAGGCCTCGGGAGCTCCCAGCCCTCCTCCTACACACCACACAAAAACAGAGCTATAAAACCCCAGCCCCTGCCCCACACACTTCACACTTCACAGCTACATCACTTCCCCACTCCTTGCACTGGGCCAAGACATCTGCAGCTGTTGAGGAGCTTCACTCACCTCGGCGAGTCTCTGCTCTCCTTCACCTCACTTGTCTCTGGACGCACAAGCTGCCCACTTGCACAGAAAAAAACCCACAGTCACTTCCCTTCTGCTGTTGTGGAATTTCCTAAGGAGTGGAAAACAGAGGGAGAATTTTCCTCTCTCTTGGTTTCCTGGCCCTCTTGCCCTCTCAGCTGGTACATTAAGAACAGGACGAGATGCCTTTGGGCTTTCTCTAATGGCTTAGCCTCATTAGTATGGGTTCAGGCCTCATGAGGAGGTGTTCCAGGCATTCCTTTCCCAAGCCAAGTAGTGCTCACGTGCATGTGACTCCCGGCTGGGAAGAAACCCCTCTGAAGAAGACAGCCCCAGATGCCCTTGTGCCTTCCTTTCTTCTGGCAGCAAGTGGCTGCTTAAAACAAAGCAAAAAAACAAACAACCCCCCCCCGCCCCACACACACACAAACACACTCACTTATCTCCCTATCTCAGGCCAACAGAAAGAAGCAAAGGACACTGCCTGGCTGGGCAATAAAGTGTCACAGGATATTCACTGCAGGGCACGTAAAGCATCTGGGGCAGAAAAGCCCCAAATCTTACCTTTACATGCACAGTGACAGCCTGTCACCTCATGGTTATTGGTCAAGAAGACCCAACCACTCAAACAGACATGGCCATGAAAGCACATGCTCCTGTCAGGTTAGCTAGAGATTTGTGCTATGCCAGCTAATACACACAGAAATGTTTGCTAACACTGAAGAGCTGCACTAATTTGGAAGCTCCTGAAGTGGGGACAAGGGCAGCCAGCAGGAGTTACAAAGCTCCTGGAAGAACGCAATGCCTCCCATGGAGAGCACGCTTCCTCTTACAGTCAGGCTGCAACTAGGAAGCACTTCCTTCACATTCTTCCCTCTCTTCAAAAGCCTAGCTTTACCAATTGCTCTCTAAAGTCCACACATTTGTGCCAGAGGCTACCATTTATTTGACAGCAAAGCTTTGGCTCTGAGTAGACTGGGAAGGTGGCAGAACCCAGGCATCCAAGACCCCACACAGAGGGCACAAAGCACGACGAGATCAAGAACTCATGTCCCAGTACCTCCGACTTGCAGCAAGGCAATCCCAGAGATTGCTGGTCTGCATCGAGCAGAAAAGCAACAACATCTAATCCTGTGTTAAACAGAGAGAACCTGAGAAATCCTCTTGGGGGATCAAAGCAGAAAAGCATTGGCTGAGCAGTTACTTACAGCAAAGCTTCATAAAGCTTGCCGCCTTTTGCTCCCCTTGCATCAAAGGATTTCCTGGTCTTCTCTCGGACCCGTTCTTAAGACAGAGTTGTTAAATGCGACACAGCACAACCTTGGGCTGCAATCCAAACAAAATCAAATTGGACTATCCTTACTTGCTGGTGCTCCTCACAAGCAAGCGCTCAAGAAAAGCCGGTTTGACTCACCACCAGTGCTCAGCGCATTCTCAAGAGAGTGGGCACTAAGATGCCGTCCTCTTGGGAGACATACACTCCTCTGCTCCATCTTCTTATTGCTCCGTAGCCCCCAGAAATTACTTTGCGATAGATGAAAGTACCCAAAGCATGAACCGCTGGCTAGCCTTCCTTCTTTCTTTACACCACAAATTTCACGTAGCAATTGGTGATCTGTATAATGAAATGCAAGCTCGAGATGAAAAATACAACACTGCTTTACCAAAGGAAAAGTACACCAACACTTGACTAATGCCAGGAAGTAGCACCAGACAAGAAGGACAGGCGCTTTCAGAAATACTGCGCCCTTCAAGGCTGAAAACCACAACCTGAACACAGATACTTCGGAGAGCTGCAGTGGGAGGAGTGTCCCGATCCAATATCGGGGGGGTTTCGTTATGATCCCAAGGACGAGATTAAGACGCTAAAACCAGTCAAATATCGTACAACCTTTTAACTTTATTTTCCACGGAGTGGGGAGAAAAGGTGGGGAAAGGCAAAGGGGAGAAGAGAGAGAAAGAGAGAGAGAGAGAAAGAGGGGGAGAGAGAAAGAGATATCACCACCCGTGGATCCAGCGGCGTCCTGTTGGTCCTCTTCACCCTGGGGGTAAATTTTAGCAAAGCGCGTGCAGTAATTACAACTCGAGCAGGGTCCGACCCTAGGTTCCCGCTGAGAAGTTCGGAGCCAAATCAAGGCAAATTAAATAAATAAATTGTAATGACATGCATACAGTAGTTACAGCTCGAGTTGGGTGCCTCCGAAGAGGGACCCCGAGCAAAGAAATCCCTGGGCAATTATACTTTCCAATCTAAGCTCTCCACCCCTCACGCAGTAGTTTGGACCAATAGTAATATTTAGGTCTGGGGTCTCCTGCTCCTTATTGGGTCCCTAGGTAGGTTGTTTACTGTTGTGGTTTCTGCTGACAGATGTGTTTTCATTCTTCGGGTCCTGCCCTTATCTCTCAAGGCCCTGACAAATTATTACTTCCCCAGCAGTGATAGTAGGTGTTATTTCCCAAGGTCCAGACAAAGGGAATATAATCTGGACCCCGAGATAGCTCAGACCCCCCCCCCCCCAATCAGCATTGTTTCAGCAGCGAGAGGAGGCCCTGCTCCCCAGGGTCCCGGTGCCCAAGCAGGCCTCACTTCAAAGCCTTGACATCCTTCCTCCCAGAGTGTGAAGCATGGGAATGCAAACTGCTGGTAACTCCCTTGTCTTTCCCGCCTGCATCAGCTCTGGGGCCCTTTCTCACTGAACTAGGGAGTGCGGCCTAAGGTTTCAGCAAATTTAGCTACTCATGCTAAGCAAGTTTTATAAAAGTTGTGCTAGTCCCAAAGTCTCTGCCCGATCATGCCCTGGTTCGGCGCAGGCTCGGTGTGTCCCAGGTGGTCGCAGGGAGACCATTTTGGGGGTCGCAGCAGCTCAGTCCTGTTCCCGCCGGGAACAGATGGCTGGTTCGGGGTTATGGTTTGCTTGCACCTTACGTACCAAGAAATGTTTAAGGCAAAAGTTCACTCATCTGTCCGCCACAAGGGGTCAGCAAAGAATTTGGAAAAGGAAACTCACATACACCATCCAGGGGTATTCTTCAAGATGTACTGAAGGAGAACACCACTGTGCTGCAGCAAGGTTTACCTCAGCCTTCAGCCAGCCAAGCTCCTTCAGCCTGTGGATGCGCTCACAGGTGACACTGAGGTTGGAAGCACTGCTCCTCATCTCCTCTGGCTTGCCTTCCTCACAGGCAGCAAGGACCCCTCTCACCAGGGCCTGAAAAACACAGTCACAGGGGAAAGGGCTCAGGAACACAAAGTCCGGAGCACACTAACCTGTGTGCAGCAGTCAGCTGAAACAAGGCCTCTTAAAGCCTGTCAAGCTACAGCTTGGAAACAGCACGAGTGTTTCAGAGCACTGCATCACTGGCTCCCACAGTTTGCTGCCCAGGTAGCAACAGCAGCCTGGTTTTGGGTTTTGGGATTTTTTTTTCTTTCAGAGTCCTAACTGGGGAGGGCAGGGTTGTTTCAATCTGTTTTCACAGCAGTGCTCACAGGTGCAAGAGAGGAAGCTGACAGAAAACAGGAGCACTAGCAAACACAAGCAAATGGCTGAGGAACAAACACAAGAACAGCAAGAGCCTCCTCTCCCACATCAGGCTGCAGCCCTCCCAACACTCACCTCCAAGCCAACCACAGCAGGCATTCTCCACACCAAGGCACCCAACAACACAGGAGCCTGGGAGCTCTTGAAGGTGGTGAGCTTCAAAGGCAACTGTGCTGACAACACAGGGGGGAATGGATGTCACTACGCAGCAGTTGAGGCAATCACAACTCCCTGTCGAGCAGCTGACTCGTTGCAATACGGAAGCTGGCATCCAAGTCTGCTTAAGGAAGGCAAAGAAAACATGGGCCTGTTAGCATGAAAGACTCTCATCTGCAATAGCCCCTCCTTCTTGCTTGAGGCTGGGTTCACAGAATTCAGAAAACACCCTTTTCCCTCAGACCACCAGCATTACGCTGCAGGCTTCAATAAACCCTTCTTTTGCTCGTCCTTTCCAAAACGGATTGGAGCAAGCAAGGACAGACAGCTTGACTAGCAGGCAAGGACAGAAGTCTTGCTCACACACAAAAGGGCAAGAAAGATATTTTGTACACACAACACATCAACCAGCAAATTCCGCCCTTCCCAAACTCCCAAGTGCCTGTGGAGGGATGGCCACTTTCAAACTGGGCACCCATGTGCTACTCAGTCCAAAGCCAAATAGAGGCAAGAGAGCCACAGTGTTGGCTGAGTATACACAAGCACTAAGGAGCTCAGCAAAGCCTCCTACACAGCTCTCTCTTCAGCTGAGATTGAGAAGAAGAATTCTCATTTCCACGCTTAAGCCTGGATTTCTCATCTCAGGCCTTATCACAGCTGAAAATCCAAGAGGCGCACCACATTTCTCACGAGACGTGCAAGAGGAGACTAAACGCATTGCAACCTTGTCCTGGAAGTCAGCTGAGCTGGTGCCCTGTGCGCCTTCAAGCGTTACCCCACAGGTAAGAGGCAAAGAATTAAAACGGCAGAGAGCGGAGTGCTCCGACGGGCACAGGCACAGAAAAAATGTCAGCAGGAGACCTCTGTCAAAGCACCGTCTGTTGAAGAAGGCTCCCCCTTCCCCTGGGAAAAAAACCTGGCATGACAGAGCGCTCTTTACTCAACAACATACACGGCAGAGGGCAAACATTTATGGTTGAAAACACTCAGTCGGCTTTCCCTAAACAAAGGAGAAATAAACACACAAGCTTACCCCTGCACTGGCCTCTTTCAGGGCTCTGTCCCGAGAGTCTTCTGCTGGTCACAAGCATTTCCTGCTAGTCTGTAAAGCTCAAGAGAAGCAGAGAAACAGGCTCTATCAAAGTCGTCACGTTCAGTTCTGATGAATCCACCTCCTGCTTAAGAACGGCTTTCTGCAGAGCTGAATTTGCCTGGAGCCTCCGTTGCACACATGAACAAGGGAAGACAGCACATCAGCTTCCAGCACTACTCTTCTGGAGCAGCAAGAGTGGGAGAGAAGGAAGAGCTGGGCTCCTCTCTGACTTTCTTCCCTCCACACTTGCCCAGAGACCTTTTCTTGCTCTCGAGCAGCTTCACTACATGGAACATGGGGAAGCCACCAGCACCTCCTCTCTAAAGCACTTGGTGACCTCCTTGGGAGGAATGCTGCAAGCTAGCTGTTATCCTGCAAGGGAAAAAGGAACATTTGCAACCACACTTGCGTCCAAGGACGGTTAGATCACTCAAGCTGAAGACCAGCACACGGACTTACAAAGGAAAGCCTTCAAGATGTTCACTTCCTCCTTTTCAGAGGCTAGGCAGGAAAGTGACCATCCCCGTTTGGAAAGCAGTTATCATGAAAGCCACACAGACTCTGCAGACCAAGCAAATACACAGACACTGAAGATGCCCCTACACAGGCCCCCTTCTCCTCCCAAACAAGCAGGAGTTGCATTGTCACCAAAGTCCTGACTGTTCACTCCACTCCTGCTCTGGCTTTGTGCCTAAAACATGCCTCATCTGAAGGCCTCATGCATGCTGGCAGCAGCACCATTAGGCTAAAGCCAGAGCAACGCACACGCCAGCTCCTCCAGGACAAAGAGAACCAGGTCTGCTATCCTTGTAGGTTTTTAAGGAACTCCTTGTTAACACCTGAGAAGACCCACACTCTTGGGAATTAAGGAAATCCTTACCCGGCAACCCAAACAACCACTAGGCTTGGCAGGCACCAGACTTCCGAGCTGGGAGGTGCAAATACACCAGCTCAGCCCAACAGCCTTTGAAGCGGAGCCAGCAGCGGCCGGACTGCTGAGGCGCTTGTGCATCCCGGCGCAATTCAGGGGACGCCCACACCGTGACGGGGGAGGGAGGATGAGCACCCTCACTGTCGGTTAGGTAACTCTTTTGCTCATAAGCACGTGAATTAACAAACTATCAAGTTAACCAATCGGTGAACCATCCAATTAAGTAACTACAGAATTAATGATTTAGGCTAGCGTACAGAGGAAGGATTAACCCTTTCTTTGCTTTTTCATTTCTTTACCTAATAAGCTCATAAAAGCAAAGTTTGCTTCACAAGTACGCTGTCCCGTAAATCTGAGAGAGCACAACGTGACACAAAGATCCGCCTTGGCAGCGGGCAGACCTCCAACCGACACTCACGCTTCGCTCACGCTCATTGGGCTTTAAAGGCATTCAAGCCAGGATGGGAAGAAGAGACTCTGTACCTGACCAGATCCTTTCTCTGAGACCACTCTGCACCCCAAGCATCACCACGTTGGAGATCTGCACTGACGGACAAGGGAGTGTTAAGAGAAAAACCACAAGGCATCTTTCCAGGACAATTAGATGTACGGGGCTCTCAGGTTACGGGTGATAATGCAGACAAAGTCCTCACGCTGACGGGCTGAGTAGGAAGCAGCACCTCCCACAAACTGGCCTTCCAAATAGCATGGGAAGTTTGTGAGGACTGAAGCACAGCATCTGCTGGGGGTTTCACTGCGAGACTCCACACTGGACCCAGGGAGTCATTCGGCAGGAACAGATGCTGCTCCTGACTCACAAGCACAGCTTGTCATTTTGGACCACAAAACATGCTCAACCCACATTCCAGGACCTACGCCAAAATGGGTACAAAACTATTAGCTTTGCAGAATCATGTCACAGACGCGTAACAGAAGTACTTGGGAACTGGCATTTACAGAACAAACAGGATGACAAAAAAAATCATGGGGACAACAGTGGACGTGTGCACATGGCATTCTAACAAACTGCTGGAGAGAGAAGAAAACAGTTTGTCAGCAATCCAGCTACTCCTGACCTCTCTGCAGGGCACAATTCAGGACACCTGAAAAAGCAGAAGCTCCAGGAAAGAAACCAACTTGACAGAAACAAGGGAACTGGGCTTGCCCAGAAAAGATGCAGGTCGCTTACTTGCTTTGGAAGCTCTGCCACCAGAAAAACAAACAAACAAAAAACCATACGCACGCCCCAAACAGTCACAAAGGCAGCATTTAAGAGTCCTGTCTAAATTCAGCATGAATTTAAGTACAGGGCACCCAAGGGCGCACAAGGAATTCAGCATCCGCCATTCCTGCAAACAGCCAGACGCTACAACAGTCACCCCGAGGAGAACGGAGCGCAGGCTGCACCTAAGAAAGTCACTGGCACACTAAAGCCTCTCTCGCACACTTTCAACCCACATTTTCCCTTCAACACAAGCCTTACAAAGCCACTGCAGCCAAGAACTTGCCACAAGGGCCTTTCTGCCCTCCTCTTTTTCCTCCTTGCTTTCCAGACAGAGCGTGTTTCATTCGACAGCTTCCGGCAGAAGCAGAAATCAGCATCAACTCACCGGCTCATTCAGGCTTCCTCGACCAAAAGATTTCGGGCTTTAGGCTGAAATGGTCTGTGCTGCCCGTGGGGAGAGGCACCCGGCCAGGACACAGCGCCTGGAGCCCAGCTCACTCCACGGACTCGGGGCCTCTCCTGCCGCCAGCAGAAAGAGCGCATCCTCTCCTCTTCCCTCCGCACACACACCACCTCCCCTCGGGCCAGCCCCCACGGTACCTCCGCAGGGCCCTGGCCACACAGGCGCTCGCAGAGAGCAAAGGAGGGAGGAAAAGCCACACAATTTCCCTGACTAGCCGTTCGGAGAAGACCCAGCGCCTGCCGGGCTGCACGAAGCCCCCCAAAATAAGGCCTCTGAAGCACGGGAAGAACGGGCAGCTCCTGATTCTCTCCTCCTCGCTCGAGTCTGGCCAGGGTCTTCCACGCCGGGCTCCGCGCTGAGCAAGCAACAGGCAGAAGAGGCTTTGGCTGCCACACACCAGTCTCGGGGAGGCCGCCGGCCCTGCACAGGCCTCCGGCGCCCAGCGCGGCCTTCCGGGCCCCGCAGCTCTCCCTCCCCAGGCCCTCGGGGATCATCTCCGGCAGAGACACGGCAAGGTCTCTCCAGGGCAGCCGCTGCCCCCGCGGCAGCACCTCGGCAGCCCCCCCCACGCCTCGCCCAGGCTCCAGGCCGCGCACGCGCAGCTGCTGCTGCCTCCCCAGCGCCTGCGGCCTCCGCGCACGCGCGCAGCCCCGCCCCTCGCCCGCCCTGCCCGGGGCGCTCTGCCGCGGGGCCCCGCGCTGCGCACGCGCACGCCCACTGCCTCGCCCCGCCCCTGCCCTGCTCGCCTCGCCTCGCCCCTCCCCTCCCCTCCCCTCCCCTCCCCTCCCCTCCCCTCCCCTCCCCTCCCGCCTGTGCAGCCCCGGCAGGCCACGCGCCGCCGGAGCCAATGGGGAGCGCGCAGCAGGGAGGGGCGGGGGGCGGAGCGTCGGGGCGGGAGGTGCCGTTGTGGGGCGGGGGTGCGGCCGGCTTGAGCTGGGCCAAAGCCTTTCTGAGCGCGGAGGGGCTTCGTCAGAGCTGGGGGCGACGGCGCGGAACCGGCCCGTTTCTGCCTTGCTCCGCTTCTGCCGTCGCTGTCTCGGCAGCCTGTGCGTTTCCGGAAGGCAGGTAAGGCCTGGAGCTCCGCGAGCCCGCGAGGTGCCGGTGGGCAGAGGCCTGTGCTCTTGCCGGGCTGGGGACGGAGGGGCAGTTTTTGCCAGGAGAGGGTCCGGCTTTGCGAGGAGGCTGTGAAAGGACAGGAGTGCTGTTGGCAGAAGGCTGAGGTGTCCTGGTGCTGCTGCCGGGCTCTGGAGAGGCTCTTGGAAACGCCCGTGTGAGAGCTGGATCGTTTGCTTTGCCAGAGCCTGTGATTCCTGCTGCGGAGCTTGGCTTTGTGTTGGGAAGCGCAGTCACGGCCCCTGGTTTCTCGCCCCGGTTCTGCTGGTGCCTGCAGAGCGGGGGAAGAGGCTCTGGCGTCGGAGACGCCTTGGCCTGCTGGCTGGCAGGAAGCCCTTGTGGCAAGCCTTTCTTCTGTCCTTCTTTTGTCTCCAGAGCTCTGGTGGAGCCAGCGGAGGGCTTCTGGCTGGAAGTCAGTTAACGTGTCAGCTCTGCAGCCGCCCGCTGTGCGGGTGCTCTTGGGGATGGTGGTGGTGGTGGTGGGTGCTGCCTGTGTCTGCTTGTTTTGGAGCGGGTGGTATGGTGGTGAGCTTGTTGACTTCAGGCAGAGCCCGTGTTTTTCTTGCTGCCCAGATATGGCTAAAGTTTGGGAGAGCGTGTGTGAGTGCTACCGCCAAGCGCTGCTGCTGAAGGAGGTGGGGCTCATTTCCTCATTATCCCTCCGACCTTGATGAGTGCTGGCTCCTGCTTGCATGCTGCCATTGAGCAGCCTTCTTCCTGCCTGCCTGGGAAAGCAGAAGCCAGGCCCCAGCAGGAGCCTGCAGGTGGCAGTTTTGCCCAGAGCAAGCTCTCCCTCACTGGAGAGCAGAAGCAAAGCGCAGCTGGAGAAGCAGAGTGTGGGGTTTGTCCTCTGGGGCCTTCTCTAGCTGCTCGTGGCAGGGTGGAACCACCCGCCAGAGATGGTGGCATGCTGTGGAGAGTTTCTGCCAGGTGTGGTCCCTCCTTGGAGGTTCTGAGGCTCCGGGGGTTTTTCCCTGTTTGTGCGTCAACTCTCAGCTGGTGGGAGGTGAAGGAGTGGGAGAGGGGGAGACTGGAGAGTGCAAGGCTCTCCTGCAAAGCGCCCCATCTTGCCCCTTTGGAGATCACCCTTAGTGTGCCCTGACAAGTCTAGTCTTCATTATTGTGTGTGTGAAAGCCCTGCTTTTGTTCCTTTGTTGCTCTCCTGTTTTCAGACTGTCCAGCTAGCAGGCGTGGGTAACATGTCCGTTCTGGAAAACTACTTGCGTGATGCGGATAAGAAGAGTTTCCATGTTTGGAGACGAGTGTTTCGGGTGGACAAGGTGTTTCTGCTGGAGAAGAATCTCAGCTCTGAGAAGAGCCCGTGGCGTGGTAAGAAGCGAGATTCAAAGCTGGGCTTGCCCCTGTGTCGTAGCGAGGATCTGCTTTGTGATTAGTGAAATACAGCTGCATCTTTGGCAGAACTGCCTCCCACTGCAGAGGCAGGAGCCCAGCATGGGCGCGCGGGGCGCAGAACAACGTCCTGCTGTGCTCATGCCAACTCCTCCTGCTGTCTCCTTGTAGTCTGCTCCCACAGCGTCCAGGCAGCTCCCCCAGGACCAAGGAGGCTGGCAAGCAGCACCCACCTCCTCCAGCCAGGTCCACGGCTGCTCTCGCTGTTCCTGAAGGCTGTTGGAGACTGTTGCAGGTACATGCCCTGGGTTGCTGTAATGACTGTGCTGTTGCAAACGGTGCCAGAGCCCCGTTGTGCACATACCGACTCTGCCAAGATCCCTTAAGCGCTCTTCCGTTGACCATTGCTCTTCCTTCCTTCAGATCTTCTTAGTGGGCTGAAGGCCTGCTCTACCTTTCCAGTGTGTCCTTGCCTCCTGTACTTGCAGGAAGCAGCCACGGACACTTCCCTGGGGCACTGTTGGCTCTAGCAGCAGGACCTGCTGCATTCTGAGGCTGTGGCAATGCGCAGGTCTTTTCCAGACCCTTGGTAGTTGAGATCATTGGTCCTCCCAGACCGCTCAGTGGTGTGTGCAGTGAAGGGAGGAGCCTGGTGTAACTTCAGGCCTCCTCACCTTTCCGGAGCCAAACTCTGGCGACAGGCCGGCTGAAGAGAGAGCCCAGGAGTGAGGGTACGACCTGCAGAAAGCCGTCCCCTGGCGGCAGCTGAGACTAATCGTGTGTGCTGTGGTGTTTCTATGGCCCTGCAGGAAAGCGGCGAGCTGTGCGCGCAGTGGGACCGAAGGCAGAGCCTGGGCTCCCTGTACAGAGAGCGGCAGGAACAAGCAGAGGCCGAATGGGCTGCGTGGGAAGCCTGGTGTGCAGGGGAGGCTCCAGAGCCGGCTCAGGTACCGGCCCCATTGGACACCCTTCAGAACAACGGCCATCCTCTCCGTCACGGAGCCGAGGGCGGGAGGTCCTCTGGCCTTGGGGGCAGTGTTGCTGCTCAGTCAGTGGGACACTTTGCAACTGCAGCACGACTAATTACCACCCGTGGTCTTAGGACTCCCACCCAGCTAGTGCTGGATTACAATTGCATCTCCCTTCCCTGCCCAGCACTTAGTGTCTAGGGTGCAATTTGTTCCCTCCTTACTTCACACAGCCCCTCCAAGGCTTTTGCGCATAGACCGGTGGAGAGTCTGCTGGCTTTTCCGAGGCTGTCAGCATGAGCTTGGGACTGCAGCTCAGCCTCACTGCCATGCGTATGCATCCACACGCTCACTGTTGGAAGATACCCCCGCTGCAGTTTCCCCCAGCCCCTCCTTTCTTCCTTGGAGTCCTCATGCCTCATTTGCTGTCTTTCTGCAACCAGCTTCTCACCTCCTCCCTACCTGCCTCTCTTGCTCCACGCAGACTCCTGCCAGACAAACAGCGTACACCTCACTGCTTTTTTTCCTTCTTGGTCCCAACTGTGCTGCAGTCAGCTCAGGATGCAGATGCTGCGGAAAGCTCTCTTCTCACCTGCCTGCAAAAGGCAGGGCCTCTTTTTGTTCTTTGCCTAACAGTTGGCCCCGGAGAAAGACCTCCACCCCAGGGAAGCTTCTTGCAGCATTTGGGAGGATCCAGAGCTGACAGGAGCAGAAGTACAGCTGAGAGCAGAGCACACCTGGTAGGAGCATTTGAGGAAGGAAAGCAATAGTTCCTGCCCCACTAATGGCTGTGTGAATCCTGCTGGGTGTTTTTCCATGAGTGCTGCAGCAGCCAAAGGCCAAGCAGCAGAGGGGTGTCCTCCTGAGGAAAAGTCATGGTGTTATGAAATCCCCCTTGCTGGGCTGCCGGGGGTTGGGGAAACAGCCAGTGGGGCAGTGAGGCCTGAAGCTGTGGGTAAAACCTGAGTCCAGAAGGGTTTGGATCGCTTGGTGTGCCCTGCCAAACCTAGCGAGGAGCTCATTGGAAGTTCCTGCCCTGCAAATGGCAATTCCCTCCTCCCCATTTCCCATGCTGTCAGTGATGTCAGCAGGAAAGCAGAGGGCCAGCTGGGAATGGCAGTGAAGCCCTGCTCCCACCCTGCCCTTGCCCTGGGGGCCTGTGGTGGAGAGGTGGTGGAGAGGCTGCCCAGCTCCTGCTGCCGGGTGCTTGCCAGAGGGCCTCTGGGAAAGGGCTCCTCTCTTCCCAGTCTGGTTTGCAGGCAGTCAGTCGCTCCTTCTTGGCAGGACTTTGGCCGTAAAGAGACTTGGGCTCCCCACCCTGCCGCCCAGCCCAGGAGAAAGGAGCACAGGGAGAGGTGGAAAAGCCTCCCCCCACCCCGTGGAAGAGAAGAAAGCAGCAGCCAAGCTGGAGACAGTCCAGCCCCAGTAAGTGTGCGCTGAGCCCAGCCCCAGCCTGGGGCGGTCGAGTGTCCCTGACCCCCACAGGGTGTTATGGCTCCAAATCCCGGAGGCCTGGGGTTGCGTACAACACCCTTGGTGTTCTGGTGACGCGTACAACACCCTTGGTGTTCTGGTGACACGGGAATGGCCTGGGTTACACCTCCCTCCTCCCAGGTGTTATGGAAATTAGGCTTGTCGGCCACCATAACAGGGCCCGACCCTAGGTTCCCGCAGAAAAGTTCAGAGCCAAATCAAAGCAAATTAAAGAATTACGTTTTAATGACACGCGTGCAGTAATTACAGCTCGAGCTGGGTGCCTCCGAAGAGGGACCCCGAGCAGAGAAATCCCTGGGCAATTATACTTTCCAATCTAAGCTCTCCACCCCTCACGCGGTAATTCAGACCAATAGTAATATTTAGGTCTGGGGTCTCCTGCTCCTTCTTGGGTCTGATCCCTGTCCCTAGGCAGGCTGTTTATCTTTACTGTTGCGGTTTCTGCTGACAGATGTGTCTTAATTCTTCGGGTCCCGCCCTTGTCTCTCAAGGCCCTGACAGAGAGGTGTTGTTCCAGCAATTAGCACTGCCCCAGCAGTGACAGTAGGTGTTATCTCCCGAGGTCCTGAGGAAGGGGATATAATCCAGACCCCGAGATAGTCCAGACCCTCCAAATTAACACTGTTTCAGCAGTGAGAGGAGGCATTGTTTCCCAGGGTCCTGGCGCCCAACGAGGCCTTATTTCAAAGCCTTGACATCCTGCCTTTTGGAGTGTGAAGCACAGGAATGCAAACTGCTTGCAACTCCCTTATCATTCCAGTCTGAACCAGCTCTCAGGCCCCTTTTCTTACTGAACTAGGTGAAAGTTCATTATTTTATCTAAGCGCGGCCTAAGGCTTCAACAGATTTAGCTACTCATGCAAAGCAAGTTTTATAAAAGTTGTGCTAAGCAGCTATCTCTCGACAGTTTCAGCTCAGTATTCTTTAACAGTCCCCCCTTTGTTTTTATGAAGCATCCCTGCTAATCCTTTAAACGGAGTTCTTGAAGCCTTTCGAGGCGTACTATCACTTTCCATAATCTTATGTATAATATGATCGTAAGTAATAGGCATAACACAGTTAAACTTAACACAACTACTACTGGGTGCGACGTGATTATAAATCCCTGTTGCAGATGGTGACCATCCGAGGAGAGTTTCCCAGCCGTGATGTTCTCCGTCCCTTTTTAGCCTTTCCAAGATGTGGTGTATCTCTTCTGCATCATGATGAACAGTGATTAGAGCTTTCTGTCCACTGTTTTGGATGCGTTCTAGCAGTCGACGCGGGTCATCGTGTTGTAGTCGTTTCTTCACCAGGGTGAGATTCATTCCAATGGGGGTAGGTAGTAAATTTTGAATTAATGTATAATTAGATTGTAACAACTGATAAGATGTAATAGGAGCTGAATAATTAAAATCACATCCCATGATTCTGGTAAAGTTACAAATACAAGTATTTGAATGGTTACTTGTATCTACAACAATGACATCTATGAATATAAGATTACAAAGTGTTCTTACACATACACATCCTTTCTTAACGTATACAAGTACAGTTCAACTTTAACAGCAAAGTAAGAACATAATATGACAGTATATGGCCTGTTCCATTTAGGTTTTAACTTGGATTTTTGTGAAAATACTTTAACTAAAACTTCATCCCCAGGCTGTGTATCAGGCACTTGTATGTCAGGTGGTGATCATTGGATATGTCATCATTGGATGGTCAGGTGGATATCATTGAGCATTTATTTATTTATTTATTTATTTTAAAGATTTTCAAACCTTTTTTGCATACTTGGAACATACTGGGTTAGTCGTTCATCTCCGTCTAACAGGCTGGTCTCAGCTAGAATAATAAGTCCCTAGTATAGCTAAATGTCTCCCGAAGAGAATTTCTGCTGGTGTTAGTCCTATGGGTTGCCGTGGGGCATTTCAAACATCCCATAGAGCTAAGTTTAATGCCTCTGGCCATTTTAGGCTAGCACGTGCGCATATTCTTGCTATTTTTTCTTTTAATGTTCTATTCATTCTTTCTACTTGTCCCGAAGATTGTGGGTGATAAGGGGTACATAGGTTTCTTTTTATTCCTAATGATTTATATAATTGAGTGATTATGCTTGCTGTAAAATGGACACCCTTGTCTGAATCAGTGGCTTCTGGGACTCTATATCTAGGTATGAGTTCTTTCAGTAAGGCTTTTACTACTCCCCCTGCGTCAGTCTTTCTTGTTGGGAAAGCTTCTGCCCAGCCTGATAACTGATCTGCTATCATTAACAAGTGTTTGTGCCCATTGGCGGATGGCATAGCCGCATAATCTATTTGTAGCTTTTGGAAAGGGAAGTAGGCCCATGGTTGTCCCCTTAACTCTAAGCTTGGTTTGCTACTTAAAAACTTCTGGCAGGCCAGGCAGCTATTTGTTATTCTTTTAGCAGCCGCATAAATTCCTGGAGTGGCCCATAGTTTCTGTACCTGGTTAGCTATTGCCTCGGCTCCGCCATGAGCTTTATCGTGAAACCACCTAGCTATAGTAATTAAATATTTTTTTTGGTAGAATTGGTTTTCTTCCAATTGTCCATATTCCATCATCATTTTGTTTTGCTTCCCACTATTCCCATTGTTTTTTGTTTTTTGTTTTTTGTTTTTTTTTCTCCCACTGAGCAGTCCTTTTCATACATGGTTTTGGGGTCTATTAAATTTGGTCACTCACTTTAGTTCATCCTTGGAACTGCCCCCATACACTCTGTCAGAGGTTGTTGGGCTGCAGCCTTCGCAGCGGCGTCAGCTAATGCATTTCCTCTACTAATTTCTGTAGTGTCTTTAGTATGGGCTGGGCAGCGTATTACAGCAATTTCTTTGGGGCAGTTGGACTGCTTCCAGCAAATTACGTATTTCTTCTCCATTAGCTATTTTCTTTCCTGATGACGTAAAAAATCCTTGTTCTTTCCATAACATCCCTGTTACATCAAATACTCCAAATGCATATTTAGAATCGGTATAGATATTTACCCGCAGGTTCTTACTGATTTTTGCTGCTTGGGTCAATGCTATTAATTCTGCTCCTTGAGCACTTACAGACGGAGACAAAGGATTAGTCTCAAGTACCTCAAAGATGTTGGTATCAGGATAACCTGAGTGACGCCTTCCGTCCAAATAATAGGATGATCCATCTGTAAATGGAACTAAGTCCGGGTTCTCCAAAGGTTCCTCTTTAAGGTCCTCCCGGGGCTTGCTCGAGCTGACGACCACCTGTTCATAGGAATGATGCGGCTCTCCATCCTCAGGTAGAGGCAGTAGTGTTGCTGGATTTAAGATATTGCATCTCTTTAAGGTCACATTATCTGCATGCAATATTATCAGTTCATAGCAGTGAGCTCTCTGTGGGGATAGTGCTTGAGCTGCGTATTGCTTCATTAACAGTTCTACTTCATGTGGCACATACACAGTCAATGAGCGACCCAAAACTACAGGTCATGTTTTTTCAATAAGAGCTGCCGTAGCTGCTATTGCTCTGATGCATCCTGGAGTGCCTTTAGCTACCACGTCTAGCTGTGTGGAGTAAATAGGCCACTGGTCTACAGTGAGGACCTAGTTTTTGGGTGAGTACCCCACTTGCTACTCCCTATTGTTCATGGACAAATAATTCAAATGGTTTGCTATAATCTGGTAACCCTAGAGCAGGGGCTGAAACCAACGCCTTTTTTACAGATGTAAAAGCTTTTTCCCTTTCTGGACCCCAGGCCAAAGGCTCTATCTCCTCTTTTTTGTTTCCTGCACTAAAGGCTTAGTAAGTTCTCCTAACCCAGGAATCCATGGTCAGCAAAATCCTACAGTTCCTAAAAATCCCCTAAGTTGCTTTTTTGTTACAGGACGGGGCATATTAAGAATTGTCTTTACTCATTCTGGATCAATTAACCTGTGTCCTTCCTTTAAAATCAAACCCACATATTTCACCTCTCGTTGACACAGCTGAAGTTTAGACAGAGATGCTCGATGCCCTTTTTCTGCAAGAGCATTACACAGAGAAATAGTGTCTTTTAATCAAGTCTCATAATCTTTACTTGCTAATAACAAATCATCCACATATTGTATTAACACTGAATTTCCTGGAAGTTCGATGTCTGAGAGATGTTTATAGTCCTTAAGTCTTGTACAAACCGATACTCTGGATCACCATCAGAATCTTGCCTGTTCTTTTAACCGTCAGAATCGGAGTGTTGTACGGGGATTCATAGACTCTAAGGATACCCAGTTTCAAATGATGACTGATTTGTTTTCGGATGCTCTTCTCTGCTTCCTTTAGGATAGGGTATTGCTTAACTGCGGGAGGCAATCCCCTCTTTGTTTTTATCAAGACTGGACTAGCTGATTTCAGTAGTCCAACATCCATTCCTGAAGAGCTCCATAACTTTTTAGAAACTGATTCTAAACTTGTTGGAATAGTCAACTCTGGTTCTGGTGTCTTAGCCAGAACACATGAACCCATAATTATTAATTTTATCCCTTCCGGCTGTAAACAGATCTGAGTATGCAAGGCTTGCAGGAGATCTCTCCCTAAGAGGCAAGAGGGCGAGTCTGTGGAAATTATAAAACGTCCCCACGCTCTTTTACCTCCAAAAGTGAGCAATAAGGGCTTAGATAACATTCGTTCACCTTTTCCCATTACTCCTTGTATCATTATTTTATCTGATGACTTGCATCCTTTAGGCTCAAAATGTAAAAGGGAAAGGGTGGCTCCGGTATTCACTAGAAAAGGAACTTCTAAACCTTCTATATTTGCCATTACCTGCCCCTCAAATCCAAATTTATATCCCATAAATTTACCCCAATTTCCACAGTATTTTCTGAGTCTCCTATCTCCTGTCATTGTGGACTGACTGGGAATTGCCTGGTCTCATTCTCAGTGTTTGATTGTCTCATGCTGGCCCCTCTATTCCCAAGTACGTGGGGCCTCGCTGGGCATTCCTGCTTCCGGTGCCTTTGTTCCCCACAATAATGACACACATCATTAACTCTTAATTGTACAGCACGTTCACTTTGATTCCATCTATCTCCCCTGGTTCTGCCGCGCCGCCTCCCCTTGCCAGCCTGGCACATGCTCTTTAAAATACTTTTGTGTATCAGGGGCTGCTTGATCTATAAAAACACTAATTGCGAGAGCATCATTGAAGTTTTGTGGGGTCATTCCTCCATATTTTAGCAGGGCTTACCGCAAAAGTCCCCAGAAGTAATGGGGGTGTTCATCTAATCACTATCTGCATTCTTGCACTTTAGTCCAATTTACTCCTAATTCTCTGCATGCTCTGATTGCTTCTACTAAATTTCAAAGTCCTGTTTGACATACAGCTCTATTTCCTGCATTATTAAATGTCCCAGTTTGGATCACTTGCTAGCCAGAGGTTTCTATTTCCCCTGGCTTGCTGTGCTACTTCCGCACCTTTGTTAATTATCTTAACCCATTCATTTGGTCAAAATAATTCCCTCAAAAGAATTTGGGTATCACTCCAGAGTGGGCTGTGCCCGGTGCACATACTAGAAAATAACTGGACACATTGCTCTGCATCTTTTCTTAATCTCTGCATTTTACCCCCCCATAGGGCGAGATCGCCAGGGTCCCAGGGCTGATTAGTAAACACCCGCAGCACAGGACGGGGGGACTGGCCCCTCCCTTTCCCCTGGCTGTAAAGCGGCAGGGTTAGTCAGCACGTTGGGGATCATAGGATAGAGTCCGGCAGCCGGTGGAGTAGAGGGAGAAGGAGGAGGAGAAGGAGAAGTAATGACAGAGAGATCATCAGGCATATCAGGTGGAGCAGAAACTTTTGGAGCACAGTCCGGGGTCCTAGTATCTGCTAACACAAGTGTTACCTTCTGCGGGTTTCTTTCCTCCCTCCTTCCTGGCTCAAATGCTCCTGTGCCCATGCCCAGTTCTCCCAAACATACCAGTAATCCACTCAACTTGGAAACCTGTCTTCTAGACGATTTCACAAGGAAGTTAGTTCCTGCTGATCGAAAGTCCCTTGTGGTGGCCACCGTTCCGCTGGGTTTCCCTCCTTTGTCAGGAATGGGCAATCCTCCTGACACAGTTGGACCAACCTTTTTTCCTTAGATCTTTGGTACCATCAATCTTACTCCAATTTTCCAAAATTTTGGCTAAGGGCATCCCCTTTTCTGTGCCAAAATTATTCCCTATATTGAGTTCCTGAGAAGTGCGTCTTAAGCAAATCAGGCAGCGCACTTCCTTACCAGTAACACCAGCCCCTGCGGCTGGTGGGATCACACAGTCTCTTTCTCTCGCTCTCTGGGAACCGCACTCCCACCCCCTGAGTCTTTAACTGCTAGGACTGCTGTCCCTTCGCAGCGGGCGGCTTCCTCAGCCGACGGGCGCCCCGGTCGGTTCCCAGGCTATACGCACTCGCACACACAGCACTGTTCACGCTCACACCAGTCACAGTGACTCTAGACTTCTGTCTTGCAGTCTTGCAGTGCGCCTTATGCTGCTCAGGCTGCGCACCCCTTCTCCAGCCGGACCGAGCTGGGACTTAAAACCCACTCAAACCCTGGGGATGGGACTCGCACCCATCCCCTGGTACGCCTTGCTGTGGCCAGCCCACGTACCCCCTGCCTGGTACGCCTTACGGTGATCAGCCCGCATACCCCTTAAGTGCACTGTTACCAGATCAGAATTTAGAATTTAGGTGGGAATTTAAGACTCACCTTTCCGGTGCCTCTGGTTGCCAAAGATCCCAGGTGAACTCACCCGATGGCGCCAGATGATCATTTGGAGACGAGAGGCCCCGACAGTGGTCGCCTAGGGTCCCATCTGGGGTGCCAAACTATTATGGAAATTAGGCTTGTCCGCCACCATAACAGGGCCTGACCCTAGGTTCCCATAGAAAAGTTCAGAGCCAAATCAAAGCAAGTTAAAGAGTTACCTTGAGTTGTCTCTCAAGGTCCTGAGGAGGAGGTGATTCTAAATCATAACAATTAACACTGCCCCAGTAGGGAGAGGAGGCTTTGTCCCTCAAGGTCCTGATGCCCTGCACTGGTCTTATTTCAAAGCCTTGCCATCCTCCCTTTTGGAGTGTGAGACGCAGGAATGCAGACTGCTTGTAACTTCCTTATCTTCCCAGCTTGAACCAGCTCTGAGGCCCTTTTCTTACTGGACTAAGTGAAAGTTCATTATTTTATCTAAGCAGGCGACCTAAGGCTTCAGCAAATTTAGCTACTCATGCAAAGCAAGTTTTATATAAGTTGTGCTAAGCGGCTACCTCTAGTCAGTTTCAGTTTGCTATTCCTTAACAAGCATCCCTGGCACGTGTAAAGAAATGGCCAATCGTGTGCCCTTTTTCAGCTGCAGGGATTCGCCTTTTGTCTCTCAGAGATGGTTCCGGACAACTGCAAGGAACCCCACGGTGGGAAGAAGGAGAGAGGCCCGCAAGGGCACAGGCACTGGGGAGAGCCAGGAGTGATCCAAGAGGCCCATGTCTGATTGTTGCAGAGAGGGCAGGAGGGACAGCAGAGCCTCCCTCATTTTCTGCCCCCACTCTCGAGGTCAGGGCACTTGTGGGAGGGCAGGTTTCAGCAGAGAGGGGCTCTGGGGTGGATGTTTCTGCTTTAGGCGCTAGGACAGAATCCCCTGGCGCTGCCCAGCCCCAGCTGTGCCTGCAATGGAGGCGTGCCTGTGCCTGCCATCAGGGAGGAGGCCAAGGGAGCTTGGGAGCAGGACTGGCAGGCAGAGACGAGGGTGTGCGAGGGAAAGGCAGCCCCCAGGAGTGGAGGATTTCTGCCCAGAGCCAGGGAGCAATGGGAGGCTCTCTTTGTCGACCATCTCTCTGAGGGGCCTGAACGGCAGGGTCTGCTTGTTGCGAGGGGTCTGAAGAAGCCGCAGGAGCAAAATCCCTGTCTGCCAGGGTCGCCAAGGGCTCTTGTGCCCAGATTCTGGCCCCCAGACTTCTTCTTCACATGGAACCCGCCAGTGCTCCTCCGTGCGGGATGCCACGGGCCTGTGGGAGTGTGACGGCTGTGCTGGCCAGAGCACTGGTAAGGGGCTGAGGACCTGGGTGCCAGGGCTAGAGGCAGGTGCCAGGCAGGCCCTGGCAGGGGGTGGTCAGGGTGGGCGTGGTGGAGCTTCTCCAGCCCTGTGAGAGTTGGGGGCACTGCTCTGACCTCAGCAGCCCAAGATGCGTGGGGTGGATCTGCTGATCTTTCTGCCTTCCCCTTACAGCATCCAGCGCCCCATCGGCACCAGGCTGCCCCAGCACCAGCCAGGCAGTGCTGGCATCCTCCCAGGGCTCCCCGGATGCTGGGAGCAGCAGCTCGGTGCTGTCTGGGTGAGACAGGAGGGCAGGCCGCACCAGGTTCCTGCACCAGGGTTAAAAACAAATTCCTGGAGTGAGATTCCCTTTCCAGCTGCTGCAGGGAGGAGGTGGCATCTGTCCTGATGGCTTTGGAGCCCTCCCATGTTCCCTCAGCAAAACCCTGCCGCTGCTGACACAGAACTCACTGATGGGCATCTCCACACTTCTCAAAGCCAGAACAATGCCCTGGCACTGCTGCACCACTTCCCGGGGATCACTAATGATGGCCGTGGAGCTGTAAAACCTCTGTGTCCCTACAAGATTGCATGGCTGCTGCTCTAGCTGACCCCAAAGCTGCTCCCAAGAGCAGCAGAGAGGAGCCCACCTCCAGAGGCTGGAGGCTGGCTACAGGGCCGACAGCAAACGGAGAGAGGGGCAAAGGGAGGGCTGAAGATCCCTTCTGTGAAACTGTCAGAGCAACAGCTGCAGGGGCAGTCAGCAACCTGCTGAGAGCAGAGCATTTCCCCATCTTTCCGGTGTTTACCACCACTGGCACACCTGCGTCTGGGCATCAAGTCAGGTGCCAAAAAGAAGCAAAGGAGTCCTTGGGAGGAGTCTGCTGCAGGTGACTTCTCCGGCAGGAAGGGAAACCCAGCGGCTGTAACAACACATCACCCCCAGAGCCGGGCTGCTTCCCTACGTCGCGTCAGTCTCCAGAGAACACAGTCCTACACAAGAGGGGGCCGCTGGGGAGGGCAGGCCTTCGTACCACAGCTGTATCCTCACCAAGCCCCAGAAGAGAACAGGTAGCTTTTCTAAAACGGAACACGGAACAACCCTTTTCCCCAGACCACTGCCTAGCAATAGCCATGCGATCACAGAACAAACACCGGTCTTCACGTTGGACTCCTCTTCTGGCTCCACCTTTCCGAGTCCTGGACAGCCTACCCTGGGGCCGGGACTCGCTGTGTCCATGGGAGTGGACAAGTTCAGGGAGCTCATTGCGGCTTGGGAGCATTCGGGAGCCACCAGCAACCTCCTCCTGTGCCTGGACGACAGAGACCTCAGCAAGCCCACGCTGGTGCTGGAGGAGGACGGGTATCCCAGCACTCCCTTCTTGGCCGGGGACGATGACGATGGTGCCTTCAGCGGCAGCAGCTGCCAAGCCGAGACCCATGAGCTGTGCGAGCCGCAGACCTTCCAGGAAGGTGAGTGAGCGACTCCGCGGGGCTGGCAGCCGGGAGCCGGGAGCCAGGAGCCAGGAGCCGGCCCTGCTCCGCCCCAGCTCCCATCGCCCCCGCAGGCTGCTGTCGGAGGTCCCGAGGTGGCGGTGCCCAGATGCCTGGGCCTGCAGCGGGCTTGGGAGCTGGCGAGCCCCAGGCAGCGAGAGCAGCAGAGGGGACCCAGCTCCTGCGCCGCGGCACAGGCCAGGAGAGGCAGCGCAGCGGGGACCTTCGCTGCCCCTCTGCTGGGGGTGGCTGGGCGAGACGGGGCATCAGTGCCCCGAGCCGGGGCTCGCTGTGTCCACGGGAGCAGGCCTGGTGCTGAGGAGAGGCCACAGCTCCTGCCTCCTGCCAGCACCTACAGCTCTGCCTGCTCACTTTCTTCCCCAGATTCGGATTCTTCTGTCTCCTGCCTGGAGTTGGAGCGAGAGGAGCAGGAAGCCCTGAAGTATCTGCAGGCCTTTCCCACAGGCCCCGAACAGGTGACTAGAGACCTTGTGAGCCCGGCAGTGCCTGCAGCTCCCAGCTGGCTGCCTCCGCGTCCGCTGCCTGCTGCAAGACTCTGGGAGGGCTGCTGGCTGTGCCCAGCTGCTGCCTCTGGGTGGCCTGCGCCGATCTGATCCGTGGTGACTGATGCAGCTATCTTGTAACACTCCACACCACTAGCCCTTCCTCGGGAGGGCTTTGGGGGTTTCGGAGGGGTATTTTTCAAGAAGAAAAATCCGACTTTCGTAGCCCAGAAAGCTTCAGGGTCATTGTTAACCTCAGAAATGACATCCCTCTCCCCCAAGCCCCTGCCCAAAGGCAGGCCCTGAAGCCAAGGGAGAAGGACAGGTAAAGCACAGCATTCAGCTATGGGGACTGAAAGTGAATCCTCAGGGAATCCCGAGAAGATGCAGAAAAATCTCATCTCCCGACAAAACACGACAGATTGCCTTTGTGATGGGCCTCTCTTTGGAGGAACTCAGCTTGCTGCCACACATGCGGCTCTGCATTGAGCCACCCCATTGCTCTTAGCTCAAAGCATGACCTTTGCTTCTCGGGGCGTGGGAAGAGAGCTTCCTGGTTCTCTTTGCTAGCTCAAAGACTGTTACTGGCCAAGGCAAAACCCCAATCGCTGATCCCAGAGGAGGCTCAAGGCAGAAGGAGCTCAGTGCGGCAAGACACCTGCTTCACCTGCCCCGAGGCCACAACCAGGGGCAGCCATAAGTAGAGACAGCTAGGCAAAACCAAGCGCTTTTCTTTCACTTTGGTGTAGAGCATGCAGAGCATGGAGAGCATTAACAGACTGCTGCTATGAAAGACAGCTTCTGCTTTGCTGCTGGGAGACCATCTATTGCGCCCACAGTATGAGCAGGTATGTTAGTCAACTTTCTGCTGTTACTCTGACTGGCACAAAACTCTGCAGGAAGATGCACAAATCAGTTTGGGTTACTGCTGAAAAGAAAATGCAACGTTGCACTTCTGCTGCTAATGCTATCACCAAATGCTGGGGGATGCCTTCCCCCTGTGACCTTTACACGGAACGCTACATCATTGTCCTTGAATTTTCTCAGGCCCACGAAAGCTACAGATGTCGTGTCAGGACGACTCCCCGTGTAGCACCGAACAAGATAATGGAAAGAGCTCCTGGAAAACTCCTTCTCTCTGTAATACCAGCACTCCCTCAGGGGAATGCTTCCTCTAGAGCACCTGGAGTTCTTGGGGGACTGGTTTCTGTGCACAGGCATTTCCCGGGGGAATGCTCTGTGAGGGGAGGCAAATGGAGAACTAAGGGAACCAGGGGAACAGATGGGTCCTCAGAGAATCCAAGGATAAACAGAAAGGTCCTGACAAGACCCAGGCAAAGCTAGAGCTTTCTGAAGAGCACCACAGGGGAAACAAAGGCTTTGCAAGGGCACCAGCTGGCACCCGGTGGGGCTGGAGAACAGTGAAGGCCTCAGGAAGAGTGCTGGGAGCACTAGAAGGGTCCACTCTTGTGACTCCAGCAAAGACTGGCCCAGCTGATGCCCTGCAACACGAGACGAACTCAGCTTATCGGCTTTGCCAGGAGAGGATGGGGAAGAGTTCTTTGGGCAAGGAGTGGCACCATAAAAGCTGCATGTTCCCACAATGCAATGCAATGAAGAGAGTGGCAGGTCCTCACTGGCCTCAGACACAGGCAAGCGAGGAGAAAGAGGCCTGGGAGCCAGGGCCTTAAGGCCCTCGTAGAGGGGGTGTCCCAAAAATCAGCATCCTTCCTGCTCCCCGAGCTGAGGAGGGCAACCACCTTGTCACCAGTCAGGCCTTGCCTTACCTTATGGTCATTATCCCATCCTGGGGTACAGAAATGAGAGAACACAAAAACCATCTGGCAGGGCTATCTACATACGCCTTAGAGCAAACTGCTTACAAGCCAGCTATGGCACAAGCTTTCCTCTGCAGTGGTAAACGGGGAACTCGAAGACCCGAAAGCCTACTCCAACTCTGGAGTCTAATGTAAAGGCAAGAGCTGTCAAAGAAAAGGAGAACACCGTGTTTACGCTACTGGGGCTCAGTCAGGCTCAAACAGGCTACGGAGAAGTCACACAAGCACTTCATTTGGCACGTGTAAGGATGCAGTGCCTGCAGCAGAGGGTCAATGGAGACGTCCTGCCGCTCGCTCGCTCCCTTGCTCGCTGGCTCGCTCGCTCACACAGGGGGAGCTTCTGGGAATGAGCCAGGCTTTCCGGCACTCTCGGGGGCCCCAGTGGGCAGAGCACTGTGGGATGGGAAGTGCTGCTCTTGCTCTGCTCAGAGAGAGCTGTCTTGCGCAGAAGGGTGCCACCTCTTTCACAGTCTCCGGAGCCGGTAGCACAGTGCTCGAAGGGTGAACCCTGATGGTGCCTTCTCCCCTGGAGCTCTCAGGATCAGGATGCTCTGAACTGCCAGGGAGCGGATGGAGGGGCTGGTGTCCCTCGCCATGCGTTGAAGGGCTGACATAGAAAGGAAGAGAGAAGAGATGAACCTCCTGTGTCTGCGGAGACCCCAGGCATGCCCTCTGGCCAGGGTCAAGCCCAACCAGCCCTTCCCCTTGCCAGCAGGCAGAAGGGAGGACTAATGGGTCAGCTGGAGAAAGAGGCAGTTCAGAAACGCCCCAAATGCCCCGGAAATACTCGCCCTCTCCCAGTGCAGGGCAGCAGATCGGAGCTCACTACCCAGCCTCTGCCCTCCTCCGTGCCACAGCGAACACCATGCTGCCGCCACTCACCCTTGCAGATGTCCTGCAGCTTCTCCTCGCCCTGCTCTCTCAGGTGCCTTCCAAGGAGCCCTAGGTGCACACAGCCCGTCGCAACCCCCGCTCTGGGCACGCAGCCCCCGGGCACCCGGGCCCTGCATGAGGCAGGTGGGGCTCCGGCAGCCCCGGGGCCGGTTCTTGCTGCCAGCGCAGCAGCCGGGGCTGGGGCCAAGAGAGGGACCCCAGCAGGGGCTGTGGCTTACCCAGGAACCTCACAGCCACCTCCCGCAAGGCCTCCTGTGGGCTCTCCAAGTAGGGCAGGCTCTGCCGCAGGTATTCATCTGCTCTGCTCCTGTTCCTCACCAGCTGCACAGAGCACAAGGGCCAGGGCTTGGTACCAGGAGCTGTGTGGCACCGAGGTTTGGAGGGAGCAGAGGGCAGAGCGCTTCCCAGGCAGGCTGGGGTGCCACCCTGCTAGCAAGGCCCAGCTGGGCCAGGGGCTCTTTCCTCATCCTGAGAGCAGTGAGGGGACAGGGCGCTGGAGAAGAGAGCGCCGGGGCAGTGTGCTGGAAGAAGGGGAGTGCACGTGCAGCTCCAGAGCCCGCAGCAATGGGTTGAGGGGGAGAGGGGGGCGGGCCTTCTGCGGGCCAGGTCTTGGGGGCTTTGGGGCTGTCCTTACCAGGCACTCGCCAATCCACCACATCTGTCCTGTGTCGAGCAGGTGCCTGAGCTGCTTCCACTTCAGGAGCTTAGCAGTGCTGAGGAGGGCTTCCTGAGAGGCCTGCAGAGCAGCAGAGACTGGGAGATGCCTCTGCAGCCCAGGCAGGAGAGCCTGCATCACCCGCACCTTGGCGAGGCTCCGAGCCTTTCCCAGCCTGTTATGGGAAGCTGCATCTGGGGAGCGGGTTGGGCTTTGACGCCCTGGGCAGAGACGTGGGGCAACCACCATCTCAGGGCGGCAGAACAGAGCTCGCCAAGGCCCTGGCCTAGGATGCCTGCAAGGACAGCTGGGAAGCCCCTAGGGACGCCAATGCTGGGGCCTTGCTGGGCAAATCTGGCCAACAGAAAAACCAGTCCTGGCCCCACACAACCAACCCATGTAGCCACAAACCTGCGCCATGCTTGGCAGCTCCTCATGCGCATGGAAGAGCAGTGGGAGCAGGCTGCTGTGCACGTGCTTCCTCATCTGCTCTTTCTGGGTGCCCACCACAATCGTCATGACGTGCCCAAAGAGCTGGACGGAGAGCTCTCGCACGCGGGCAGCCTCCTGCGGGGAAGGAAGACGGGAGGACCTCAGCAACTGCCGCTCCAAGCCCATGGCGAGCAAGCGGGTCAGCGTGGCTGCTGCGCACATGACTGCTTCTGCCTCTGCCTCTGCCTCTGCCTCTGCCCCGAGGAGCTGTGAGCCAGCTCTGCCACCGGCACAAAATGGCCCCAGCCCCAAGACGTTTCTCTAACATGTTGGCAGCCAGGGGGAGCAAAGCCGTGGAGGTGTCTGCACCTGGAAGGGCTGCTCTGGCCCTGGCCGCACTCCCACCGGTCGCCTCCTGGCTGACTCGCAGAGGAGCTCCCCTGGCAGATGTGTGGAGGAGGAGATGGGGGCTGGCTCACGGCATCAGCTCCTGGGTGCATCCCGCCTGTTCCAGGTCCCCAAAATGGGCTGCCCCGGTGGGAGGCCCCCATTCCTGGGCCATGTGCCTGTGCCCCACATCCTTATGCCAACAGAGCTCCTGCCTTTCCCACCAGCCTTACATCATCAAAGAGTGGCCGGAGCTCCTCAGCAAGCTGCAGGCCAAAGGTGCTGGCCCTCTTCCTGTCCAAGAGCTGGAGCACACGGCTGAGGATGGTGAGGGCCTTGGCGCGGAAGTTGCTGTCAGCATCCCGCAGTTGCTCCAGGAGTGTGGGCAGCAGGCCTTGCAGACTTCTTGCCTACATGAAACACAGAAGGCCCCTTTTGTGAAGCAAGGGATGACTGCTTTGGCACAAATGCTCTGGCTGTAACACTCTGCAGCTAGGGAGTGGCGGGGGAGGTGGCAGCAGCTCCCCGCGCTCTCGATTCCTGACACTGCCTCTCCCTTCACTGCCTTACCCTCCACCTGCAGCCCCAGGCCGCTGGCCTGACTTTGCCCAGCTGCCCCCCTGCTTACTGTTTGCCATCTCTCAGACAGCGTGACGAGGCCTGTGATCACCATCTCGCGCATGGCCAAGCTCTGGTTCCGCAGATGTAATTGCAGGAAGCCCAGGACATTCTCGTCAATCTCCTGCTTGAAGTCCGTGCAGTTCAGCAGCTGAAACACACCGAGCTGCAGAGTGAGTGACCGGCAGAGCCAGCAGCACTCCCTGTGTCCTCTGAACCATCTGCGGCCTCTCAGCCTCGGGCCTTGGCAAAGCGGTTGAATGTAGAGAGCTGGCCCAAAGGCTGCATGACCTGCAAGTGGTTATGAGCATTACGCCAGCAGAAATGGCCTCTTGGCGGGCATGAGCCCAGGCTGGCGTGACTGAGGGGAGTCCAGCTCCCGCAGGAGAGGAGCCTAGCTCCACCGACCGGCAGCCTGCCTCTTGGCCCATGGCGCAGGGAGCCCAGTGTTTCCAGGCACTGCCCAGAGGCACCGCTTGCCACCAGGCCTACCTCAATGAAGACAGCCATGGCGGCGACCTCCCGGTGTTTGTCTCTGCAGCTGAGTACGGCAGCCACGTGGTCAAACATCCGGGCACACTCATCAGCCGCGTTCATCCACAGCTCCCTGGCCGGGCAGAGGAGAAGGTGCTGTGGGCACGGAGCTGGGCAGGCAAACCTCTTTGGGCCTGCGCCGCCGGCTCGAGCCATCCTCCCGCAGGCCAGGCCCCGTGGGGCAAGGCTGCGTCTGTGCTCAGCACCAGCAGCCGGTGGCACTGGCTCAAGCAGCGGCGGCCTTTCCCCACCACACCTGGCAATGAGAAACCTGGCGTCTCACCCAGCCGGGCTTATTTTGGGCAGAGACCAGCAAAGAAGCACCCTTGCTACACCAAAGGTGTGGCCTTCCGGCACTCTGTCTCCAGGGCAGAAATGCTGGGGCAGACGAGGATGAAGGCAGCTCTCACCTAGTCAGCAAAGTGACTCCTGTGTGGTAAGTCTCCCCGCTCAGAAGCATGTCCCAGCCCCCCTGCCTCTCCATGGAGTCAGCCAGATGGGCGTAGTCAGCGCGGCAGAGCAGAGCTTGCATGGCCTGCACTGCGCTCCTGCATGTAGAGCAAAAGTGGGTCGCACAGGGAGGCCGAGCCCGGGCTCTGCGCCCATGGGAGAGACCGGGGGAGAGGGATGGAGCACCTGGTGGGGCTCACTGGAGGACACTCGTCCTCCTGGCCGCACATCTGGCTGTAGCCTTGGAGGTCCTGCAGCGTGTACTCCATGCTGAAGAAGATCTGGAAGAGCACCGCTAGGCAGAGCTGGGGGAAGATTAACTGCACAGGCACTTTGCTGGAGGGCAGCAGGAGAATCTCGTTCAGGGCCCTGATTGCCTGCAGAAAACACCCAGAGAAGGGTCTCGCTGCAGAGAGGTCACCTAAGCCAAGGCAAGGCAAGGCAAGCCGTGCCAAGGCAAGCCAAGGCTCCTGTTTGTAACGCCAGCAAATGAGCCTTCCTGGGCTGGAGGCAAGGTCCCCCTGTGCAGCCCTGGGCAGGGCTGAGTGAGGCCTCGCCTGGAAACTCACAGTCAGCGGAAGGATGTAGCTGTCCTTTGGCATGAAGCTGTCCCACCTGAGCAGTGGCTGGTCCCACAGGCAAGAGAGCAGCACCTTCAGCACCTCCTCTGCAGGGCAGTGCTTGGAGACCAGCGTCCTCCACATGGCCCCGGCAACACTGCAGACCCAGAGCACCCTGTCAGGGGGCCTGCCTCGGCCTGCAATAGCCCCAGAGCTCCGGCGCTGTCCTGCAGGCTGGCAGGCCCCATACCTGTCACACAGCAGGGAGGTGTTCAGCAGGCCCTCGACCACCTGATCAGGGTCCAAGCAGGCCATCTGGAAAAGCGTCCTCTTCAAGATGGCCTGGAGCGACACCTCACTGATGCCCATCAGCTTCTTGTGGATGCTGCTCACCACCTGTGGCACCTGGAGGGGGCACGGGTGAGAGCGGGGCCGCCACGGGAGGGTAGCAGTTGCCCCAGGGGCCGCTGAGACCTGCTTCCTTCCCATTGCTCTTGGCTGGCCTCAAAGGCTGTTGGGTGCCTGAGAGCCCTGGCCTGCGCTCAGGGGCCTCAGAGCCCAGGGGCTGCGAGCACGGGGCAGTGCGGCTGCAAGCTGCTTACCCTGTCCAGCTCAGAGTCGGGGTCTCTCAAGACCGCCTCCATCATGTGGGCAACCACCTGAGTGTCTGAGACCCTTGGGTCTGTCATGCCCTCGATGGTTGTCAGGAGGAAGTGCGTCCTCTCGGAGGGGAAGAGAAAGCGCCCGAATACCTGTGGGAGGAAAGACCCGTGGCACCGAGCGTGCGCCCTGAGCAGCTGAGAGCAGAGCTTGGGAGAGAGAGTGCCGGAGCGGTGCTGGCACAGTGCCTGCAGGAGAGCTGGGCGCAGGGGCTGTGCTAGGACGGGCTGACTGCAGCCTGGGGGTAGTGGGCAGCGAGCTGCCGGGGTGCAGGTGCACAGCTGGGGTCAGGGTCACGGTGTGCTGGCGCTACAGGGAAGCAGAGCTCGCAGGTAGCCAGGACAGCTGGAGCTGCTGCTCTGCCACTGGGACAAAGCCTTTGGCTACGCCAGGCTCAGGGAGAGTGAGACATCCCTGCGCCCGAGGCCTGGGAGGCTGCCACGCCAGCCCCACTGATTATGGATCCCTTTGTTCCTCGAGGCTTCCTGCCAGCCCTGTGGCCAAGAATGCCAGCGAGGGAGGGGCTTCTCACCGTGCTCTCCTCAGTGGCGTTGCCGGGCCAGAAGGTGTTTGGGCGTCCCCCCTGCCACTTCATCTCTGGAGGCGCGGGACTGTCATCTGCCATCGTGCTCCCTGTGCAGCAGGGGAAACAGAGCAGTCAGGAGGAACGATGGCGAGTTGGAGATGGCAGACGTCCGAGAGAAGCTCTGTGGCTTGCAGAGAGGAGCTGTCGCTAGCGTGTGGGGAGCAGAGCGTCTCCTAGGCATTTCCAGGTGGCAAAGGGGAAACTGCCTAGTAGGATGCAGAAAGGCAGAAGAGTTTGGTCTGGCTTTCTGCTCGGAAGCACGACAGCAGCCCTGGGAGGCTGCTGCCACAGGCTCTGCAGTCTGCTGGTTATCAGGAGAGTTCCTGAAGCACTGCTTCAAGGGCCGTAACAGCCCTGGGTCACGTCAGTGAGGCGCCTGCCGATTTTGTTTCTCGCATGGCCGAGGCAGCGTGGCACCTTGCCTGGCCTTGCCTGGGCTGTGGTGTGTGGAAGGCGCCAGCCCGCCCCAGCTTCTCTTACTCTCTCGCAGCAGAATGACCCGGTAGAAATCGTGAAGCGCCTCTGCCGCCCCATGGCTGATCGCCTGGTCCTCCTCGGCGCAGCACAGCGTGAGGCGCCCCATCAGCTGCCCCAGGAAATCCAAAGGCCTCTTTTGGAAGAGCAAAGCGCTGGCACTGCTTCCTCCACAGCTGGGCGAGTCCTGGGGGAGGCAGGAAGGACTGGTAGCAAGGCTAAGCTGCGGCAGCGGGGACCAAAGCCCTGGGCCCCACACAAGAGCGGGCCCAGGCCTGAGTGCCGCATGAGCCAAAGCTTTGGAAGCATCTGCCCAGCCCTGCTCCCAACAGTGACGAGTGGGGTGCAGAGCTGTGTGTCCCAGCCTGCCCGCCCCTGCCCGCTGCCAGTTCTGTTGCCCGGCCAAGGGCAACCTCCTCCCGCTCTGGGCAGCCCCGGAGCCAGCATGTGGCAGCCCTGACAAGGCGAGGAGCATGCTGCCTCCCTGCCTTGCCTTGCAAGGCTTTTGACTGCCATGCCTGTGAGCCCGTGCCACTGGGGTGCCAAAACAAGGAGTCAGAGCTCGGGTCTCCCCGCAGCCCGCGGCTCCTCCCCACGCACGCTCATGCTTCCACACGGCTGACGGAGCGCTTCCTTCTGCTCCCGCTGGCCTCCCCGTCCCCAAGAGCACATCAAGCCAGGTGCCCTCTCCTCCTGCCTGAGCCTGCCTCAGAGTAGGGTTGCCCACGGCCTGGAGCCACCCGGTTACCTCCAGCAGAGAAGAGCTGCCCAGGAGCCAGCTCAGCCACGCGATCCTCCCCACGGCCCTCTGGCGCTCAGCTGCTTTCTGGGATGCTGTGAAGGGCAGCAGCACCTGAGGAGACCAAAGCTGCTGGTCGGCGCTGGGACCTGACGGCCGCTCCGGGAGCAACAGCTCTGCTAAGTGCCCGGCAGGGCTGACGCCTCTGCTGCCTTCCATGCGCGCTTCCAGAAAGGGCCTTGCGTCCCCTCCTCACGCCAAACTCCTTCCACTGCTTTGGTGCAAGGGAAGGCTTTCTGGGGCGAGGGGCCGAGGGGCGGAGGGCAAGGCTGCCCCCCGCCGTGATGCTGGCGGGGGAAAGGACTCTGACTGCCACCAGGAGAGACGGCCGGCTCAGCCAAGAGCATGGCGGGGCCCCTGCCTGCCTCCCCGCACAGAGGTGGGCCCCACCCCACAGCACGCTCTCTGTGCCTGGTCCCAGGCAGGGCTGGCCCCTTGACTCGAGAGGGTGGCTTCCCTTTGCGGGGAGCAAGAAGCCCTGCCACTGCCCCCCTAACTCTTTGCAAACAGCAAACCTGCAAGATGTTCTGCAGCCGCTGCAGACAGGAGGCCTGTGACTCAAACACCAGCACCTTCAGCATCTCATCCAGAGCATCCAGGGTCTGCAAGGGGGGCAGAGGGTGGGCACCCCTTCCCCGGACCCTCTTGCTTGCAGGAGGCTGGTGCAAACCCCTTCTGCCCATGGCAGGCACCTACCTGAGGGTAGAGTGAAGCATCCAGGCTTTGCATCTGCTCTTGGGGAGGAAGAGCGAAGATGCTGGTGATGCAGGTGCAGAGCAGCCTGTTGTCCTGGGTGTCCTTCAGGAACGGCCGCTCTTTGCTGGCAGCAGAGAGAGGTGCTTGTGGAGCGCTGGGGCAGGGAGCAGTGCCCAGATGCCCCGGCAAGGCGGACGCAGCCATGGGGGGGTGGCAGTGCCCAGGCTGGTAGCCACAGGAGGTGGGGAAGCCCTGCAGAGAGGCACCGCCTCCCTCTGCCATGACGCAGACCCGGGGGCCCAGGACAGTGCTGGCAGGTGGGGCGCCAAAGCCGCTCCACCTCCTGCCTCTGCCCTCAGGGGAAAAGCCCAGAGACACCCCTCTGCTCTCCCGCCTGCCCCACTGAGGGCGAGCGCGGAGGCCCGACACACTGCACCGTCCAATGGGGCTCGGATGGGGTGGTCGGGGCTGTGCCGTGGGCAGGCCCCGGCTATGCCGGCGGCTGGCGCAGGTACCTCATTGCGGCAATGGCCAGCATGGCTTGCTGCCGCACCACGGAGTCCAGGCGGTCAGGGGACTCTTCTTCCAGCAGCACCTGGGGAGCACAGGCAGCATGGGGCACGGGAGCTGCCAGCCCCCAGCGAGCAGTTGGCAGCCCCCAGCAGGCACCCCCATCCCACAGCTGGCACCCTGGCTCGGCAGCCCCCGCCGAGGAGGGCTGTGCCCACGGGGGCCTGCCCACCCCTCCCTGTGTCTGGGTGCCCCAGTCCCTCGCTCACCTGGCTGGCTTTGCCCCCTCCCACAGCCCCTCCGGCTGCCCCCTCACCTCCATCTTCTCCGCCAGCTCGCAGAAATCAGCCAGGTAGCGGCCCATCACCTTGGCTCTGCAGAGGGTGCGGATGGAGGCCAGAAACCTCAGCTTCTGCGCCTCGTCCTGACAGCCGGGGACGCGAGAGACAAACAGGGCAGGTGAGAGGGCAGAGGCACCGCCGGCAGCACCGCAGCCTCGAGGGGCACGCAGTGACGGCGCAGGCCACCCAGAGGCAGCAGCTGGGCACAGCCAGCAGCCCTCCCAGAGCCTCGCAGCAGGCAGCGGACGCGGAGGCAGCCAGCTGGGAGCTGCAGGCACTGCCGGGCTCACAAGGTCTCTAGTCACCTGTTCGGGGCCTGTGGGAAAGGCCTGCAGATACTTCAGGGCTTCCTGCTCCTCTCGCTCCAACTCCAGGCAGGAGACAGAAGAATCCGAATCTGGGGAAGAAAGTGAGCAGGCAGAGCTGTAGGTGCTGGCAGGAGGCAGGAGCTGTGGCCTCTCCTCAGCACCAGGCCTGCTCCCGTGGACACAGCGAGCCCCGGCTCGGGGCACTGATGCCCCGTCTCGCCCAGCCACCCCCAGCAGAGGGGCAGCGAAGGTCCCCGCTGCGCTGCCTCTCCTGGCCTGTGCCGCGGCGCAGGAGCTGGGTCCCCTCTGCTGCTCTCGCTGCCTGGGGCTCGCCAGCTCCCAAGCCCGCTGCAGGCCCAGGCATCTGGGCACCGCCACCTCGGGACCTCCGACAGCAGCCTGCGGGGGCGATGGGAGCTGGGGCGGAGCAGGGCCGGCTCCTGGCTCCCGGCTCCCGGCTCCCGGCTGCCAGCCCCGCGGAGTCGCTCACTCACCTTCCTGGAAGGTCTGCGGCTCGCACAGCTCATGGGTCTCGGCTTGGCAGCTGCTGTCGCTGAAGGCACCATCGTCATCGTCCCCGGCCAAGAAGGGAGTGCTGGGATACCCGTCCTCCTCCAGCACCAGCGTGGGCTTGCTGAGGTCTCTGTCGTCCAGGCACAGGAGGAGGTTGCTGGTGGCTCCCGAATGCTCCCAAGCCGCAATGAGCTCCCTGAACTTGTCATCCTCCGCCGCCCAGGGGATGGGGTTGCTGCTGGGGGGTGGCTGCGCCATGCTGCAGAGCCGAGGAGAGGTGCGAGGGGGGGGCAGGGGGCTGGCCCCAGCTCTCCTCAAAGGCCTCGGGGAAACGCCTCGGCACCGCAGGGCTGCCTGGGGGAGATGCAGGGAAAGACGTGGCAGCGCTCAGGGGGCTCCTCGGCCAGCCCAGCGCGCTCCTGCCCTGTCCCGGCACGGTCCTCCCGGACACTGCGGTAGCGAGGCCGCGCCGGTGCCTGGCAGCACTGTGGGGGTGTCACAAAGGGAGGTCACAAAGGGCCGTGCTGTCACCCACTGTCCCGGGGAGGGGCAGGGCACGTCCCCTCTGCGTGGCCCAGGGCCCACCTTTCTTTGCCCTCTGCTTCCCTCTGTGGCAGTGTGCTCCCCCTGCCCACAACCTGATGTGCTCTTGCCCCCCCCACCCCAGCCTGACCTCTCTGTAAACAATGAAAACACTTCAGGTTTCGATGTTTTAAACAGACAAACGTGGCGCCTGCCGGATGGCGGTGTGTGGTGCTTCAGCTCAAACATCGGCCCCAACCCCCGTAGAAATAGGGAGGCCACAGTGCAGGCACTTCGCACAGCCCCTGCACTCTCTGATTCAGTGGTGCAAAACATGGAATTAGTGCACGATGGCTTTTTCTTTCTTTTTAAAGGGGTAACCTGTCTGGACAACCCCACCGAGACAGGTCTATTCTACCTTTTTGTTTTGCAGCACCCAACAAGAAGAGAAGACCTGTTGCCCTCCTCCCACTCCCCCCACGCACCCACCCCAGCATAAATACTTCTACTGCCAAAAAGGGTGGGAAAAACCTATCTCCACAAATTTCTGAGATTGGATCGTATGCAATCAAATATGCAGGCCAACAACGAGAAAGACCACCAATTAATTGTGAATGCACTTGGTGTGGCCCAAGAGAATGCTTCTCTAGTGCTTAGCTGTATCCAAGCTCAACTGTGGATGCAATCTCTGGTAGCAGCAATTCTAAGAGAAGGTGAAGAGGGCACCTTACCCACTGAAATTCAAAAGGGAATTTGGGATAATGCAGCTAAATTTGAAAAGGAATTCCAGTCTTGGTGGTATTTAGTCAATTTCCCCTATGACCCTATCAGCAATAAGGTCACAGTTTTTGTCCTAACGATACACAGTGCTTTGGTATACACCATATACCCAGTCATTGCGCCGGGATTAAATCACAATGGAACTAGGCTCTGTCCATTAGAGCATAGAGTGTGGGCCCAACAAAATGGAAACAGAAGGCAAACTGTTGACATTAACATAGGTGTTGTACAGGAACAACAAGGATTTATTTGTGAAAGTTATCCCACCAAAGCCCAAGACATTTGTCTTGACACTGAACAAAATGTTTGTCATTTTGAAATACATCCCGATGAAGCCCCTGAAACTGTACTTGTCTGTCTTGGAAAAGGATGTGTTTGTATGAGACCCCTCTGTGATTTTATATTTGTAAATAACATTACTGTAGATACAAGCAATCACTCAAATATTTGTGTCTGTAATTTTACTGAAATTATGGGATGCGACTTTAATTATTCAGCTCCTTTACGACTCATCGAGTGCTACAATCTAATTATACATTGAGTCACGACTTATTGCCCACCCCCATTGGAATGAATCTTACACTGGTGAAAAAACTACTACCACACGATGATCTGTGTCAACTGTTGAAACACATCCAAAACAATGGACAAAGAACCCTAATCACCGTTCATCATGATACGGAAGAGAGACATCATTTTCTGGAAAGGGTGAAAAAGATGGAGCACATTGCTGGTGGGAAACTCTTACGGGATGGTCACTGACAGCAACGGGAATTTTGAATCTCATGCTTCATCCAGTTGTGATTTTACTAGCTCTAATATTATTGTGTCTCTTACTTGTAATCATATTGTATATAAAGGCTTGGTACATGATGCCACGAATAACCCGTGTTCAACCATCCAAAACACATAAATTAGTACATAATTAATAGCAATACTTTACGCTAAAAAATGTTTACTTGCCGTGGGCCTGTATGCGCATCAGTTATCAATGTACTATTTATGGCACAGGGGCAAGAGGTGACCGCACCCCCACTCCCAAATACCTGTGGGAGGAAAGACCCCTGGCACCGAGCACGCACCCTGCGGAGCTGAGAGAGTGGCTTGGGTGAGGGAGAGGGAAAGTACATGGACTCCAGATTAAGCAAGGAGAAGCCCTCTTGGCCATTAGCCGTGCTTTTACCCTTCTGTGGTTTTGAAGGGCTCTGCGAAATAGCCTGGGAGTAAGTGGGGAATGTCCTCACAAGCAAAAAGGGACGATTCCTAGAAGGCAAAAGGGGGAAATAGCCAGGAAAGCAATGAGGGACTTCTTAGGAAATAGTGAGGGAATTTCCTAGAAACTGAGAGGGAGAAAGGCTAGAAAACCGAGGAGGAATATTTGTAGAAAGTAAGGAGGGGGGGGGGAATTTCCTAAACTACAAGGGAAAATTTCCTGGAAGGTAAAAGTGAAATTTCTTCAGAAGTAAGGCTGACATTTCCTGGCAAACAATAGGGGAAATTTCTGCTAGAAAGCAGGGAGGGAAATCTCCCAGAAAGTGAAGCTATTTCCCAAAAAGCGAAAAGGGGGAAATGCCTAGAAAGCAAAAAGGGTAAAATTCCTCTCCTAAAAGGGGAGAAGGCTCAGAGGGCAAGGTGCCCCATGAAGCTCAGGTGCAAGTGTAGGATGGGGCTTGTGGATCCTTGCTATTGCACAGAGAACTGACTTCATCGCAACACAAAGCGGTCCCAGGGGGACCTTTGTTTTAGATAAGCAGCCATAGCCATTAATGGGGCCAGGTGTAAATGTTTCTTCCTGAGCTGACCAGAAGAATGTGGATGTTTCCCCAAGATGAGCCAGACCAGCCTGAGGGAAGTGTATACATGGCTCAGCCCAACACAGAGCGTAAACCCGAACAACTAAACAGAGAAATTGCAAAGAGAGCAACGGGCTTGAGCTGGCTTCAACCCATGTATTCCTTCCCAGCGACTGGGGACGCCCAGCGTCGTGATGGTGAGCATGTTATAGAGAGCGGTACTGACAATCACGTTGGGTTCATCTCGTGTTGCGAGGCATCAGCTGGGCCAGTCTTTGCTGGAGTCACAAGAGTGGACACTTCTAATGCTCCCAGCACTCTTCCTGAGGCCTTCACTGTTCTCCAGTCCCACCGGGTGCCAGCTGGTGCCCTTGCAAAGCCTTTGTTTCCCCTGTGGTGCTCTTCAGAAAGCTCTAGCTTTGCCTGGGTCTTGTCAGGACCTTTCTGTTTATCCTTGGATTCTCTGAGGACCCATCTGTCCAGGAGGAGGTTGCTGGTGGCTCCCGAATGCTCCCAAGCTGCAATGAGCTCCCTGAACTTGTCCACTGCCATGGACACAGCGAGTCCCGGCCCCAGGGTAGGCTGTCCAGGACTCGGAAAGGTGGAGCCAGAAGAGGAGTCCAACGTGAAGACCGGTGTTTGTTCTGTGATCGCATGGCTATTGCTAGGCAGTGGTCTGGGGAAAAGGGTTGTTCCGTGTTCCGTTTTAGAAAAGCTACCTGTTCTCTTCTGGGGCTTGGTGGGGATACAGCTGTGGTACGAAGGCCTGCCCTCCCCAGCGGCCCCCTCTTGTGTAGGACTGTGTTCTCTGGAGACTGACGCGACGTAGGGAAGCAGCCCGGCTCTGGGGGTGATGTGTTGTTACAGCCGCTGGGTTTCCCTTCCTGCCGGAGAAGTCACCTGCAGCAGACTCCTCCCAAGGACTCCTTTGCTTCTTTTTGGCACCTGACTTGATGCCCAGACGCAGGTGTGCCAGTGGTGGTAAACACCGGAAAGATGGGGAAATGCTCTGCTCTCAGCAGGTTGCTGACTGCCCCTGCAGCTGTTGCTCTGACAGTTTCACAGAAGGGATCTTCAGCCCTCCCTTTGCCCCTCTCTCCGTTTGCTGTCGGCCCTGTAGCCAGCCTCCAGCCTCTGGAGGTGGGCTCCTCTCTGCTGCTCTTGGGAGCAGCTTTGGGGTCAGCTAGAGCAGCAGCCATGCAATCTTGTAGGGACACAGAGCTTTTACAGCTCCACGGCCATCATTAGTGATCCCCGGGAAGTGGTGCAGCAGTGCCAGGGCATTGTTCTGGCTTTGAGAAGCGTGGAGATGCCCATCAGTGAGTTCTGTGCCTTGCAATCCTTTCAAAGTTACTGAAAGCAAAGA